>NC_083573.1:51901211-52227878 GCF_027579695.1 Neoarius graeffei
CCAGGAGTGGTCGACCAACAAAGATCACTCCAAGAGCAAGGCGTGTAATAGTCGGCGAGGCCACAAAGGACCCCAGGGTAACTTCTAAGCAACTGAAGGCCTCTCTCACATTGGCTCATGTTAATATTCATGAGTCCACCATCAGGAGAACACTGAACAACAATGGTGTGCATGGCAGGGTTGCAAGGAGAAAGCCACTGCTCTCCAAAAAGAATATTGCTGCTTGTCTGTAGTTTGCTAAAGATCACGCGGACAAGCCAGAAGGCTATTGGAAAAATGTTCTGTGGACGGATGAGACCAAAATATAACTGTGGCAGCGGGGGCATGGTCAAGCGTCAGTCTGTGAATGGAGGGCAGAGTCAGGGAAGGTAAGTGGCAGAATCACTGCACCTGACGGGAATTAACCTATGTTTGTGTGTCTTCCCCAGTGACTGCACCCTATAAGAGGAGAGGGAGAGCAGAGGAAGGGAGCTCTCTCCCCAACCAGAATGCTTGTGTGTGTGCACGCGCGTGTGACTGGGAGAGCAAAGTAGACACTGAAAAGTGCAAATAAAGAGTTTAAAAGAACTCAGTTCTGGCCTGCCGTGCTTCTGTGCTCCACCCACCTTGAACGATTTCTACAATAACTTTTTGGTTTAAATGAGAAGTGTTATGTTTGGAGAAAGGAAAACACTGCATTCCAGCATAAGAACCTTATCCTATCTGTGAAACATGGTGGTGGTAGTATCATGGTTTGGGCCTGTTTAGCTGCATCTGGGCCAGGACAGCTTGCCATCATTGATGGAACAATGAATTCTGAATTATACCAGCAAATTCTAAAGGAAAATGTCAGGACATCTGTCCATGATCTGAATCTCAAGAGAAGGCAAGGCAAGGCAAGGCAAGTTTATTTATATAGCGCATTTCATACACAGTGGCAGTTCAATGTGCTTTACAGAGGTAAAGGCAAAACAGTAAACAATAGAAAATAAAATTACATAAAATAAAGGGGGAAGAAGAGAGAAAAAATAAGAAGAATTAAACAATAGTAGAAATAAAATAATAAAATGAAGTAAAAGTTCAGTAAAAAAACAGCAGAATAAAATAGAATAAAGGTTAAGTAAAGTTTAAAACATGCAGAGACTGTAAAAGTTAAGTAAAGTTTAAAACATGTAAAGATGATGATATTTATCAGTTAGCAGAAAGCATCTGAAAACAGCTTGGTCTTTAGTCTAGATTTGAAGCTGCCAACAGCAGGAGCATTTTTGATGTCCTCTGGGAGTTGGTTCCATAGCTGTACTGCATAGTAGCTAAAAGCTGCTTCACCATACTTTGTTTTAACAACAGGTTTTACCAGTAAATTTTGCTGCTGCGATCTGGTAGATCTGATTGGGTTAGGCCGCTGCAACATATCAGAGAGGTAATTGGACCCTGTACCATTTAGAGATTTGTACACCAGCAGCAATGCTTTAAAGTCAATTCTGTAGCTTACTGGAAGCCAGTGAAGGGACCTTAGAATTGGAGTAATGTGCTCTGTTCTTTTTGTTCGTGTGAGAACCCTAGCCGCTGCATTTTGAATCACCTGAAGTCGTTTGATGGTCTTTTTTGGCAGGCCTGTGAAAAGGCCATTGCAGTAGTCAATCCTACTAGAGATGAAGGCATGTACCGGTTATAAGTTTTTCCAGATCATTTTTTGACATAAGTCTTCTTAGTTTGGAAATGTTTTTAGGTGATAAAATGCCAATTTAGTGATTGCTTTCATGTGACTGTCAAAGTTTAGCTCGCTGTCAATGAAAACACCAAGATTTTTAACCATATCTTTTGTTTTAATCCCCTTTGTGTCAAGAATAGTGGTAATCCTGAGTCTTTCATCTTTTTTCCCAAATAGAATTACTTCTGTTTTATCTGTGTTCAGCTGAAGAAAATTTTGTGACATCCAGTTGTTAATTTGGTCAATACACTGGTAGAGACATTCAAGGGGGGCATAATCATTAGGTGATAGAGCAAAATAAATTTGGGTGTCATCTGCATAGCAGTGATACAAAATTGAGTTGTTCTTGATAATTTGTCCAAGTGGGAGCATATAAAGGTTGAATAGGAATGGTCCAAGGATCGACCCCTGGGGGACACCACAGGTCAAGGACATTGATATTGAGGTACAATTTCCCATGGTAACAAAGAAGCTTCTATCTTTTAAGTATGATTTTAACCAATTGATAACTTTACCAGTCAACCCAACCCAGTGTTCAAGTCAATATAGGAGTATGTTGTGATCAACAGTATCAAAAGCTGCACTGAGGTCCAGTAACACCAGGACCGATGTTTTGCCTGCATCAGTATTAAGACGTATGTCATTTATAACTTTAATCAGCGCTGTTTCAGTGCTGTGATTGGCACGAAATCCTGACTGAAAGTCATCAAAACTGCTGTTTGATATCAAGAAGGCAGTTAATTGATTGAAGACAATTTTTTCAAGGATTTTCCCGATGAATGGTAGATTTGATATTGGCCTGTAGTTGTTCAATACTGAAACATCCAGATTATTCTTTTTAAGTGGGGGCTTTACAACGTCTTTTTTCAGGGACACAGGAAAAATGCCAGTCTCTAGGGATGTATTTATGATCTGAAGCACATCTGTAATTATGAGGTGAAGAACAGACTTAAAAAAGTTGGTGGGCAGAATGTCCAATTCAGATGTTGAGGAACTGAGATTTTGTACAGTTTTTTCAAGAGTCTCGTAATCAATCAAACAAAATTCTGACATTGTGTTGAAATTGTCTGTCTGTGTCACTGGTGATTGCAGCTTTTCAGTTATTTGCAACTGAGATATATTATGAGCAATATTCTGCCATATTTTATCAATTTTACTTTTGAAGAAGGATGCAAACTCATTGCATTTATTAACTGAGAGAAGTTCAGGTGCTAATTGTGGTGGGGGATTAGTTAGCTTCTCTACTGTTGAAAATAGCACACGGGCATTGTTCATATTACTGTTGATGATGTTGGAGAAGTCACCCCAGGGTAACTTCTAAGCAACTGAAGGCCTCTCTCACATTGACTAATGTTAATGTTCATGAGTCCACCATCAGGAGAACACTGAACAACAATGGTGTGCATGGCAGGGTTGCAAGGAGAAAGCCACTGCTCTCCAAAACCAACATTGCTGTTTGTCTGCAGTTTGCTAAAGATCACATGGACAAGCCAGAAGGCAATTGGAAAAAATGTTTTGTGGATGGATGAGACCAAAATATAACTTTTTGGTTTAAATGAGAAGCGTTATGTTTGGAGAAAGGAAAACACTGGATTCCAGCATAAGAACCTTATCCCATCTGTGAAACATGGTGGTGGTGGTATTATGGTTTGGGCCTGTTTTGCTGCATCTGGGCCAGGACGGCTTGACATCATTGATGGAACAATGAATTCTGAATTATAGCAGCAAATTCTAAAGAAAAATGTCAGGACATCTGTCCATGAACTGAATCTCAAGAGAAGGTGGGTCATGCAGCAAGACAATGACCCTAAGCACACAAGTCATTCTACCAAAGAATGGTTAAAGAAGAATAAAGTTAATGTTTTGGAATGGCCAAGTCAAAGTCCTGACCTTAATCCAATTGAAATGTTGTGGAAGGACCTGAAGTGAGCAGTTCATGTGAGGAAACCCAGCAACATCCCAGAGTTGAAGCTGTTCTGTATGGAGGAATGGGCTAAAATTCCTCCAAGCCGGTGTGCAGGACTGATCAACAGTTACTGGAACTGTTTAGTTGCAGTTATTGCTGCACAAGGGGGTCACACCAGATACTGAAAGCAAAGGTTCACATACTTTTGCCACTCACAGATATGTAATATTGGATCATTTTCCTCAATAAATAAATGACCAAGTATAATATTTTTGTCTCATTTGTTTAACTGGGTTCTCTTAATCTACTTTTAGGCCTTGTGTGAAAATTTGATGATGTTTTAGGTCATATTTATGCAGAAATATAGAAAATTCTAAAGGGTTCACAAACTTTCAAGCACCACTGTACTATTCGTTTGATATAGGATTTTATTTATTTGGCAGCATGGTGGTGTAGTGGTTAGCACTGTCGCCTCAAGAAGGTTCTGGGTTTGAGCCCAGCGGCAGACGGGGGCCTTTCTGTGTGGAGTTTGCATGTTCTCCCTGTGTCTGCGTGGGTTTCCTCCGGGTGCTCCGGTTTCCCCCACAATCCAAAGATGTGCAGGTTAGGCTAATTTAGGTTAGGCTCTGAATTGACTGTAGGTGTGAATGGTTGTTTGTCTCTGTGGGTCAGACCTGTGATGATCTGGCAATTTGTCCAAGGTGTACTCCGCCTCTCACCCATAGTCACCTGGGATAGGCTCCAGCTTGCCTGTGACCCTTCATAGGATAGGTGGTTACAGATAATGGACAGATGGAATGAATGAATGAATGAATTTATTTATTTATTTATTTATTTATTTTCAAGCATGCCTAAGGACCTTACTATATTTGCTAGTTTTAAGAGTCAGTACCTTAATTTTAAATAACATTGCCATTCCTCTGATACAATTGGGCAATATTATCATAAATTTAACCAAATTTATTCTCAACACTATATTGTATATGGTATATTGTCACTTATATTTGTCAAAGCATTATAATGAGCAAGTAACATTAGCAGTGAGAGAGTGTGGAGACCTATATTTAGTTTCGGCATGCTCCAGCTGCTTTACAGATAGCCACTGAAGACCATGTGCTTTGGGGTTGGAGGGAACCCCATTCTCAATATCAGCCATCTTGAGGAATTCAATACTATGTAGAATCCCAATCACAGAGTGGTGTCAAGATAATCTTATGGAGGGTGTGTGCTTAAAATTTGAATGTTTTCTTATTTGAGATTACAAGCAAGATAACTAATCCCAAGTGGTGAGTTGGACTTTACTTTTGAACCTTTATAATAACTTGTACTGTTGTTATTCTTTATGTTATTTATTTGTTCTTTGTGAAAAGTGCCACACAACATATATGATTCAGTTGTTTTCATGAGTTATAAAAATGACATTCTGTTTTCTTTTTAACAACAAAATACATATCAGTACATTTTTACAGTTTATTTCTAAAACAACTTATGTTGTATTAATCTTTGTCTTACTTTAACCCACTTATTTACTTGCTGTTTATTATTCCACTGTCTTTTTTCAATATGTTATTTTCTCACATTTTGCTTTGTCTGCAAAAGGCTTATCATTAGCACACTTTCATTTATGTTCATAGAACTTTGACCCACTGCAGAAGCAGCTCTTATTGGTCAAGGCTTGGACTGAGCCCTCACTCTGGAGTCTTCTGGAGCCAATCAGATTAGGGTTAGATAGAATATACCCAGTGATCTGTGTCAATCACTCTAAGATCTGTCAACTGTAAGGTGAGTTGCTTTTTGTCCCTTTGCAAGCTTCCAAAAATTTGGATTCCATATAACAATTGTCAGAGATGATTGATTTTACCAAAGTATATATTAGGTCTTTGTGAGAGTGTACTTATTCTTTTGTCTTCCATTCCAGAAATTAAGATGAATAGGGTGTGGGCCATGTTCAGCTCCTATCCATACATTACCAATGTGGTGGGCTATACAACCCTGTTTGCCACTGCAGACCTGATTCAGCAAAGCATGCTGGGAAACACACATGGCCAAAGCACCCAGCTCTGTGGGGAAATTTCTGAAGAGGAGGCATCAGTCACATCCAGAGAGGAAAGAGCTGTGGTTCACCTCAAAAACTCTGAATGGAGCAAGCATTCAGCAGAACAAAAGGATTCATTAGTAATGGTGACAAATTTCCCAGTGCACAGTGTTGAATGGAGCCAGACTTTTCGTGTAGCATTGGTGGGGTTGTGTTTTCATTCCAACTTCAACTACCACTGGCTACGTGCATTAGAGAAGAGGTTTCCTGGGGGAGGGGCCAAAATAATATTTGTGAAAGTGGTTCTGGATCAGCTAGTTGCTGCTCCTGTAACAATAAGTGCCTTCTACATAGGTGAGTAAGGAAGTGTTTGTACAACACACATACTCCAACAACACCTCGTGATGTTAAAATGGTGTATTGAAGAGTTGATAAAATTAATTTTCCTTTTATTAATTTGCTTCCCCCCCTCCAAAAAAAGTGTCTGATGTGCTGTTTAGACTACTGACTAAAAGAATAAATAAATACAAAACTCATAAATATACAGCCTTTTTATTGTTTGGTATAAAATCTTTACATTTTCTCAAGGGTTAAGCACCTTAGAAGGGCAAGAGGACCCCTTGGAAGACTGGAAACATAAATTCTGGACTTCCTACAAGGTAAGTTTATTATCTCATGGAGAACTCAACAGCAAATCTTTCTCTATCCTGTACCCTTTCATTCCTTTAGTTAAAGAAATGTATTTGCTTTTTTAAGAGCCAGTTCTTTTTATTAGTCAAAATGTAACATGACTATGGTAATGGTTGTAGTCCACTGATCCTTGTAGCAATGATATACAGACCCTTTCCAAAAAATTAGAATATCATGGAAAAGTTGTTTAATTTCCATAATTCCATTCAAAAAGTTAAACTTTCATAGATTATAGATTCAGGGCCCACAATTTAAACGATTTCAAGTATTTATTTGTTTATTTTTACATAATTTGGGCTTCCAGCTCATAAAACCCACAAAAACAGGAATTCAGAAAATTAGAATACTGTGAACAAATCACCATTTACTTCTCAGTTTTTGCAGAAAAAAAAGAAAGAAATTAGGATCACATCAAATCAATCAAAATATGGTACTTTCAAAACAATATGCCAATCTTCAATACTTGGTTGGGAATCCCTTTGCCTTAATCACTGCCTCGATGCGACATGGCATTGAGGCAATCAGCCTGTGGCATTGCCTGGGAGTTATGGAAGCCCAGATTTCCTTGATGCTTGCTGTCAGCTCTTCTTTGTTGTTGGGTCTGGTGCCCCTCATTTTCCTCTTGAGAATACCCCATAGATTCTCAATGGGGTTTAGGTCCGGCGAGTTGGCTGGCCAGTCAAGCACTGTGATGGCATGGGCATCAAACCAGGTTTTGTGCTTCTAGCGGTATGGGAAGGGGCCAGGTCCTGCTGGAAGATGAAATCTGCATCTCCATACAGATCCTCAGCAGAAGGAATCATGAAGTCCTCTAAAACATTCTGGTAGACTGTTGCGGTGACCTTGGATTTAAGAAAGCAGAGTTTACCAACACCTGCACCGGACATTGCACCCCAAATCATGACTGACTGTGGATATTTCACACTGGACCTCAAGCAGCTTGGGTTCTGTTCCTCACCCGTCTTCCTCCAAACCCTTGGACCTTGATTCCCGAATGAAAGGCACACTTTACTTTCATCGGAAAAGAGGACCTTGGACCACTGGCCAACAGTCCAGTCCTTCTTCTCCTTGGCCCAGTTGAGATGCTTCCTACGTTGGCTCAGGTTCAGAAGTGGCTTGACCTGAGGAACCCGACAGTTGTAGCCCATCTCCCGGATGCGTCTGAATATGGTGGTTTTTGAAGCTGTGACTCCCGCCTCATTCCACTCTTTCTGGATCTCTGCCAGATTCTTGAATCTTCTCTGTTTGATAATCCGCTGAAGCCCACGGTCATCTCTTTTGCTGGTGCATCTTCTCCTGCCACATTTTGCCCTTCCACTAGACTTTCCATTGATATGCTTGGACACAGCAGTCTGTGAACAGCCAGCCTCCTTAGCTATGAACTTTTGTGGCTTACCCATCCTATGGAAGGTATCAATGATGGTCTTCTGGCCAGTTGTCAAGTCTACAGTCTTCCCTATATTGAACCGAACTGAGACAATTGAACCAAACTGAAGCAATTTAATGACACCTGGGGAAACCTGTGCAGGTGCTTTGAGTTTAGTAGATGATTAGTGTGTGACACTCAATTTAAAACATTCATGCCCTGCAAAATTTGGGCTGATTTGTTCACAGTATTCTAATTTTTTGAATTGCTGTTTTCGTGGGTTTTATGAGCTGGAAGCCCAAATTATGTAAAAATAAACAAATAAATACTTGAAATAATTTAAATTGTGGGCCCTGAATCTATAATCTATGAAAGTTTAACTTTTTGAATGGAATTATGGAAATTAAACAACTTTTCCATGATATTCTAATTTTTTGGAAAGGGTCTGTATCAGTAGTCTATTTCAAATGGAGTTTAATTAATTAACCAATGTAATCATTTTATTTATACCATGGTAGTAAATGCTTGATTATAATGTTAGAAAATATTGATACATTTTCTATAAAAGCATTTCTCAGATAGTAGTTCTGGCTACAAGGTTTATACTTGTGTAAGGCCATTCGGCCATGGGAAGCCTAATGGATAGAGAAGCAGCTTTGAGACCAAAAGGTCACTGGTTCAATTCCCAGCAGAAGTGGCTGAAGTGCCCTTGAGCAAGGCACTTAACCTTCAGGCTGCTCCCCAGGCTGCTCTGGGAACATTTTATGTCACTCTGGATAAGATTACGTGGCATTTAGTAGATGCTCTTATCCAGAGCGACATACAACGAGTGCAGGCACACGAAGTACTGAACTTCTAGACAAGAAAGTTCTAGTGCCAACTGAACAAGTGACAGCAATACCTAGTGTAATTTGATGTAGATTAGATTAGATTAGATTAGATTAGATTAGATTAGATTAGATTAGATTAGATTAGATAAAACTTTATTGATCCCTTTGGGAGGGTTCCCTCAGGGAAATTAAGATTCCAGCAGCACCATTACAGATAAACAGAGAAAAGAAAGAGAGAAGACTTCTAGATAAATTAAAATAAATTAAGTATTTACATATACAAATATAAAAGAATAAGATATGGGGAAGAGAGGAAGGGGGAGGGGGAAAGGGGGAGAAAATGGGGTTAGGGTAAGTGTGTGGGGGGGGGGGAGCAGGAAAGCTATTGCACTTTATATTGCACATTATATTGCACATTGTCCGGTATTGCTTATTGTTAGGCTAGGCTACTGCTCCTTCCCATCCTCTGTCCTCCTGTTACCCCTCCTCCACCCCAGAGAGGAGTTGTACAGTCTGATGGCGTGAGGGACAAAGGAGTTTTTGAGTCTGTTCGTCCTGCACTTGGGAAGGAGCATTCTGTCACTGAACAGGCTCCTCTGGTTGCTGATGACGGTGTGCAGAGGGTGACTGGCATCGTCCATGATGTTCAATAGTTTGTCCATAGACCTCTTCTCTGCCACCAATACTCAAACAGCCAAGGAAACAAACCAACCATATAAAGTACAACTAAATAAAGAACTCAAAACAGCTAACCCCAGGTTTGCCCGTACACAGCCTGGGTTGGTCAAGACTGAAACACAGTTCACAGTGGGCAGGGAAGAAGGGGAGAGGTGCAGCCTGAAGAGGTGAGTCTTCAATCTGCGCTTGAAGGTGGTCAGAGAGTTAGCAGTTCTGACCTCAATGTCATTCCACCAACGGGGAACCAGGACAGACAGCAGTCTTGAGCGGGCTGGGCAGGAGCGGAGAGGAGGAGGGGCCTGTAATGTAATGTTTACTTTGCATAATAAGTTATCAATTCTATAGTAACAACTAACACAGGAACTCTCCACATAAATGGATTTTTTAAAATGTGTAATTTCTTGATATGATGAAGTAACTTTGGAAGGCGTCCCTGATATCAGTGCTTGGTGATAGTCAGAGGTAAAGTCTTCTTCATCTTTTGGCTGCTCCCAATTAGGGGTCGCCACAGCAGATCTTTCATCTCCATTGCTCCCTGTCTTCCACATCCTTCTCTACCACACCTTCCACTTTCATGTCTTCTCTCACCACATCCATGTATCTCCTCTTTGGCCTTCCTCATTTTTGTGTGCCTGGCAGCTCCATCCTCAGCATTCTCCTTCCAACATGCTCTGCATCTCTTCTCAGGGTGTGCCCATACCATCTCAGTCTCATCTCTCTTAGTTTAATACCCAAGCTCTCCACATGTGCTGTCCCTCTGATGTGCTTGTTCCTTATCCTGTCCAACCTTGTCACTCCCATCGCAAACCTTAACATCCTCAACTCCGCCACCTCCAACTTTGCCTCCTGTATCTTCGTTAAGGGTATGGTCTCCAATCCATACATCACAGCTGGTCTCACTACTGTCTTATACATCTTACCTTTCACTTTTGCTGGGACTTTTCTATCACAAATGACTCCCAAAATCCTTCTCCAACTTCACCCTGCCTGCGCTTTCTTTCTCACCTCACTATCATAGCCCCCAGTTTCCTGCACAGTTGACCCCAGGTACTTGAATTCACCAACTTTCTTTACGTCTACTCCTTGCATCTTCACTATACACTCTCATCCCCGTTCTCATTGATGCACGTGTATTCTGTTTTGCAACGGCTCATCTTCATTCCTCTTCGTTCCAATGCATACCTCCATCTCTCCAAATCCAGCTCAACCTCCTGTCTACTTTCACCATATATCACAATATCATGTTCCATCGTGACTCTTGCCTCATTTCGTCCGTCAAGCTATCCATCACTATGCCAAACAAGAAAGGATTCAAAGCAGATCTTTGATGAAGTCCTACCTTCACCTTGAACCATTCAGTCGTTCCAACTGCACACCTCACTGCTGTTTCACTGTTCTCATACATGTCTTGCACCACTCTAATATACTTCTCATTCACTCCACACTTTATCATGCAATACTATAACTCATCTCTCGGCACTCTATCGTATGCCTTCTCCAGGTCTACAAACACACAATGTAGCTTTCTCTGGCCTTCCCTGTACTTCTCCATTAACATTCTTAAAGCAAAAATTGCATCCGATGTGCTCTTCCTTGGCATAAACCCTTACTGCTGTTCACAGATTGCTACCTCTCTTCTCAATCTCGCCTCTAATACCCTTTCCCATAACTTCATGGTGTGGCTCATCAATTTTATTCCTCTGTAATTACTACAGCTCTGTGCATCTCCCTTATTCTTGTATATTGGGACTAGCACACTCTCCATTCATTTGCATTTTCTCATTCTCTAGAATCTTATTAAACAATCTCGTTAGGAACTCCACAGCCATCTCACCCAAACATCTCCAAGCCTCAATTGGGATACCATCTGGTCCGACTGCTTTCCCAGTCTTCATTCTTTTCATGGTTGCCCTCACCTCATCCTTACTAACCAAGTCTACTTCCTGATTTGCTGTCTCCAACGAATCTGACCTTTGTGCTCTTGGATTCTCCTCATTTAATAAATCCTCAAAGTACTCTTTCCACCTTCTTAATACACTCTCTTTTTTTGTCAGCACATCTTTCATCACTCTTACCTGCTGTACATCCCTCACTTCCCTGTTTCTCTGCCTACCTAGTCTGTACAGGTCTTTCTCTCCTTCTTTGGTCTCCAGTCTTTTGTACAACTCCTGGTATGCATCTGCTTTTGCCTTCGCTACCGCTCTTTTTGCCTTCTGTCTCGTCTCTCTCTGTATAACCACCTGCTTTTCTTATCTCTCTGATCGTCCCAATTCTTCTTTGCTAGCCTCTTCTCTTTTATAATTTCCTGCACTTCTTTGTTCCACCACCATGTCTCCTTGTCTTCCTTCCTCCCTCCTGATGACCACCCTAGCACCTTCCTTGCTGCCTCTTTTACTAGTACAGCAGTAGTATTCCAATCTTCTGGCAGACTTCCATTACCACTCAATGCTCATCTCATTTCTTCCCTAAACTCCTTCTGGAGGCGGCACGGTGGTGTAGTGGTTAGCGCTGTCGCCTCACAGCAAGAAGGTCCTGGGTTCGAGCCCCGTGGCCGGCGAGGGCCTTTCTGTGTGGAGTTTGCATGTTCTCCCCGTGTCCGCGTGGGTTTCCTCCGGGTGCTCCGGTTTCCCCCACAGTCCAAAGACATGCAGGTTAGGTTAACTGGTGACTCTAAATTGACCGTAGGTGTGAATGTGAGTGTGAATGGTTGTCTGTGTCTATGTGTCAGCCCTGTGATGACCTGGCGACTTGTCCAGGGTGTACCCCGCCTTTCGCCCGTAGTCAGCTGGGATAGGCTCCAGCTTGCCTGCGACCCTGTAGAAGGATAAAGCGGCTAGAGATAATGAATGAATGAATGAATGAATGAACTCCTTCTGATGTTCAACCTCTTTTAGTTTCCACCACTTAGTTGGCTCCACTATTTCATGCTTCCTCTTTTTCACTTTCAAGCTCATCCTGCACACGACCACTCGATGTTGTCTAGCTACACTCTCCCCTGCCATCACTTTACAGTCTCCAATCTCCTTCAGGTTACCCCTTCTGCAGAGTATGTAGTCCACCTGTGTAGATCTTCCTCCACTCTTAAATGCCACCCTGTGCTGCTCTTTCTTCTCAAAGTATGTATTTATTGCCAAATTCATCCTCTTTGAAAAATCAACCACCATTTGCCCTTCCACATTTCTCTCTCTTACACCATATCTGCCCATCACGTCATTATCTTCTCTGTTTCCCTCACCAACATGTCTGTTGAAATCTGCTTCTATCAGCACGCGCTCCTCCCTCAGTATACTTTCTACCACTTCATCCATCTTTTCCCAGAAAGACTCTTTCTCTTCATTCTCACATCCAACCTGTGGGGCATATGCACACACAACATTGATTACCACTCCTTGAATCTCCAACTTCATGCCTATCACTCTGTCTGACACCCTCTTCACATCAATCACACTGTTGACCAACTCTCCCCTCAAAACAGTACCAACACCATGTCTCTTTCCATTGACTCCATAATAAAACAACTTGTATCCACCTCCAATGTTCTTGGCCTTGATTCCTTACCACCTCGTCTCCTGCACATACAAAATGTCCAACTTCCTTCTTTCCATCATACCTGCTAACTCTCTTGTTCTGCCAGTCAATGTTCCCACATTCAGTGTTTCTACCCTCAATTCTCAGCTCCTTCCCTTCCATCTTTCATGCTCTCTCCTAACACGCCTCCCCCCTCTCTTTTTCCTTCTCCGTTTTGGCACAACAGTAGCATACTTTCCACCGGCACCCTGTTGACCAACAGTACCGGAGGCAGCCGTTGTTAACCTGGGCCCCGACCGATCCGGTATGGTATACTTTTCAATCCGCATGTTAGATTTGGCACAGTTTTACGCCGGATGCCCTTCCTGACGCAACCCTCTCCAGTTTATCCAGGCTTGGGATCGGCACCAAGAGTACGCTTATGCACCCCCAGTGGCTGGATTGATAGTCAGAGGTAAAGCTGAGATTAAAAAGAGAGGCTGGTGAGGGAATGACTGTTTCCAGCTGCTGTAAAGTGTAAGTGACAGCAGGAACGAATTTGTGGACGGTTCATAACATTAAACACAACTATTTAAAAAAACGTATAACGTTTCTTTTAAATTAATTTCATTTTTAATAGTTGGAAAAAATGCTGTTGTATAAGAGGAACAAAACACATTGAGATGAGCTGGGTTTTGGTATAAAAAAAAGCCTCACCATCATCTGTGATTCATAACCTTTTATCTATCTGGTTTTAATTCTGTTTTGGCAGACTGGAGTTGTCTACTGGTCCATAATGCAGGTATGATAACGTCCATCCATCCATCCATCCATCCATCCATCCATCCATCCATCCATTTACCCACTGATCCTCAAAGTTAAACTACAACTGCACATTTTCTGCTGTTTTCTTCTTTACAGGCAGTAAATTTCTCTCTGGTTCCCCCGATAGCACGTACAGTTTTTGTTGGAGGAATCTCACTGGGCTGGACTGTCTTTCTGTGTCATTTTAGACAACGAAAGAATGAATCTCCCTCCAGTTGACCTACATATATAGTATCTGTTAATTATGTACCATGAAATAAAACCTAGTCTGCTGCTGCTGTTCATTTTCTTTCAGTCTAACAAAGAAAGAATGATGTAATGGAGGTTAACCTGTTCATTGGAATGTATGTTACTTAAATATGCTTATGTAAACTTATTTTAGCCCACTGAACTATTTTGCTGTTTTGTTCATTTTGTAAACGGAAAAGTCTATCGGTAAATGACAACAAACTCGAAAGCAGCCGATCAGAAGATGAGTCGTCGATGAACTTCAAAGAAATGACACGCTCACGTGACTATGCGGAAGGTGTGTTCATTGCGTCATAGTGCCCGTGTCAAGAGTTTCTTCAAAGAATTCGATGATTTCCCCGCGGTTGAGTGCTTTTCAGGATGAAAACACACACACACACACACACGGGGAGAACATGCAAACTCCGCACACACACAGAAAGAGAGAGAGAGAGAGAGAGAGATGGATGTGAAAATCCATTGTAGGTACAGACTTCGATGTAAAAAAAAAAGACAGTCATTAAATACAACATAAATAGTACAATTAGATGAATGACTTCCATATTATTCAGCCTATTATGGAACATACTTGATTATTCATTCATTCATTATCTGTAGCCGCTTTATCCTTCTACAGGGTCGCAGGCAAGCTGGAGCCTATCCCAGCTGACTACGGGTGAAGGGCGGGGTACACCCTGGACAAGTCGCCAGGTCATCACAGGGCTGACACATAGACACAGACAACCATTCACACTCACACCTACGGTCAATTTAGAGTCACCAGTTAACCTAACCTGCATGTCTTTGGACTGTGGGGGAAACCGGAGCACCCGGAGGAAACCCACGTGGACGCGGGGAGAACATGCAAACTCCGCACAGAAAGGCCCTCGCCGGCCCCGGGGCTCGAACCCAGGACCTTCTTGCTGTGAGGCGACAGCGCTAACCACTACACCACCGTGCCGCCCCCATACTTGATTAGTCTACTTAAATATTATCTTTGGCATATTTATATTTACCTGAGTGTAACTGAAAATTGAAATGGCACAAAGAAGATTGTTTACACCTAGACACATTGTTTACACCTAGACACAGACAACCATTCACACTCACATTCACACCTACGGTCAATTTAGAGTCACCAGTTAACCTAACCTGCATGTCTTTGGACTGTGGGGGAAACCAGAGCACCCGGAGGAAACCCACGCGGACACGGGGAGAACATACAGTGGTATGCAAAAGTTTGGGCACCCCTGATCAAAATTGCTGTTACTGTGAACAGTTAAGCAAGTTGAAGATGAAATGATCTCCAAAAGGCATAAAGTTAAAGATGACTCATTCCCTTTATATTTGAAGCAAAAACAATTTTTTTTATTTTCATCTTTTACATTTTCAAAATGACAAAAAAAGGAAAAGGGCCCGAAGCAAAAGTTTGGGAGCCCTGCATGGTTAGTACCTAGTAACACCCCCTTTGGCAAGTATCACAGCTTGTAAACACTTTTTGTAGCCAGCTAATAATCTTTCAGTTCTTACCTGGGGGATTTTCACACATTCGTCCTTGCAAAAGACTTACAATTCTACAAGTTTCTTGGGCTGTCTTGCATGCACTGCTCTTTTGAGATCTATCCACAGATTTTCGATGATGTTTAGGTCAGAGGACTGTGAGGACCAGGCCAAAACCTTCAGCTTGTGCCTCTTGAGGTATTCCATTGTAGATTTTGAGGTGTGTTTTGGATCATCGTCTTATTGTAGGACCCATCCTCTTTTTAACGTCAACTTTTTTACAGATGGTGTGATGTTTGCTTCCAGAATTTGCTGGTATTTATTCGAATCCATGCTTCCCTTGACCAATGAAATGTGCCCTGTGCCACTGGCTGCAACACAACCCCAAACCATGATCGATCCACACCCATGCTTCAGAGTTGGAGAGGGGTTCTTTTCCTGGCATTTGGCAACCCTTTTTTCTCCAAACATACCTTTGCACATTGTGGCCAAAAAGTTCTATTTTGATTTCGTCAGCCCACAGGACTTGTTTCCAAAATGCATCAAGTTTGCTTAGATGTTCATTTGCAAACTTCAGACACTGAATTTTGTGGCTAGGATGCAGGAAAGGTTTTCTTCTGATGACTCTCTCATGACGGTCGTATTCGTTCAGGTGTCGCTGCATAGTAGAACAGTGCACCACCACTCCAGGGTCTGCTAAATCTTTCTGAAGGTCTTTTGCAGTCAAACAGGGTTTTTATTTGCCTTTCTAGCAATCCAATGAGCAGTTCTTTCAGAAAGTTTTCTTCATCTTCCAGACCTCACCTTGATCTCCACTGTTTCTGTTAACTGCCATTTCTTAATAACATTACGATCTGAGGAAACAGCTACCTGAAAACACTTTGCTGTGTTCTTATAGCCTTCTCCTGCTTTGTGAGCATCAATTATTTTATTATTCAGAATGCGAGGGAGTTGCTTAGAGGAGCCCATGGCTGTAGATTTTAGGAACAAGTTTGAGGAGTCAGAGGATTTATACAGCTTTGAAATCTGCATCATCTGACCTTTCCTAATGAAGAATTTGAACAAGCCACAGCTCAATAAGCTAATTAAGGTCTGGAACCTTGGTAAAAGTTACCTGAGAACTCAAATGTATTGGGGTGCCCAAACTTTCGCATGGTGTTCCTTTTCTTTTTTCACTCTCCAATTGTACAAGACAAAAATAATACACAAATCTTGCAGAAAATGCTGAAAAGAAATTTGTCGTCTTTACCTTTATGCCTTTTGGTGATCAGTTCATCTTCTGCTCACTTAACTATTAACAGTAACAGACATTTTCAGTAAGGGTGCCCAAACTTTTGCGTGCCACTGTACAAACTCCACATAGAAAGGCTCCCATCAACCGCAGGGCTCGAACCCAGAACTTTCTTGCTGTGAGGTAACAGTGCTAAGCACTACACCACCGTACCATCGTCAGGGTTAATAGTAAACAATTACTGGACAAAAATGAACAAAAATATTGTGATTTGTTAGTGGTGAGCAAGCAATTAATTATTTGCTGTTGTCGAAGGCAGATGCAAATAATTGCTTGCAAGACACCAACAAATCACAACATTTTGTTCAACCTTCTCCAAAAATTGCTCTCTTATCATTCAAATTATTTTTATGCCATTTTGATTTTCTGAGCAAACTGCAAATAACTGTCTATAAATAACGGTCTGCTCATGCACAGTTAGTTCATACTTTTATCAACATGGCTCAGTTTCTTTGTTACCGTTTGACTTGCCGTGCAAACTTTATTATCATCTCATCTCATTATCTCTAGCCGCTTTATCCTTCTACAGGGTCGCAGGCAAGCTGGAGCCTATCCCAGCTGACTACGGGCGAAAGGCGGGGTACACCCTGGACAAGTCGCCAGGTCATCACAGGGCTGACACATAGACACAGACAACCATTCACACTCACATTCACACCTACGGTCAATTTAGAGTCACCAGTTAACCTAACCTGCATGTCTTTGGACTGTGGGGGAAACCGGAGTACCCGGAGGAAACCCACGCGGACACGGGGAGAACATGCAAACTCCACACAGAAAGGCCCTCGCCGGCCCCGGGGCTCGAACCCAGGACCTTCTTGCTGTGAGGCGACAGCGCTAACCACTACACCACCGTGCCGCCACTTTATTATCAGTATTTCAAAAAGTAATTTGGATGATAAAACAATTATTTAACTCAGTTTTCACAAAATATCATGATTTGTTAGTGTCTACCTTCTGCATCGGCAAATAATTAGTTGCTTGCTCGACACTAACCAGCCACGATATTTTGCTTAACCTTGTCCAATAATTGCTTATTGTCTTTACATGCTATTTTATTTCTGATTAATTTATTAGTCAACTATGTAGCAATCAGAGACTGATGTGTTCAGGCAAACAGTGTATCTGACTTAGTTTCAGATAAGAGATAAAAGTCAGTTTTCACACAAAAACATGACATTACTTTTTTTCATCAGTTGATAATATTCACTTTCAGTGCATTTTTACCACTGAGCTCTACATAAAATATTTGGATGGCTCATAGGCTCATCAGAGTGAAACCATCTGGCCGCCATGTTACAATGAAGGGGAGCACTAAAAAGATATCTAAGGAATGTGGGTAAAGGTGAGAAAATAAGAGGAGGCAATGAAAGGGGGCAGGAAATACTTTTCTTGGGGCAGATTTGATCGGATACGACGCTTTCACACACAAAACAAATACACGCGTTGTGAGTGGTAATATGCTGGCCAGATGGCTTCACTTGTCTCTACAGTGGGAAACGGGCTATAAGCTCAATGATTTTTATGTAGAGCTCAGTGATTTTGACACATTTCTTTGGATATTTTCCACCCCTGTATGTTCGTAATGCGTGATTTAGAAAGACAAATATGATGTGTAAATTAATTAAGTAAACCTTAAAACAATCATCTCAAATCAAACTGTCATTATTCGGTCTGCATAAATGAGTCGCTTAACACGCTGTGGATCCAAAAGATCCTGCAGAACCGACATTTTCCCTACTGCCAACTTCTTCTTCTTCTTTTATTGTTTTATGGCAGTTGGCAAACAGCTTTTAGGTGCAT
This sequence comes from Neoarius graeffei, assembly GCF_027579695.1. Classification (NCBI taxonomy): domain Eukaryota; kingdom Metazoa; phylum Chordata; class Actinopteri; order Siluriformes; family Ariidae; genus Neoarius; species Neoarius graeffei. The sequence continues at coordinate 51,919,561 of NC_083573.1, forward strand.
TACTGTCACCTTCTGGACTGGAAAGAAAGAAAGCACAACTTTATTCATCACACACTTGTGAAATTCCTCTCTGCATTTAACCCATCTGAAGCAGTGAACACACACATGCACACACACATGAGCAATGAGCACACACACATACCCAGAGTAGTGGGCAGCCATGCTAACAGTTGGGAGTTAGGTGCCTCACTCAAGGGCACCTCAGCCCAAGGCCGTCCCATATTAACCTAACTGCATGTCTTTGGACTGTGGGGGAAACCGGAGCACCCAGAGGAAACCCACGCAGACATAGGGAGAACATGCAAACTCCACACAGAAAGGCCCCCGCCAGCTGCTGGGCTCGAACCCAGAACCTTCTTACTGTGAAGCAACTGTGCTGCCCTTTTTTTTTTTTTTTGGAGCATGAACCAGAATGTTTACTACACTATTGTGCTAAATTCTCCTAATAATTCCTGTATCATTTAAAAACAGCCCTATATCCCACATTATCTGACCTCAACTGCAACGTCTCTCTGATACCTAGTGTCATATGATTCCTCTGAAGTGTCCTTGTAAGTGTCTGTCTCTCTTGTTGATATCTAGGACAATCCAACATCACATGCTCCACCGTTTCCTGTAGTCCACAATGTTCACATCTACCATTAACATGCTTATCCATTATGTTTAATGTACTGTTCAGACCAGTGTGACCAAACCTCATTCTTGATATTATGTCTTCCTCCTTTCTATTTCTATTGCTTCCTCTCATTTCTCCTACTTTCTTTTGAATGCTGTAGTAGTATCGACCCTTATTTTCCTGCCATTTCTTTCTTATTTCTCATCTCATCTCATTATCTCTAGCCGCTTTATCCTGTTCTACAGGGTCGCAGGCAAGCTGGAGCCTATCCCAGCTGACTACGGGCGAAAGGCGGGGTACACCCTGGACAAGTCGCCAGGTCATCACAGGGCTGCACATAGACACAGACAACCATTCACATTCACACCTTTTTTTAGGTGTTAATTTAGAGTCACCAGTTAACCTAACCTGCATGTCTTTGGACTGTGGGGGAAACCGGAGCACCCGGAGGAAACCCACGCAGACACGAGGAGAACATGCAAACTCCGCACAGAAAACGGGGCTCGAACCCGGACCTTCTTGCTGTGAGGCAACAGCACTAACCACTACACCACCGTGCCGCCCTTTCTTATTTCTGTTTTGATTATACTTTTAGCCTCAGCCTTACTATATTTTGCAACCATACTTATTTCTCTTTTTCTTGTTGCTCCTTTTGCATATTTATCTGCCAGCTCATTTCCCTCCACACCAATATGTGCAGGAATCCACATGAATTTAACTTCCACTCCTGCTCTTTTAATTCTGAATATTGTTAATGTCATGTACTATGTCTTGTCTTGTATTTGACTGCCTGTATTTAATACTTTTTAGTGCACTACTGGAATCAGAACCTATCAAAACTTTGGTTTTACTTCCTCTACTCAGCTTAGAGCAAGAAGAATAACAGTTCCCCTGTATATACTGCTAAATTATCACTAACCCTTTTATTCAACATGACATTTAGTTCTGGAATGATAAACGCTATTCCTACTCTGCTGTCCAATGTTTTAGATGCGTCTGTGAACACTTTTACATATTCTGGATAACCTTCTTTGATGTATTTACCAACTTCATTTTTGCTCATATCCCTACTGCTGTCCCTGGAAGGACCAATGAGAAAAGAAGTTGTGGTCACGTGGTTTCACGGAACCCACCGTGTTCTCGCTGAACACTTTATCGCGAGACTACGCGACTTCCTTTTCCCTTTTCCCTCTGAGTCCAAGATGGTAGGTAGCAGCTTTGGCTATTTTGAAACAGGCACTTTTAAAATCTGTATCCATCCGGATGTCTCTGTTGTCAAATTTTACGAGATTAGATTTAATCGAGTCACAAAGGTTTCCAAGGACGTGCTTTTGTTAAGAGTTTTGCTCGTTGGCAGTTATAACACTGTTATACACTAATATACCGAGTCAAGCGGCCCTCTTTCATAACTATACAAGCGTGTGTGTTGTGGCGCTTTTTGTTTCACATCAGTCCAGGTGTAACTGATTGATTCACTGTTTTAGTTAAATCAAATGAGCAAACAAAACTGAGTAAACACTATAAGCACTGTTTAGTTGGATTAAACGGGTGTACTTGTGTTGTAGCCGATGCTAGCTGCTAACTGCCCCGGTGTGAGCGGCACACCACGGACTGGCTCTGAGTGAATATACTGAAATATCAGAGCCGTACTGGGTCTATCATTCAGAATAAAATGGCTGAAATTACAATTTCAAATCTTAGTTAATTGTTTTTGCACCCATTTGTCTTGGCTAGCTGACTACTTCAGAACTAACTATGCTATGGTTCTACACAGTTATGCTAACTATGGCTAATATAACTCATTGACACGAATGGCCAGGAGTGTTCACAGAACGTGAACGCGGTGAGATGTTTATCCTCTTATGAAGTTTTTCGACACCCTGACTAACAAAATTTCAATGTCCATCTGTGACCACAGCAGTTGTTAAAATGTCAGTGTTTAATATAGTGGACTGCTGTTTCTGCAGGGAGTTGACATCAGACACAACAAGGACCGCAAGGTTCGCAGAAAGGAGCCCAAGAGCCAGGATATCTACCTGAGGCTCCTGGTCAAGGTGAGTAAAGGCCAATTTATGTTGACAACCCAGTCCTCGCAGATGGCGTCTGCGCAGACGCTCTGCACGCACCTCCCAAAAATTGTGACCACCGCAGACAGCCTCGCAGACGAGGGCTCCGATTGGTCCACTCTACATCCGCTGTACACGCACTTCCACTTCCCTATTTTCCCGGTTTGTTTTGTTTTCACGACCGCCATTTTTAAAAACACGAGCGAAGATGGAGCAGCACGAAGAGCGGTTGATCGAGGAAGTACGTACATCTATACGACTCCAGTTCTAGTCATTATAAGTAACTGGAGGATAAACACTCCATTAACCACACCCATCAGCTACTCCTAGCGATTTCGCGCCCCCTTGCGTTGTGGCGGTGAATAACATCGTGCACGCCTATTACTCCCCGCTCAACGATAAATTACAACTGTCTGCGAAAAGCTATCTGCGAAAGCCTTGTCGCAAGAGCATGCAGAGGCCTTAACTCGGAGGAGTTTTTATTTTTGCAGTGTCATATTTTATATCTAAAATATCAGTTTTTCCAAGAGTGCTTTCACATCCATGAGGGCCCGTTTACAAAATGCAGCTGAGTCATGGAATACAGATTCATGGAAAATAAAAAATATTGCACAAAGCACGGATCTTTTTATTCACGGATATGATATTCGTATAGGTAATCGTATGGGGCCGAGTAAAATTTAAGGATTAATTTCACGAGTGATTTTGAAGTTTTGAAAATTCGCAACGAGGGCAATTTCAAAACTTTTGAAATCACGAGTGAAATTAATCCTTAATTTTACGAGGAACCATACGATTACTTGTTTGTAATATACAGGGCCAAATTCATACTTCGGAAGCCATTCAAGTTCACAACATTTGTCATTCACGTTTTCTGAACCAATCAGGGCGCGAGACTATCTATCTTGCATGTTTGAATCAGTTTCTAAAGCGTCTTTCATCATGACATGGCAACACGACACGAGGATTTTGAAAGTGGTTTACAAAACTTTATTGGAACTTCTTTACAAAAGGTGATTGCTAATAGCAAAACGTGGCATTGCAGAGTCAGCCATTTTGTTGACAAAATTTGCTAATTTTTGTAACCGTAAGCAAGCAACAAACTAGCCAATAGCATTTCAGAAATATGGCGCCGTGTTAAGGAAAAAAGCCCTCCTTGATTGACCGATCAGAATTGAGTAATTTGGCCCAATGTATTTAATCGCAGAATCCCTTCTTTTGTATTTCTTTTGAAATTATAACATCTGTCTTAGAACTTTTTGACTTGCCCTTGTATTTTTATTATGAACTTTCAGTCCAAACACTTAATTGTTCTAGACTTCTTAATTTATTTTTTTTTTAACTGAGTTTACAATTCTGCCATCTCAGATGGAACCATTTCCTGCATCTTGTACAGTTAAGCATAAATCCATATTCTGGCATCCTACATGTGCAGTAAAGTATTTTGATGTTCCGCATCTTTTATCAAAAGACTCGTGGGCTTTTAGTATTGGCTTGACTTTATCTGGTGCGTCTACCTCCATCATGTAGCTACCATTGACCGATAACGTCACCGTGGAGACAGTCTTTGTGACGTCCATGTCGTCGTTCCGTAGACTCGTAGCAACGTTCATAAAATAAACCATCCGTAATACATCATCTGTGTGAAATCAGTAACCAATCCGTAAATCCAGTCTCTCACTGGGCTGCGACAGCTTGCGACAAATTGCGAACGTCATTCGCGAGAGAATTTCAAAAGTGTCTTGAAACATTCGCGGGGCTTCTCAATTTCCTCGCATGAGTCGCAAAGTGTCGCTCCTTCATCGCTGAAATTTTGAACTGTTCAAAAAATGTGTGCAACAAAATTTCTCTCAAAATAGCCGCAAATGCGTCGCCTGTGTCGCAAAGCCATCGCAAACCCTTCTCAAGTCAGTTTCCGTGAGACAGGCAGTGCGAGTTCAGCTAGTATCTCACTGGGCTGCGACAGCCTGCAACTAGTTGGAGAGACAACAATTGCGATAAAATATGTGAATATCAATTCAGTGTGATTCCAAGTGAAAATTGCTGCTAATTCGCATGTTTTATCGCAATTGTTGTGTCTCCAACTAGTCACAGGCTGTCGCAGCCAAGTGAGATACTGGCTTAATATACTTATTTATTTATTTCTGTAATATCTCAGAATATATCAGGCCATTCTGTGGCTGGGAAGTTATTTAATTTGAGGGGATTCTCGAGCAAATAATGTGCAGGAAATCACTTGCTTCAAGCAGACAGAGGAAGTCCATGTGTCCATGCGCGGGTTTACCTTGACCATGCACTGACAGTTAAATCATTCTGTCGCTAAACAAACGGCTGATCACATCAAGGTGCTCGCTGACCACCAATATTTATTAGTTTGGTCTTGTGCAACATAACATCATCTCGCTTTCCGTTACTGTAGTCGGTCTTTCACGTTTCATTCGCACACTCCATTTTTCTCTCCTGTTTCAAATTTGTATCCCACAATGCCTTGCATGAACAGGGAAAGCCCACCACGTGATGCATGACATAGTGTCTTGAATTGGGTCATAATAAAGCAGGAAAAAATGGTGGGGAATTTAGGGCCACGTGGTCCTAAATTCATTAATTGTTCTGTTAGAAAAAAAATAATAATTGGAAGTCCTATGATTCGAATTCAGTAGCTTTCGGTCCACTAAACAAAAATAATTGGGTTTCAGGGAAAATTCTTTTTATGACCTAAACTTGAAAAATTTGACAGGCCGTCTACCTTTTGAAATGCGTCTTGGACAATCGGACGACTTGTCTATCGTGTGTCTCCAAAGTGTCCAGCTGACCACCTGTGTTCAGGTTTTGTTACTACCTACATCACTTCTGCTAGGTCAAAGAGCCCTGTGCATAGCTGTATTAAAAATGTTAAACCTGTAACATACCTTCATTAATTTGTTACGCTCCAACCACATACATCACTGCTCCTCTCCCTCTTTTTCAGTGCTGGCACATTGTCGTAGAACCAACCTCCACGTCCTACATTAAGAACACATTCTCCTGTTATGTCCTTGTTGGGGACGCATCATGATGTTAACATTTTACACTACAAAAGACGTAGTCAAATCACCCAAGAAGCATTGTAATACCAAGTGTAAACAAGGTCTTAGTCCATTTGCTCAGTCCAGGTCACAGCACAATTGATGCTTTTGGTTTATTTATTTTGCTTGCCCATAAATAAACAAACCAAAAAAGTAGGAACAAAAACAAATATGGGTTGTGTAGGTCTGAAAACAAAGCTTAATTTACTAGTTAGAAATACGTTGATGGAAAAAGGTACTGCTTTGCCAAATGTGGGTCAGTCACCCAAATCCCCCAAACATGAAGCTTTAAGACAATTGTCCTTAAAAACATTATCACATTCACTAGCTTTCTTTTTGCTCGTCGTTCTAAATATCCAATACAGCTGTGTCCTTTGGCTCAGTTAAGCAGCTTGCATCTTCAGAAAAAAATGGCATGTTTGGGTCATGTGCTGCGGTTCAGTCAAATTATGATTAAATCGCTTTTTCACTGCAGTCAAAATGCACGCGATTTAGCTTGAAACCAGACTGAGACGACCTGACTCCGTAGGTATTAGACAGATTGTTTTGGCCCTGAGCACTAGTGCTGTTTTCTCACCTGCCTGAACAAACTGAACCACGGAGAAGACATGAGGGGTTCAGTTCAAATGGACTAAACACTGCTTATATGAAAGTGCCTTAAATCTTTATTTAGTAAGTTGACATGTTGTTTAGCATGTTATTCACGATCCCACTGTGATTGGGTGTTTTTTCTTTTTTTAAATTCTCTGACAGTTGTACAGGTTCCTGGTTCGCCGTTCAGATGCTCCCTTCAACAGGGTCATCCTGAGGAGACTCTTCATGAGCAAGTCCAACCGACCCCCTCTGGCTCTGTCCCGCCTGGTTAGTAACCCCACTACACGTCTGAGAAATAATACTGTTTCTGCTGAACAATTTGGGCAAAGGGTGTTAACACTCATTAGAAATGAATATAGCAAAACCCAGAGATGATGTCACTGTTATTTTGGCCTGCATTAATCATTTTGACTACACCAGTGGCACCATTTCTCAAGCCACCCACAGAAAACTTATTAGAAACCTGGCATTGAATAGGATTTTCACAGAAAATGGAAGCAGTCCTGGCTTTTGATATTAGACTTGTACAGTGTCAGTATTGCCAGTGTTGAAACAATAATTTTAAAAATAATCACGCGAAAACTTATTCCTCGTGAGTACCATACATAAGGGCTGCAGGCTTTTCCATAGTTAAAGGAAATGTACACACAATAAACGTTTCTGAATGTTTATGTTGAAATGTTTGTGATCTGCTTTAAAATGAGATTCTGATTGTTGGTGGGGTTTCGCTGACGTCATGGGGGACATTCTAGTACAGTGTTTAAGAGAAAAATGTCAAACATACGTCAGGTTTCACTTTTGTCTACTAAAAGGAAAGGGCATGAAGTACTCATCTCACTCACCATTTTCCAGTGCTGTTCAGTGTCTTATGGATCTGAAATCTGATGTAGGCTTAAAGGAGATACGCAGAACCTTTATTTTTAAATAAATTTCTGAGTAGATAGTATCTCCATCCTTGATTCTTGTATGCTGCATAAATGGGAATTTAAAAAAATATATAATTTTTGAGAGTTAAAATCGACCGCAAAGTTGGCATTCGAGCTGCCCCGCTGAGCCAGCCAGCCCTGAGTGCGTGACGTCACAGCGGGAACCGGTTTTAAGGCCGAGGCCTTTGACAGCTATAGACCAAAGTCATATAAATAAAAGTTTATGGTGAAAGTAAGAAATACCGTTACTGACTTGCTCAACTAAGACTGATTTGACTTCATTGATTGTGGGTTGACTCTCATTAAAACAGGATAGGTGTTATAACTTATGCAACATACATGTACATGCATGCATTTTCACTGATAAAACGTAAAAGGCTCATTAAATAATCAGATGAACTGAGACAATCACATTCTGAAGCGAATTAAATAATCTTATACTGGTAACTTAAATACACAATACAAGTTACATGTATTCATCTAAATGCAGGTAAACAACAAGTGTTGGTGTTTTTGTTGTTTTGTATCCAAATGAGAGTCGGAGCTTACCCGTCTGTTTTCGCTTCTTGAAGGCCGATCTTGTGGCCGATTGTTTTGAAACAATCTGACTTTCAGTTGTTTGTTCAGTTCTCCATTCATTCACTTCTTCCACGTAAGGACGAGATATTGCTGCTGGGGCAAGCAGATCCAACGGAGAAATCAGACGGCTGGTCTACTCATTCTCCATTGTCCAGTCTCCAGACATCACCGGTTTTAGCAACAACCGCGGGGAGGTCACTGCCCGAGCGATAATGTCGCGTCCTGTTCCGTCCCTGGTTTTACCAATAACCCTCGGCTCACACTCCAGGAGAACTGGTGCATCTGAACTTACTTTCCTTTTCTTATAGTTTTCTTTTCCTTTAATTGTTGGTACTGCACCCTCATTCAATACGGGCTTATAACCAACGCTCCTCAACAGATCAGAGGTCTCGTACGAGTCTTCAGTAAAATGTGCAGAGCAGAGGAGAGACCACTTTGTAGGCGCCCAATGTGCCCGTGAACTTCTCGCAAAATGCGTCCAAATCTTTGCAGTTTGAACATTCTTGGGCCATGAATGCAACGTAAATCCACCTTCTGTCATGTTGCTGTACCGGCCAGCAACACATCTACGTGGCATGGCGATAAATTAGCTCAAAATGGAAGGTTGAAGTTGCAGTCAGCTCTGTGTTTTAGTATAGCGGAAATGGCAATGAGACTGATAGACTTCCTGCTGTGACGTCACCGATGTCGAGGGCATTCACTCAGACCGCTACCTATATAAATCACTTTAACTGTAAAAATTACTATTAGATTTATTGTTGACGCTTGAAACTATTCCTGTGCCATTCTTGAAGTCTCAGGGCATTTATAAACAAAAAGTGAGGCCATGGTTCTGCATATCTCCTTTAATGACGACAAACGGGTAGTTCCAAAAAGCAGTGCAGCTATACAGCAAAAACCTGTATAGGACTCGTCTAGGCCAGTTGGAGATCCGAGTTCAAAAGCACAGTGGCGTTGATAATATTTGCATGAAAGGTGAAGTTTTTAAGACTAAATCAATCTTGAATTCCATTGCAGATCACATTTTTCGTTATAAAAGGTTTTACTTGACGTGCTGGTTAAAAACACTCAGGATAAGTTAAGAATGCACATTGTGGTTCACTTGTCAAGATGGTTTGCATCTCCTTCAAGAGCTATTACTCACATTTGCTTTTATTTACCAGATTTTAATGCAATATATTACCAGGTTTCAGCCCAAAGTGTTATAGTTTCAGTATCGCAGCCACTATGCTGGTCTTCACTGCGTGGCTTTTTTTGTTGAATGGTGTAATTTTTATTATTGTAACATGAGGGGGGTTGTGTGGGTGTTTTTTAATTTCATATGTATGTGTTGACAAACCATAGTTCAAGGGTGGAAACTTGTTTACATCAACAGGTTCCATCATATTCTTATGCCAGTTTGGATCAGAAGTGTCCTAAACCTTTGTGCTGAAGTAAAATTCTTTGTTTGTGAAATTTAAATAGAATTGATGAATGAGGAGTTGGTTTAAGTTTCTCCTTATTCTGAAATTCTAAGCATGTTTCTCATTCATAACTTGCTAAGAGAAAATGGTGTTCAAGGTCATCAAATTAACGATTAAAGTTTGCAGGTGCATCGGGGTACATTGCTTCCGCTGCACATTTTAAATGTCAATCCCAATAATCATTTATCCCAATAATCATGATCGGATTTTTCTTCTTCTTCTTCTATGCCTTGTACTTAGATCCGTAAAATGAAGCTTCAGGGCCGTGAAAACAAGACGGCTGTTGTTGTGGGAACCATCACTGATGATGTCAGGATTCAGAACATCCCCAAGCTGAAGGTGAGTGTTCGTTCAAGATGCTTGGTTTTGAATGTTATGCTGCTTTGTTCACAGCTGTGTACCTCATCACTGGACCTGGTGCCGAGTTTCTACCTGATTTGTGTATTATTTCGTCGCAGCTGTTTTTGAGGGGAGAAGAAAAGCAAAACTGCTGAACAGCTCTCGGTGAATTTTGTAGGCACGTCATGGAATGTCGATTGGTGTACTTCTCTCCTAGCCTGGGAAATCCCATGCTGCTTTGCACAATCGTTCCGATCTGAAAAGACAGCATGGAAACTATGGTCTAAAGGCTTGCCTGAGTTAGGGAGCCAATCAGAGAGTGGGGAGGGGTGGAAAGACGGTGACGCGTACTACTCGACAAACGGAAGCTTGTAGTTTATTTGGGACTGTTTACGGATCACATTTAACATGGCGGCGAGCAATACGAACCAAACTTTCGATCAAGCTTTAGACACTGTTCTGAATAGTTTAGAGCGAAAGTTTGTTTTAAAAAAAGAACAGCATTTGGCGTTACAGTCTTTCTTCGCCTCTTCGTCGCTCTAACTACGTCACTGGGTACAACTGCCATGATTGGCTATGGGCTACGTATACGCCAAATGATAGACATTCGCAACGTCCAATAAACGGCCGTTGACAATCGTAAACCACACCTCCCCTACGAGAAATTCAGTAGGCGGATTCCAGACCATATTTCACTTGTGATATGGTCTGGTGTTAACCAGACTACTTCTCTCCCACTGTCCTAGGCATCTAAATAATCTCTTGTGATCGCCATCAAATAATAAACATCTAATTTACTGTTTACTGACCTCTCAATCAACTGACTGGATCAATCAGATACTGTCAACCCTAAAACACTAGTTCAGCTGCATCGTAGAATAAAAACAACAGGGAAAACTGAGTGTATTATTATTATTGTCTTATTTAGTGTGCCACTCAGGGAGAGGGAGGTGCCTGTAAATTTTGATGGGGCTCGGACCTTTGGTGGCGAGTTATGAATTTTTAAATTCCAGCACACGCGAGCGGCTGGAGCCAGGATGCGTGCTGAAGTTTTCTGCAAGCCACACTCGCTCCTGATGTCGGATTGGGCTGTGCCTGGACTCATTCAAAAGGTCTTGGGGAGAGGGATGTGCCTGTGATGTTTGGCGGGGCTGGGACTTTGGGTTGGCCGAGTTATGAATTTTTAAAGGTTGGCTTGAGCCAGGGCTTGTATTAAAATTTTCATTGAGCAGTGCTCATGCGGGGGCGAATACAGGGCTGAGTGGGGTCGTGCTGGTCCGAAATGGATTGGGGAGATGGAGGTGCCTGTAAACTTCAGTGGCTGAGTTATGAATTTTTAAATCCCCGCGCGTGCAAGCGGCTGGAGCTAGGGCTTGTGCTAAAGCTTTCTGCGATCCGGGCTCGCTCCTGAAGTCGAATCGGGCCGTCCGTGTGCTGCTTCGAAAGGGCTCGGGGAGAGGGAGGTGCCTGTAAAGTTTGGCAGGGCTAGGACTTTGGGTGGCAGAGTTATGAATTTTTCTCATTCATGCCCGTGGCAGCCCCCGTTTCACAGGCCGTGTTACGACATAATGTATTCGCCCAGTGTAATGTTTAGAAGAAAATTACAAGTAGATTGGACCCATATCTTTAGAATTTTTCATGGGCCATCTGGGTTGATGCTTTTGAAATACAGACTGACAAATGCAAAAATTTCCAGTAAATTTCTGCTGGTCCGGCCTTATTTCCCCACACTGAATAATCATAATAGGGAATCAGTCTTCTTGTCAAAATGTATTAATTTGAGTTTATGTGCTATTTAATTGCCCAGAATTAAATATTGTATTACTTTCGTTGCATTTTTATCCCCTGCTGGCCGAAAGGCCTGAAGGGGAATTCTGTCATGGCGATGTCCATTTGTCCATCCCAGGAAGCTTCTGAAATCAACTCCTCTCACAGTTTTTGGAGGAATTTCACGAAACTTGACAGGATTCTTTGTTATATGTCAGTAATACACATATTGTAACTTTTGTTCAATTCAGTCGCATCTTACCAGAGTGGAGGCATAGTTGCCAGCGGGGGCCGTTGTGCTCTCGGAGCACTCTTGTTCTTCTATGATTTGCTCATGTTGTGTTTAATCTGTTTATTAGGCTTTGTTTGCTGGTTGTTTAATTGGTTATTTGGCAGCGTTTAACAAATGTAGTCACAGAAGTGCTCACTCTGTCACGTTTGTTCAGGTGTGTGCTTTGAGGGTGACAGCAGGAGCTCGTAGGAGGATCCTGAAGTCTGGTGGCCAGATCATGACCTTTGATCAGCTAGCTCTAGCTGCCCCCAGAGGACAGGGCACTGTGCTACTGTCGGGTAAGTAAGGATATGTTTAAACAGCCGGGTAGATCTGATTTTCACATCAGAAGTGAGTGCTGCACATTACAAATAACTGCTCTGATTGACAGAGTAACTGTGCAGGTGTGTTTGTTTTCCAGACACAACATAGAAGAAGGGAGTTTAATATAATGATTCATTTGAATATGATTATGCTCTATAATACAGAAGTTATTACAGTACAGATATTCATATTCTGAAATTTGTTCCAATAGACTTATCAATTGATAGTTTACATAAAGCCAATGTGCCGTTCCACAATCCGCAGAAACCACTAACAAAAACTGAAGAGGGAGGCATTCATCATCAGTCGTCATTTTTTCCTCGTTGGGCTCGTTTCCGACCTACATTACTGCTGCTTACATTGCAGACACGACAGCTGAGAGATTCTCAACAGCTATTGTATGGAGTTTGCTTACTGATGGGTTTTTGTTTGACTGGTTCCAAATGTAATTGAGAAACTCGCACCAAATAAAAAAAAAATAAATAAAATAAAAAAACATGAAATCTAATTTGAGAGTTGAATCAGCGTGGAACGTCCTGTAATCTGAATTTAATCGGGCATGAAACACATTTTGCTTGATTCTGATGTGCGAGTCAGATTTCATGCAGGGTTTCTTTTTGCTGTTCAGATTACAGAGAAGTCTTTCCTCCTCAAATAAATGTTGGTCTCTTTCTAAGCTTCCTGTTTGAACATCTTTTGAGTTTTAAAAATCTTGGACACTTGTGAGTGTGCTGTAGGTTTGATGTGCAGTTGCCTTGGCACATTAAAAACTACCGGAAGACGGTGCTTTTTGTGAAATTCTATGTTAGAGCATGTTCTTGAACCCTAATTTCTGTCGTCATGGTTTGTTTCTGAAGGACCCCGCAAGGCCAGGGAGGTGTATAGGCACTTTGGAAAAGCCCCTGGAACTCCCCACAGCCACACCAAGTAAGAATATGCCTTTTTTTGTTATTTAATTATTATTATTTGACCATCACTTAGACTTTTACAGATTTAACAAATTAAACATTTAACAGAACAAGGTTATAAGCTTCAGTTAAAATGAATATAAATTCCTTGTGCAGTAATATTTACCCTTTTTAATTTTTGTAATTCTGTTAGAATACTAATAAACCTGCTGCTATACTCTAGTGGTTGAGCCTTTACTCGATGTCTTGGCCTCTGGAGCATATCTATACATCAACACTGCAGTGAGACTGAAAGTGCATTACTCTTGAATGATATTTAATTGGATTGCTTTTCCCACAGGCCCTACGTTCGTTCTAAAGGCAGGAAGTTTGAGCGTGCTCGTGGTCGCAGACCCCGCTGTGGCTACAAGAATTAAAGCTGTGTCTTTGTTTTGTATTCATCATCACAATGCAAATAAAGATGGGCTGTTCAACCCAAGGAGCTTCTGTGACATTTTCATTTTTATACTGAGCAATATGAAGGCAGTTTGAATCATCAATGTTTAACCACCCTTTAATGAGACCTTTATTATTCACGTTCTTATCAAACCAAGAGAATCATGTGGTCAGATTTACTGGACAAGATAAGTTCTAATGTGTGTTTAGATGCATCATTAACCGCTCGTGACTAAAATTGCTCCGTGTTTAGGGTTCAACGAAGTGGTGCACCTTTACATTTGCACCTTTTTATTTTTTAATGATTTATTTTATTGAAGGCAATTAAGTAGATTATGGAATAATTTGTGAATCATTTTAAAATTTGCAGATGATTCTGTAATTGTTGGTCTCTTGAATTCCCTTGAGGATGAACATGGGCCGGTTATTGACAACTTTGTGTCCTGGTGCAATGATGCTTTTTTTGTACCTGAACATTAGTAAAACTAAAGATATGTCTATAGACTTTAGACGTCATACCCCTGTTTTTAAGCACAGTGTCATAAATGGCCAAGTCGTTGAAGTTGTGTCATCTTACAAGTATCTAGGCACCTTGATTGATGACCGACTTAAATTTGATCTGAATACCACTGCCCTGTGCAAGAAAGGGCAGCAGAGACTTTCTGCACTTCGAAAGCTAGCTAATAAGTTTCAGGTTGACAAAACACTGATGACGCTGTTTTATAAAGCTTTTATCGAGTCAATTCTTACATTTTCCATTATCTGTTGGTATGGAAATGTTACCATCAGAGAGAAAAATGCACTTTTAAAAATTGTGAATGTAGCTAGTAAGATAGTGGGTGTGAAGTTTGATAGTCTGAGTATTTTAATAAGCAGGTGTTGAACAAAGCCATTCAAATATATGAAGACCCAGGCCATCCATTGTACAATGAATACATTTTTTTGCCATCTGGCTTACGCCTTAAAACTCCAATGGCCTTCAAGCAGAGGTATAAAAATTTTTATTCCTTTGTCTATTCAAATACTGAATACACAAACTAGGAAAAGATAGCTTTTTTTCATTGTAGCCTTTGTCCTCACCTGTATTCTGTATGTTTTTATATATCCTCATTTATTTGTTGAATTTTTTATTTTTTACTTATTTTATTTTATAGTGTTATGTGGTGGTGGTGTGTGTGTGTGACTCTGTTTGCAACCAAATTGCCCATTTGGGACAAAGAAATCAATTGAGCTGAGCTGAACTGAAGGTGTTGATAGCCCTGCAGAAATTTGATGCATTTTGCACGGTGTTAAATCATGTAGCTCTTGCATCATGCACTACCACATTAAATGGAAAATGGAGAGATGTAACTGGTATTCATAGTTCTTTTTTTATTTTTATTGCCATACGATATCTATAACCAAAGTTTCAGTATTAATGTAAGAAGCAGCTGAACTAACGTCAGTGGAAACTACATGCTAAGTGTAAAGCAGCTGTGGCTATTTTGTTTTGTTTTTTTGAAAGATGTTCTGGCTTTGGAAGTGCAGTAGTGATTGGGGGGGAGGGTCTTTTTCCAAAACACTGAGCAGATGATATTTTTAAATGCACTTTTGCAGTTTGCTCAGAAGTAAATATGGTCTTGTATTCACTGATGACTTTCAGAGCAGTCATGTGTGAAGTTGTAACTGTCTGGACAGCTAAATTATTGCATGGAATTTGTAATGACATCCAGATTTACTAGCTTGTAAAATAGTTTATATGCACACAACAAGCATTAAACTAAATCTTTTTTTTTTTAATTATTATTTATTTATTTAGTCCACTTGACTCAGATACAGTATGTCAAATCAATCAAAGTCCTTCCCACACCATGTGGCGCATAGGGCGGCGCCGATCTCCGTTTCCATAGCCCTCGGCCTCTCGCCTATTACATAGCTAGGGTTACAGTGGGGGGGGGCTAGTCCTCTGGTAACTGCAAGAGTTTGACTCCCCACTCGCATCTGTATTGCAGCGTGCCTTGCCAGACGGCAGTAGGTACCATTTTTATGATGGCCTTTGGTATGACCCAACCGTGAGTAGAACTTGCGATCTCCCAAGCGAGAGCCAGACACACTAACCATTAGGCCAACTCACGGTCCAGATACTGTGATTGAGTATTATTGATAAATATTCCGATTTAAGCCGTTATCTTCTCAAGCTGATAAGCAGCTTTAATTTCTCAGTGACTTCTTTCAAAATTGGTCTCTCTAATTTTCCTCTTACTGCTCACTTGTATGTACTTGTTCTTTGGTAAAATTATGTACATATTTAATGTCAGATTAATGAGCATCAGGATTACAGCTCCGGATTCTGAATGCGTGCCATTCAAAATTGTCAGGCTTCCTAAGAATGCTTGTGCAGTAGATTCCTACACCAATGAACCATACTTTGTTTTACTGTCATGCAATTTTTTTTCTCAAGAAATAATTAACATAAACTATGTACATGATGCACATTGTCTTATTTTTCTGAAAATGCTCCTCCTAAACATACCATGACGTTTCAAGTAGAGAAATGGCTCAGAGCTGAGAGCAGCCCAAAATCCTCAGCAATGCCAGTCATCTCTTTCAGTGGAAAACATGTTGGTGAATATTTCAAACAACTTTGTCAAAACATTGTGGAAAATTTCAGTGTGGGCCCTTTCAGTTACTCTTTTTATAGAATTCATATTTATCGTAAAGTTTATTTTATACCTTTGTTAATATTTGGTTAAAGATGTGAAACAGTGGAACAAGATCTTTCTGAAAGAACGTGTTTACAATCCAGAAAGTCTTTATGGTTTTATTTAAATGTCATGATAGAATAGGTGAAGACTGAGTATAGAAAAATGTATTTGAAAGTAAATGTGTATAAAAAGCAATGATTATATAAAATGACAGGTTAATGCAGCATAAAATGATTGTTATAGGAACCATACTAAATTTATTAAACCATACAAATTTGAACTGCTTACTGAAGAATGCACACTTTACAGAGCTGAATATTTTAACCATTTTAATATACAAAAATTGTTTCTTTGTTCTGTGGGGTTTTTTTTTTTCCTCATGCAGGACTGAGTGATGAATTGAAATGGGTGTATAAAAACACAAACCACAAAAATGTAGTGAGTTCCCAGGATGAAGTGTGAGAACCAGCGATGCAGTATATCGAAACAAATCCTACCCCTGTGTTATTATGCAGGTGTTTTACATGCGAATTAGAGGTGAAGTGGTTTTGCGAAGTGTTAGAAACTAAACTGACTTTGATGTCTGTTGTAAGTATTCCACTGTAAGACACATTTTTGGTTCTTCATAATTCAGTGTCTGAGCTGTGGTTTTATTTACAGTATTCTCCATAATGCAGCATTCAGGGTTGTGTTTTGTTTTTGGTAATTGTCATGTATGTACTGTATGAAGTTAGTAGTTTTCTTTCTCAGATGTTGCTATATAAGTTTCTAAACATCTTATATACATTTTTCTTTAGCTTTTAAAATTCTGATATAAATTGTGTTTAAGAAGACTCGGGGGGGGGGGGGGGGGGAGCACTGATGCTAGGCACATTCAGGCCTCAGCATTTTGTAAACAAAGTACAGTAATGAGGCCACTTTTGGTAAGTGCTTCATAAAACTTGCTGAGCAACCTGGAAAATCATATCTCAGCAAAAGCACACGCGCACAGTAAGCATGTAATTCTTATCTGTTGGTCTAAGACGAGTTGCATCCACTGACTCATTTTTCTCTTGGGCTAGCAGAAAGTAGTGAATTGACTGCTGATGATTTACAGTGCCTGGCAAAAGTATTCATACCCCTTGAACTTTTTCACATTTTTCCACCTTACAACCACGAACTTAAAATTTTTTTATTGAGATTTTATGTGACAGACCAACACAGAGTAGCACATAATTGTGAAGTGAAACGAAAATGATAAATGGTCTTCAAAATTTTAAACAAATAAAAATCTGAAAAATGTGGTGTGCATTAGTATTCAGCCCCCTGTCCTCTGATACCTCTAAATACAATCCAGTGCAATAAGTTGCCTTCAGAAGTCATCTAATTAGTTAATAGAGTCCTACTGTGTGTAATTTACTCTCAGCATAAATACACTTGTTCTGTGAAGGCCTCAGTGGTTTGTTAGAGAACACTGAAGAACAAACAGCATCATGAAGACCAAAGAACTCACCAGACAGGTCAGGGATAAAGTTCTGGAGAAGTTTAAAGCAGGGTTAGGTTATACAAAAAAATATCCCAAGCTCTGAACATCTCAAGAAGCACTGTTCAATCCATCATTCAAAAATGGAAAAAGTATGGCACAACTGCAAACCTACCAAGACATGGCCGTCCACCTAAACTGACAGAGCGAGCAACGAGAGCACTGGTCAGAGAAGCAGCCAAGAGGCCCATGATCACTCTGGAGGAGCTGCAGAAATCCACAGCTCAGGTGGGAGAATCTGTGCACAGGACAACTATAAGTCGTACACTCCACAAATCTGGCCTTTTTGAAAGAGTGGCAAGAAGAAAGCCATTGTTGAAAGACAGGCATAAGAAGCCATATAGGGGACACAGCAAACGTGGAAGAAGGTGCATTGGTCAGATGAGACCAAAGTTGAACTTTTTGGCCTAAATGCAAAGGGCTATGTGTGGCAGAAAACTAACACTGCTCATCACCCTGCACACAATATCCCCACTGTGAAACATGGTGGTGGCAGCATCATGCTATGGGGATGCTTTTCTTCAGCAGGGACAGGGAAGCTGGTCAGAGTTGATGGGAAGATGGATGGAGCTAAATACAGGGCAATCCTGGAAGAAAACCTGTTGGAGGCTGCAAAAGACTTGAGACTGGGAAGGAGATTCACCTTCCAGCAAGACAATGACCCTAAACATACAGCCAGAGCTACAATGGAATGGTTTAGATCAAAGAATATTCATGTGTTAGAATGGCCCAGTCAAAGTCCAGACCTAAATCCCATTGAGCATCTGTGGCAAGACTTGAAAATTGCTGTTCACAGACACTCTCCATCCAATCTGACTGAGCTTGAGCTATTTTGCAAAGAAGAATGGGCAGAAAATTCAGTGTCTAGATGTGCAAAGCTGGTAGAGACATACCACAAAAGACTTGCAGCTGTAATTGCAGCAAAAGGTGGCTCTACAAAGTATTGACGCAGGGGGGCTGAATACTAATGCACATCACATTTTTCGGATTTTTATTTGTTTAAAATTTTGAAGACCATTTATCATTTTCGTTTCACTTCACAATTATGTGCTACTCTGTGTTGGTCTATCACATAAAATCTCAATAAAAAACTTTTAAGTTCGTGGTTGTAAGGAGGAAAAATGTGAAAAAGTTCAAGGGGTATGAATACTTTTTCAAGGCACTGTACTTGAACTTGACATGATTAATTAATGGTTCCATGACATCCTCAGTGGTTCTACTTGCAACTTGGAAGCCTCTCTGACAAGCCACCGTTGCCACAGGCTTGCTCATTGGGGATAGATTAGGGATAAATTAGCTCATGTTTTCCCATCTCATCTCATCTCATCTCATTATCTCTAGCCGCTTTATCCTGTTCTACAGGGTCGCAGGCAAGCTGGAGCCTATCCCAGCTGACTACGGGCGAAAGGCGGGGTACACCCTGGACAAGTCGCCAGGTCATCACAGGGCTGACACATAGACACAGACAACCATTCACACTCACATTCACACCTACGGTCAATTTAGAGTCACCAGTTAACCTAACCTGCATGTCTTTGGACTGTGGGGGAAACCGGAGCACCCGGAGGAAACCCACGCGGACACGGGGAGAACATGCAAACTCCACACAGAAAGGCCCTCGCCGGCCACGGGGCTCGAACCCGGACCTTCTTGCTGTGAGGCGACAGCGCTAACCACTACACCACCGTGCCGCCCTGCTCATGTTTTAAGTCATTCAAATTCTGTAAAGCTGCTTTGCGACAATGTTTATTGTAAAAAGCGCTATACAAATAAACTTGACTTGACAAGCAAACACTCATGTATGTTTAAGGCTTCTTCCAGAGTGACAAACTAAAAAAAAAAACTTAAGGTTTCTAAATGGAATTTTCTAACTTTGGGGCTTTAGACGACTTTATTTGTCCCATGTACACAAGCACAGCAAAATTCCTCCTCTGCATTTAACCCATCTGAAGCAGTGAACATGCACATACCCAGAGCAGTGGGCAGCTATGCTATATCTGGGCAGCAGTTTGGGGGTTAGGTGCCCTTACGCAAAGGCTCTTCAGCCATGATACAGAGGGAGGAGAAAGTGCTTTTCATTCACTCAACTCTCCTCATATTTTTCTTATTATTATACACCCATCACCACCACTACAAACAACATTTGGGGGGTATATACAGTGGTGCTTGAAAGTTTGTGAACCCTTTAGAATTTTCTATATTTCTGCATAAATATGACCTCAACCATCATCAGATTTTCACACAAGTCCTAAAAGTAGATAAAGAGAACCCAGTTAAACAAATGAGACAAAAATATTATACTTGGTCATTTATTTATTGAGGAAAATGATCCAATATTACATATCTGTGAGTGGCAAAAGTATGTGAACCTTTGCTTTCAGTATCTGGTGTGACCCCCTTGTGCAGCAATAACTGCAACTAAACATTTCCAGTAACTGTTGATCAGTCCTGCACACCGGCTTGAAGGAATGTTAGCCCATTCCTCCATACAGAACAGCTTCAACTCTGGGATGTTGGTGGGTTTCCTCACAGGAACTGCTCGCTTCAGGTCCTTCCACAACATTTCAATTGGATTAAGGTCAGGACTTTGACTTGGCCATTCCAAAACATTAACTTTATTCTTCTTTAACTGTTCTTTGGTAGAATGACTTAGGGTCGTTGTCTTGCTGCATGACCCACCTTCTCTTGAGATTCAGATCATGGACAGATGTCCTGACAGTTTCCTTTAGAATTTGCTGCTATAATTCAGAATTCATTGTTCCATCAATGATGGCAAGCCATCCTGGCCCAGATGCAGCAAAACAGGCCCAAACCATGATACTACCACCACCATGTTTCACATATGGGATAAGGTTCTTATGCTAGAATGCAGTGGTTTCCTTTCTCCAAATATAATGCTTCTCATTTAAACCAAAAAGTTCTATTTTGGTCTCATCCGTCCACAAAACATTTTTCCAATAGCCTTCTGGCTTGTCTACATGATCTTCTTTTTGGAGAGCAGTGGCTTTCTCCTTGCGACCCTGCTATGCACACAATTGTTGTTCAGTGTTCTCCTGATGGTGGACTCAAGAACATTAACATTAGCCAATGTGAGAGAGGCCTTCAGTTGCTTAGAAGTTACCCTGGGGTCCTTTGTGGCCTCGCTGACTATTACACGTCTTGCTCTTGGAGTGATCTTTGTTAGTCGACCACTCCTGGGGAGAGTAACAATGGTCTTGAATTTCCTCCATTTGAACACAATCTGTCTGACTGTGGATTGGTGGAGTCCAAACTCTTTAGAGATGGTTTTGTAACCTTTTCCAGCCTGATGGGCATCAACAATAATAATAAGAAATGTATTAATGGGAGTTAATTAATTAACATTAACATTAATTTCTTAACATTAATAAGAAATGTATTAATGGGAGTTGCCCGCAATTTTTTTAGAAATTATTTTACTTTTAATAATGCCATACACAACAGGTTCACTAGACAAAGCAATATGTTACATTTACTAAGGGTAAGAACCAAGCTGGCTAAGAAATAATTTTATTATCAAGGATGTATAATTTTTAATAGGTTACAATTATAGTTGATGATTATTTGACCTTTCCCGGATTCGCTTGGATGCTTGCGGAGCGGTGGTCACGGGTCGAGGTCGGCTTTGATGGGTGGTTGGTTCGGTCTCGGTTTTGGCCTTTGTTTCGTGGGCATCCGGGCAAATTCGGGAGGGGTCTATTCCAATATAATTATACTTTTATACATTTAATAATCCTTTTATATTTTAGCTTTTTTGTACTTATTGTTAGATTGAATATTGAATATATATTGTAAATAATGTCGTCAAATTTTATTATAATTGGGTTTTTTTTGGTTTTTGTTTGTTGTAAGATGTATCTGTGTGTATAAAAGGGCTCCTTCTGATAGCAGAGGCATTTTGCCACTGATTGGACTACCCTGTTGTTGTTTAAATAAAGGTTCCAAAAAAAACCAACACTTTTTCTGAGGTCCTCAGAAATCTCCTTTGTTCGTGCCATGATACACTTCCACAAACATGTGTTGTGAAGATCAGACTTTGATAGATCCCTGTTCTTTAAATAAAACAGGGTGCCCACTCACACCTGATTGTCGTCCCATTGATTGAAAACACCTGACTCTAATTTCACCTTCAAATTAACTGCTAATCCTAGAGGTTCACATACTTTTGCCACTCACAGATATGTAATATTGGACCATTTTCTTCAATAAATAAATGACCAAGTATAATTTTTTTTTCATTTATTTAACTGGGTTCTCTTGATCTACTTTTAGGACTTGTGTGAAAATCTGATGATGTTTTAGGCCATATTTATGCAGAAATATAGAAAATTCTAATGGGTTCACAAACTTTCAAGCACCACTGTAGGAATCACCCTGTCCGTCCATCTGTCCATGTGTCTTGTAAGCTCAACTCCTCCTAAACGGTTTGATGGATTTTGATGAAACTTTTCACAGTTGCAGTGTACCACCTGAAGATGTGCATGAAGGAAAATAATCTCGGTCTGATGTTTCAAAGGGGAGATAATTCATTCAACTTATTCTCTTACATATGGCAATATATGATGACAGACTCATAAGCAGGGGGTATTCTATAGTGAGTTTACTTACAGCTCTAATTCCTGCTGGTCCCAGGAATCAAACTGGCAACCCTTGGGGCCCAAGGCTACTTCTCTAACCTTCAAGCCATGGCTGCTCCCGTGTAATATCTAGTATCATTTAGTTGAGCAAACACGGATTTCTTTCATGTTAGCGCTAAACATATGAAAAACATGTTCACCAAACATTCAGAGTGATCACAAAACCTCTTTATCACATACATACACACTAATATTTAATTGGACTGCCATTAACTTTGAGTGCAGCATGCATTCACTGTAACAGCTTTATACAACATCACAGTATTTATTTCCATCCAGAGTTGAATTAATTTTTCACCAAGCTCTTGTCTTGATGAAGGGAGAGTTGAACCACTCAGTAAAGTCTTTTCTGGCATCCCAAAGATTCTCAATCGGGTTAAGGTCAGGACTCTGTGGTGGCCAATTCATGTGTGAAAACGATTCCTCATGCTCCCTGAACCACTCTTTCACTATTTGATCCCTAATTTTATGTCCGTGCCATCGGACTCATCAGACCACATAAACTTTTTCCATTGTTCCAGAGTCCAATCTTTATGCTCACTAGCAAATTTAAGTCTTTTCTTTTGATTAGCCTCACTAACAAGTGGTTTTCTTATGACCACAAAGCTGTTTAGTCCTGTGAGTTCTCATTACATTATGAGTGTGAAAATGCTCTTACTTTCACTATTATACATAGCTGTAAGTTCTACTGTTGATTTTTTTTTTTTATGATTTGACTTCACTAAGCTTTTAAGTGATATCAAATCACAGTTAAGAGATTTTTCCGACCACATTTCTTCCATGAAGTTGACAGTTCACCACTATCCTTTCAGGTTTTAATAATGTGTTGGACAGTTTTTAACCCAGTTCCAGTCATTTCCACAATCTCCTTAGTTGTTTTCTTTGTTTGATCTAGGCCAATTATTTGACCCTTCTGAAACACATTAACATCTTTTCCATGACCACAGGATACATCTTCCAACCTGGTTATTTAAGAAATGAGAAGCTACTCACTGCATCAGTTAGAGTTAAAAGAATTGTTGCCAGATGAAACATATTAATCACTGCAGTAATTATCCAATCAAAGGCTCTTAACTATTTACTTATTTAAATCCAAACGCTGACTTTTATTTTGGCCAGACAGTGCATCCAAAGCCTAAATAGCAGAGCCAGACATAAATAATTATTAGGTAACACTTATTTTAAGGAACACATATTAGGCGCTAATTAAAGTTGTGATATTTATTCAATAAAGCATAAATTAGACACTTTTAAATGGTTTATTCACTATTCATTAGACTTTATTCACAAATATTCATCTCACATGTGTCCCATATTCTGAAGTAGACTTTTAGTTATCATGAATTAGAAGCTAAAAAGTACTGAACAAGTTTTCAATAAGTCAATATCGTCTCACATATTCGAAAGACAAGATCTTTTGATGTCTCACTGGTAGCAAAGTAGGCCAGTATATGTTGTGTCCACAAAACAGAGGCCACCAAATCAAACCAAACCAAATGAAGATAGATAGATAGATAGATAGATAGATAGATAGATAGTGTTATCTCTGATGAAAAAATGCTATAGAGATATTTAAAGATAATTTAAAGAATTAATATGACATAAACTTAAAATATAGGTCATGTATTGTAGTGTTAGTGCCTTCAGAATTCTGCAGAAATCATTCAATGCCACTTAGAACATACAGGTATTACATTTTGCCAATTATGCATTAATAAGATGCAGGTTTATAGTGCTCGAGTCTGATCCGTGCCCTAATTTTAAGGACTCGTGACTTGATTTGGACTTGAGCACTGAAGACTCGGACTTGGACTCAGACTCGTGCATTAATTGCATTCGAACTCGTAAATTGGAGATAAGGACTTGGATTTTTTCTTTATTTTTTTGTAACATGCCATAATAATTTGGCATAAGATATTTATATATACATTCTTTTTATACTAATTTCCTGCAAGAGAATGCACATTCACTTGTTCATACTGTACATCATGTTCAGGAACAAACTAATGTTAATGGCACTAAAATTTTCCAGAGCCACAGGATATGTCTTCCAACCTGGTTGTTTAAAAAATGAGAAGCTACTCACTGCATCAGTTAGAGTTTAAAAGAATTAAATATTTGCTTATGTAAATCCAAATGGCAACTTTATTTTTACCCAGGCAGTGTATTTTCATCATCACTAAGCATTATTGCAGTGTTAAGACACCTACAGTGCCTTGCAAAAGTATTCATACCCCTTGAACTTTTTCACATTTTTCCACCTTACAACCACGAACTTAAAAGTTTTTTATTGAGATTTTATGTGATAGACCAACACAGAGTAGCACATAATTGTGAAGTGAAATGAAAATGATAAATGGTCTTCAACATTTTAAACAAATAAAAATCTGAAAAATGTGATGTGCATTAGTATTCAGTCCCCCTGCATCAATACTTTGTAGAGCCACCTTTTGCTGCAATTACAGCTGCAAGTCTTTTGTGGTATGTCTCTACCAGCTTTGCACATCTAGACACTGAATTTTCTGCCCATTCTTCTTTGCAAAATAGCTCAAGCTCAGCCAGATTGGATGGAGAGTGTCTGTGAACAGCAATTTTCAAGTCTTGCCACAGATGCTCAATGGTATTTAGGTCTGGACTTTGACTGGGGCATTCTAACACATGAATATTCTTTGATCTAAACCATTCCATTGTAGCTCTGGCTGTATGTTTAGGGTCATTGTCTTGCTGGAAGGTGAATCTCCTTCCCAGTCTCAAGTCTTTTGCAGCCTCCAACAGGTTTTCTTCCAGGATTGCCCTGTATTTAGCTCCATCCATCTTCCCATCAACTCTGACCAGCTTCCCTGTCCCTGCTGAAGAAAAGCATCCCCATAGCATGATGCTGCCACCACCATGTTTCACAGTGGGGATATTGTGTGCAGGGTGATGAGCAGTGTTAGTTTTCTGCCACACATAGCGCTTTGCATTTAGGCCAAAAAGTTCAACTTTGGTCTCATCTGACCAACGCACCTTCTTCCACATGTTTGCTGTGTCCCCTATATAGCTTCTTATGCCTGTCTTTCAACAATGGCTTTCTTCTTGCCACTCTTTCAAAAAGGCCAGATTTGTGGAGTGTACGACTTATAGTTGTCCTGTGCACAGATTCTCCCACCTGAGCTGTGGATTTCTGCAGGTCCTCCAGAGTGATCATGGGCCTCTTGGCTGCTTCTCTGACCAGTGCTCTCCTTGCTCGCTCTGTCAGTTTAGGTGGACGGCCATGTCTTGGTAGGTTTGCAGTTGTGCCATATTTTTTCAATTTTTTAATGATGGATTGAACAGTGCTTCTTGAGATGTTCAGAGCTTGGGATATTTTTTTTTATAACCTAACCCTGCTTTAAATTTCTCCAGAACTTTATCCCTGACCTGTCTGGTGAGTTCTTTGGTCTTCATGATGCTGTTTGTTCTTCAGTGTTCTCTAACAAACAACTGAGGCCTTCACAGAACAAGTGTATTTATGCTGAGAGTAAATTACACACAGTAGGACTCTATTGACTAATTAAATGACTTCTGAAGGCAATTGATTGCACTGGATTGTATTTAGAGGTATCAGAGGACAAGGGGCTGAATACTAATGCACACCACATTTTTCAGATTTTTATTTGTTTAAAATTTTGAAGACCATTTATCATTTTCATTTCACTTCACAATTATGTGCTACTCTGTGTTGGTCTATCACATAAAATCTCAATAAAAAACTTTTAAGTTTGTGGTTGTAAGGTGGAAAAATGTGAAAAAGTTCAAGGGGTATGAATACTTTTGCAAGGCACTGTACTGTGTTTTCATCACAAATAGTCGACAACACAATATACAGAATGATATAGACCGATGGCAAGAAGCAGCAACCAATATGACATCTAATAGTACCAGAAGTAAACAGCATGTGCCCTATCCAGTTATTACGGGATATCTATGACTGCAATACCTGAAAAACTAAAACTACAACCGAAACTAAATATACACTAAAACTAGTCAGTTTCTCAGAGTAAGTCTTCACCCTATTTGGATATTAATATTAAAGCTAAAAGTTTGTACATTACTTAATTTCAACTCCAATATACTGTGGTGGACAACTAAAGTAAAAATAACTTTGTATAAATATTTATGGACCTAAACCTGTAACTTCATTATTTATTTATTCATTATGTTTTACTTTTCCACCTGATTTTATGTGCACAATAAATTATGTTTCATCCATTTTAGTGGAATTAAGTTGTACATGAACATGATGTTATTTTACTTTGTATTATGTTTGCTGTGCTGTAAATTTACATAATGTTCTGTACAACGGAACAACTAATTTTCCTTTGAGGGACAATAAAGGATTTGATTAAAGAAACTTTTTTTTTCTTTGTAAAAAATATCTTTTGTACATAATGGCATTGCATTGTATCTGTATTGGTTTAGTGTTCTAAATATGAATATCTGTATTTGGATTTGGGGTTAAACCCAAAGTGGACTGGTATATATATATATATATATATATACAGTACCAGTCAAAAGTTTGGAAATGCCCTCTAATTCAGTGTTTTTTCATTATTTTAAAAGTTTCTGAATTGTAGATTAATACTAAAGTCATCGACATTATGAAGAAATATATATGGAATTATTTGGTAAACAAAAAAGTGTTAATCAAACCAGAATATGTTTTATATTTTAGATTCTTCAAAGTAGGAACCTTTTGCTTAGATGACAGCTTTGCACATCTTGGCATTTTCTCAGTCAGCTTTTCAAGGTAGTCACCTGGAATTGCTTTCAGTTTACAGCTGTGCCTTGTCAAGAGTTAATTTCTAGAATTTCTTGACCTCTTAATGTGTTTGAGACCATCAGTTGTGTTGTGAAGAGGTAGAGTTGGTATACAGTGAATGGCCCTATTTGAGTACTGTTCTAATCCATATTATGCCAAGAACTACTCAACTACAGTGGTGTTTGAAAGTTTGTGAACCCTTTTGAATTTTCTATATTTCTGCATAAATATGACCTAAAACATCAGATTTTCACACAAGTCCTAAAAGTAGATAAAAATAACCCAGTTTAACAAATGAGACAAAAATATTATACTTTGTAATTTATTTATTGAGGGAAATTATCCAATATTACATATCTGTGAGTGGCAAAAGTATGTGAACCTCTAGGATTAGCAGTTAATTTGAAGGTGAAATTAGAGTCAGGTGTTTTCAATCAATGGGATGACAATCAGGTGTGAGTGGGCACCCTGTTTTTTTTAAAGAACAGGGATCTATCAAAGTCTGATCTTCACAACACATGTTTGTGGAAGTGTATCATGGCACGAACAAAGGAGATTTCTGAGGACCTCAGAAAAAGCGTTGTTGATACTCATCAGACTGGAAAAGGTTACAAAACCATCTCTAACGAGTTTGGACTCCACCAGTCCACAGTCAGACAGATTGTGTACAAATGGAGGAAATTCAAGACCATTGTTACCCTCCCCAGGAGTGGTCGACCAACAAAGATCACTCCAAGAGCAAGGCATGTAATAGTTGGTGAGGTCTCAAAGGACTGCAGGGTAACTGCTAAGCAACTGAAGGCCTCTCTGACATTGGCTAATGTTAATGTTCATGAGTCCACTATCAGGAGAACACTGAACAACAATGGTGTGCATGGCAGGGTTGCAAGGAGAAAGCCACTGCTCTCCAAAAAGAACATTGCTGCTCATCTGTAGTTTGCTAAAGATCAAGTGGACAAGCCAGAAGGCTATTGGAAAAATGTTTTGTGGATGGATGAGACCAAAATAGAACTTTTTGGTTTAAATGAGAAGCATTACATTTGGAGAAAGGAAAACGCTGCATTCCAGCATAAGAACCTTATCCCATCTGTGAAACATGGTGGTGGTAGTATCATGGTTTGGGCCTGTTTTGCTGCATCTGGGCCAAGACAGCTTGCCATCATTGATGGAACAATGCATTCTGAATTACACCAGCAAATTCTAAAGGAAAATGTCAGGACATCTGTCCATGAACTGAATCTCATGAGAAGGTGGGTCATGCAGCAAGACAACGACCCTAAGCACACAAGACATTCTACCAAAAAATGGTTAAAGAAGAATAAAGTTAATTTCTTGGAATGGCTAAGTCAAAGTCCTGACCTTAATCCAATTGAAATGCTGTGGAAGGACCTGAAGTGAGCAGTTCATGTGAGGAAACCCACCAACATCCCAGAGTTGAAGCTGTTCTGTACAGAGGAATGGGCTAAAATTCCTCCAAGCCGGTGTGCAGGACTGATCAACAGTTACCAGAAACGTTTAGTTGCAGTTATTGCTGCACCAGGGGGTCACACCAGATACTGAAAGCAAAGGTTCACATACTTTTGCCACTCACAGATATGTAATATTGGATCATTTTCCTCAATAAATAAATGGCCAAGTATAATATTTTTGTCTCACTTGTTTAACTGGGTTCTCTTTATCTACTTTTAGGACTTGTGTGAAAATCTGATGATGTTTTAGGTCATATTTATGCAGAAATATAGAAAATTCTAAAGGGTTCACAAACTTTCAAGCACCACTGTAAGTAAAGAAAAACGACAGTCCATCATTACTTTAAGAAATGAAGGTCAGTCAGTCTGAAAAATTTCAAGAACTTTGAAAGTATCCCCAGGTGCATTCACAAAGGCCATCAAACGTTATGATAAATCTGGCTCTCATCAGGACCGCCCCAGGAAAGGAAGACCTAGGGTTACCTCTGTTGCACAGGATAAGTTCATCAGAGTTACCAGCCTCAGAAACCGCAAGTTAACAGCACCCCAGATAAGAGCCCACCTAAATGCTTCACAGAGTTCAAGTAGCACACGCAGCTCAACATCAACTGTTCAGAGAAGACTGCGTGAATCTGGACTTTATGGTTGAATTGCTGCAAAGAAGCCACTTCTAAGGAAGAACAACAAGAGGAAGAGAATAGCTTGGGCCAAGGAACACAAGGAATGGACATTAGACCAGTGGAAATCTGTCCTTTGGTCTGATTAGTCCAAATTTGAGATTTTTGGTTCCAATCACCATGTCTTTGTAAGACGCAGAAAAGGTGAGCGGATGGTTCCTACATGTGTGGTTCCCACACTGAAGTATGGAGGAGGAAGTGTGATGGTATGGGGGTGCTTTGCTGGTGACACTGTTGGTGATTTATTCAAAATCGAAGGCACATTTAACCAGCATGGCTAC
This sequence comes from Neoarius graeffei, assembly GCF_027579695.1. NCBI lineage: Eukaryota > Metazoa > Chordata > Actinopteri > Siluriformes > Ariidae > Neoarius > Neoarius graeffei. The sequence goes on from NC_083573.1 coordinate 51,948,982, forward strand.
CACAGCATTCTGCAGCGACATGCCATCCCATCTGGCTTGCGCTTAGTGGGCCCATCATTTGTCTTTCAACAGGACAATGACCCAAAACACACTTCTAGGCTATGTAAGGGCTATCTGACCAAGAAAGAGGGTGATGGAATGCTTCGTCAGATGACGTGGCCTCCACAATCACCTGATCTAAACCCAATTAAGATGGTTTGGGATGAGTTGGACCGCAGAGTGAAGGCAAAGCAGCTAACGAGTGCTCAGCACCTCTGGGAACTCCTTCAAGACTGTTGGAAAACCATTTCGACTGATTACCTCATGAAGCTGATTGAGAGAATGTCAAGAGTGTGCAAAGCTGTAATCAAAGCAAAAGGTGCCTACTTTGAAGAATCTAAAATCTAAAACATATTTTGGTTTGATTAACATTTTAAAGTTCACTAAATGATTCCTTACGTGTTGCGAAGGTGTTTCCAAACTTTTGACTGGTACTGTATATATATATATATTAAATAACCCCTAACATGCCCCCCCCCCCCCCCCCCCCAAAAAAAAAAAAAAGTGGGTTGAAAAACATTTTTTGGAATCCCACTCATGCAATTATTATCCTTTTTTTTTGTAACTGGCTCAATATTTTCTAGTCAGTTTTTTTTCCACAAAATAAAAAAAAAAATTGTAGCTTAAAAACCATTATGCACTGCTGCACATTCATATTAATTAACAAGGTCTTTCTTTGTCCCAGTCATACCTACATGAAAGTAAAAAAGCAAAAAAACATATTTTTGTTGGGTTTCACAATTTTTGTCTCAACAAGATTCCCTGTGAAACTTTCTAAAAAAAATAAAAAAAATAATAATAATTATTATTATTATTATTATTATTATTATTATTATTATTATTATTATTATTATTTTACAACCCTAGTAAATATAATTGTTATGAGAGCAAGTAACCAGTAATGCCATGAACCATTAATGTGGTCATTAGCTATTGAAAAAAATTTAATGATAAATTCTGTGTAAATCCTGACATCTGAACAGCATGCTGTATATGAGAATAAATAAGCAGCATATAAGAAATCCTTCTATTCCATAAGAAAGCACAAGAAGAGGAGGAGATTTGTAGGTGTGTAAAATAAGAGCATAGCAAGAAATATGAGTTTACATAATCCATGAATTCACATCATGTGAGATTATAAAGTAATTCTATTGTAGTGCTGGGATTGTTCAGGCAAAATGCTGCTGGATAAACTTTTAATCAAACCATACAAAAGACTTGCATCCTTGCATTTACAACCCCAGTTCCAAAAAAGTTGGGACGCTGTGTGTAAACTGTAAATAAAAACAGAATGTGAAGATTTGCAAATCACGGAAACCCTATATTTAATTGAAAACAGTACAATGACAATATATCAAATGTTGAAACTGAGAAATGTTATTGGTTTTTTTTTTAAATATATGCTCATTTTGAATGTGATGCCAGCAACACTTTTCAAAAAAGTTGGGACGGGGGCATGTTTACCACTGTGTTGCATCACCTCTACTTTTAACAACACTCTCTAAATGTTTGGGAACTGAAGAGACCAATTGCTGTAGTTTTGAAAGAGAAATGTTGTCCCATTCTTGCCTGAGATACAATTTCAGTTGTTCAACAGTTCAGGGTCTCCTTTGTCGTAAACTGTGCTTCATTATGCGCCAAATGTTTTAAATGGAAGACAGGTCTGGACTGCAGGCAGGCCAGTTTAGCACCGGGACTCTTTTACTTCAGAGCCATGCAGTTTTAATATGTGCAAAAAGTGGTTTGGCATTGTCTTGCTGAAAGAAGGAAGGCCATCCCTGAGAAAGATTTTGTCTGGATGGCAGCATATTGCTCTGAAACGTGTATATATCATTCAGTATTAATGATGCCTTCCCAGATGTGCAAGCTACCCATGCCACATGCACTAATGCACCCTCATACGATCACATATGCTGGTTTTTGAACGGTGCACTGATAACAAGTCAGATGATCCATCTCCTCTTTAGCCTGGAGGACATGGTGTCCATGATTTCTAAAAATAATTTCTACTTTTGATTCATCAGACCTCGGGACAGTTTTCTACTTCGCCTGCTTAGTCCATCGTAAAAGAGCTCGGACCCAGAGAAGGTAGCGGTGTTTCTGGATATTGTTTATATCTGGCTTTAACTTGCATTTGTGGATCCAGTAATGAACCGTTTTTCACAGATGTTGGTTTTCTGAAGTGTTCCTGAGCCCATACCGTGATTTCCACTACAGACACGTCTGCTTTTAATGCAGTGTTGCCTGAGGGCCTGAAGATCACAGGCATCCAATGTCAGTTTTCAGCCTTGTCTCTTTCATACAGAGATTTCTCCAGGTTCTCTGAATCTTTTAATGATATTATGTACCATAGATGATGTGTTCGGGCGGCACGGTGGTGTAGTGGTTAGCGCCGTCGCCTCACAGTTAGAAGGTCCGGGTTTGAGCCCCGTGGCCAGCGAGGGCCTTTCTGTGCGGAGTTTGCATGTTCTCCCTGTCTCCGTGTGGGTTTCCTCCAGGTGTTCCGGTTTCCCCCACAGTCCAAAGACATGCAGGTTAGGTTAACTGGTGACTCTAAATTGACCGTAGGTGTGAATGTGAGTGTGAATGGTTGTCTGTGTCTATGTGTCAGCCCTGTGATGACCTGGTGACTTGTCCAGGGTATACCCCGCCTTTCGCCCGTAGTCAGCTGGGATAGGCTCCAGCTTGCCTGTGACCCTGTAGAACAGGATAAAGTGGCTAGAGATAATGAGATGACATGATGTGATCCCCAAATGATATTTTACATTGCAAACGTTATTCTTAAATTGTTGCACTGTTTGCCCACACAGCCTTTCACAGAGCAGTGAACCCCTCCCCATCTTTACTTTTGAGAGACTTCACCTCTCTGGGATGCTCTTTTTATAGCCAGTCATGTTACTGACCTGTTGCCAATTAACCAGATTAGTTTTTTACAACCCTGATTCCAAAAAAGTTGGGACAAAGTACAAATTGTAAATAAAAACGGAATGCAATGATGTGGAAGTTTCAAAATTCCATATTTTATTCAGAATAGAACATAGATGACATATCAAATGTTTAAACTGAGAAAATTTATCATTTAAAGAGAAAAATTAGGTGATTTTAAATTTCATGACAACAACACATCTCAAAAAAGTTGGGACAAGGCCATGTTTACCACTGTGAGACATCCCCTTTTCTCTTTACAACAGTCTGTAAACGTCTGGGGACTGAGGAGACAAGTTGCTCAAGTTTAGGGATAGGAATGTTAACCCATTTTTGTCTAATGTAGGATTCTAGTTGCTCAACTGTCTTAGGTCTTTTTTGCCGTATCTTCCGTTTTATGATGTGCCAAATGTTTTCTATGGGTGAAAGATCTGGACTGCAGGCTGGCCAGTTCAGTACCCAGACCCTTCTTCTACGCAGCCATGATGCTGTAATTGATGCAGTATATGGTTTGGCATTGTCATGTTGGAAAATGCAAGGTCTTCCCTGAAAGAGACGTCGTCTGGATGGGAGCATATGTTGCTCTAGAACCTGGATATACCTTTCAGCATTGATGGTGTCTTTCCAGATGTGTAAGCTGCCCATGCCACACGCACTAATGCAACCCCATACCATCAGAGATGCAGGCTTCTGAACTGAGCGCTGATAACAACTTGGGTCGTCCTTCTCCTCTTTAGTCCGAATGACACGGCGTCCCTGATTTCCATAACGAACTTCAAATTTTGATTTGTCTGACCACAAAACAGTTTTCCACTTTGCCACAGTCCATTTTAAATGAGCCTTGGCCCAGAGAAGACGTCTGCGCTTCTGGATCATGTTTAGATACGGCTTCTTCTTTGAACTATAGAGTTTTAGCTGGCAATGGCAGATGGCACGGTGAATTGTGTTCACAGATAATGTTCTCTGGAAATATTCCTGAGCCCATTTTGTGATTTCCAATACAGAAGCATGCCTGTATGTGATGCAGTGCCGTCTAAGGGCCCGAAGATCACGGGCACCCAGTATGGTTTTCCGGCCTTGACCCTTACGCACAGAGATTCTTCCAGATTCTCTGAATCTTTTGATGATATTATGCACTTTAGATGATGATATGTTCAAACTCTTTGCAATTTTACACTGTCAAACTCCTTTCTGATATTGCTCCACTATTTGTCGGCGCAGAATTAGGGGGATTGGTGATCCTCTTCCCATCTTTACTTCTGAGAGCCGCTGCCACTCCAAGATGCTCTTTTTATACCCAGTCATGTTAATGACCTATTGCCAATTGACCTAATGGGTTGCAGTTTGGTCCTCCAGCTGTTCCTTTTTTGTACCTTTAACTTTTCCAGCCTCTTATTGCCCCAGTCCCAACTTTTTTGAGATGTGTTGCTGTCATGAAATTTCAAATGAGCCAATATTTGGCATGAAATTTCAAAACATCTCACTTTCGACATTTGATATGTTGTCTATGTTCTATTGTGAATAAAATATCAGTTTTTGAGATTTGTAAATTATTGCATTCCATTTTTATTTACAATTTGTACTTTGTCCCAACTTTTTTGGAATCAGGGTTGTATTTTTATTTTTTTAGCATTAGACAACTTTTTCAGTCTTTTGTTTCCCCTGTTCCAACTTTCCTGAAATGTGTTGCTGACATCAAATTCAAAATGAGCATATATATTTTTCATAAAACAATAAAATTTCTCAGTTTCAGAATTTGACATGTTGTCTTTGTACTATTTTCAATGAAATATAGGGTTTCCATGATTTGCAAATCTTCACATTCTGTTTTTATTTATGTTTTACACAGTGACCCAACCGGCACGGTGGTGTAGTGATTAGCGCTGTCGCCTCACAGCAAGAAGGTCCTGGGTTCGAGTCCTGTGGCCGGCGAGGGCCTTTCTGTGTGGAGTTTGCATGTTCTCCCCGTGTCCGCGTGGGTTTCCTCCGGGTGCTCCGGTTTCCCCCACAGTCCAAAGACATGCAGGTTAGGTTAACTGGTGACTCTAAATTGACCGTAGGTGTGAATGTGAGTGTGAATGGTTGTCTGTGTCTATGTGTCAGCCCTGTGATGACCTGGCGACTTGTCCAGGGTGTACCCTGCCTTTCGCCCGTAGTCAGCTGGGATAGGCTCCAGCTTGCCTGCGACCCTGTAGAAGGATAAAGCGGCTAGAGATCATGAGACAGTGACCCAACTTTTTTTGGAATTGGGGTTGTCGTATTTTATACATTGCTTTTGCAAGAAAATCATAACTGAGTGTAGTAATGTTTGCTGAAGAAAGCAGTCACACAGTTGAGTATCTGAGACCATAAAGGTCATAGGCAAGGGTCGGAGGTGGAACGCAGAATATCAACTTTATTTTCTAGAAGAACGACCCAAAAAGCAAATTCAATCTTCTTGGTGTCTAATTCGCACCCTAAATTTGAATAAAACGGTCAAAATATACTGGTTTACACAAGTTCCGAAGGTTTGTTTACATCTCACTTACGCGCACTTTTACCGCCAGGGGACCATCGTCGTGACGTCATTCAAGGCAAACAGACTGGGAGCAGTTCTGTGTTTACTTGTGAACCGAGCACATGTGTACGGACTTTGGTCGCGAGAGGTTGTGTAAAATGTCTGAAAGTGATAGCGATTTTGAAGTAGGAACTCTCCAAATTGAATATCGAGAGGTGAAACCATATATGTATGAACCTATGGCTGTTGCAAAGCAATCGGTGAATGTGGTTCACTGGTTTGACCGTGCAGCCTCGGAATCGGACAGCGACTCGGCCGACTCTGATCGCGGTGACTCACAAGACTCGCACCCAAACGATTTATCCTGGTAGTTATGATAAATTCTTACTTTCGTTGTAATACTAAATAAGAGCCCTTTTGAAGAATAATTAAACCACACGGGCACACACATAATCCCTATAATATAACATGGATTCATTTATATTGCTAATATAATATATTGCTAATAGTAATACAAGCATTATACTATTTATAGCCTACTCTAAGCGAGGAAATATCCCTTTTGTCTCATTTCCACAATGATTGTACAGGATCCCACAGGATTCTTGACTTGTCAATTGCAAGCAAAAGTAAAAATGTTTACCTCCAATCTTCTCCTTTTTGCTTGAGCATTGCTGGTCTGTTTCTTCTTTGACTGCTTGATTTTGTGTTCGAATTTTGTTGGAACAGCGTCAGGTTTGAGCCTTCTCTGTCCGACACTGACACCTAAACTCTCCAACAGATGGGGATTCTTCAAAAATGAATGTGATTGGAGCACAGAGTGGCGTATTTACCCGGCTGCCAACCCTCTCACTTCACGCGCACAATCCACTCTCTCTGGCTCTTCTCCTCTCTCGGAAAAAGGTAAAAACTTCTTCCTGAACCGGTCCCGTTGTTACAGTTCACTGCACAACAATAAAGCATGGTTTTTCTCTGGAAATTCCTGAATGCACGTCTGCACTCAAACCAAATGGCAATGCAAATAAACTGAAGTGGACTCAACTCAAGCGATTTGTTTGCTATGAATGGCGTCACGTGCCGAGTGGTCATGAAAATCGCAAAGCAGAAATTCGCCACAATCCGCGCTAACTTATTTTAATTATTACTTATTAACAATACTTCTTGGGACCAGAAGAAAATTACAGAGGTTTTTTTTTTTTAACCTACAAAGTTTCAAATGTGCATAAATTAAAAACCTTTGCCTATGACCTTTAATTCATGCAGGAAACCACAAGATCTCATACAGTCTTTGGTCCTCATTCAACTCCTCAGATCTTCAGCTGGTTTTCACCTAGGACAAGTGGAAAAGCATGACTATTATTAATGTATGAATACAACATAGTGGTTTGTCTTTTTTTTGTTTAGAATGGGTACACACATCAGGAAATGAAGCCTCATACATGAAAGATAAAAGCATGAGGCACATCAAGAGGGTGCCATGTGTGGGTGTGTGTGGTTCTCAACACTTTCTATACCTCACAGACGACAGGGGACCCAAGTTTGTTATATGGTGGAACGGAATGTGCTTTCTGTCTGAGTTTCTTAATTTGAATATCTTTATTACATTCATAATGGTGATTTTGGCATTTAAACATTTCCCATTTATTTTTATTTACAATGTTTACAGAACATTTTTTTTTAAATGTGAAAGGCTTCGAAACAACAACAACAACAACACTCACAGTTTGCTGTGAAATGTTTTGAATCCTGAAACTTGATTTGATGGTTCTCCATGTACTACTGTAGACTTTTTCATTTGTAGGGCAGGATTATATACAATATACACAACAAACACAAAGGCTAGAATGGGCCAAATAAATAAATGAATGGAAGAATATGCAAAAGAAACAAAAAAAAAACAGACAGAGGTGGGTGTTGAAGGTAGCAGGTTTAAGTAGGCAAGAAAGGAATGAATGAAGTTGCTGTCAATAAATCTTACCACTTCATTTGTCTGGTGTTAATATTTTCCAACTCTATCTACATATCTACAATATTCCTACACACTATGCTTTGTTTCCACTTGAGGGTCTTTATCTCTCTCTGTCTATTCAAATATGCTGGTCCTGTAACTCACAGCGTGTCGGAAAGACCCCATCAGAGATATTGCTCAGCTTACACTCCCCCCCCCCAAAAAAAGCTCCATGTGTCAAAGTCACACACAACACGACAGCTTATCAGCATATCTGTGTTGTGGTTGTTGTTCTTATTTTTAAACGAGCACTAGGCACATCATACCCGTGGAAGTGCAGGTCATCTATACATCCCCTTTTCACTTTTCCTTCTCGCTTCATCTTTTCTCATGAAACAGCATTGTGAAAAATGAAAGTTTTTAGTCTGAATTTCTGCTGTTGAATACTACCTTTAATTATTTTCTTAAATGTTTACATTCAGCATGCAAGGACTTTATTATTAATTAATTATTTATAAATGATTAAATTGCAAACTATAATATTAATGTTAAACAAATCAATTAAACCTACCTCACCACATTTCTCACTGTAATCATGTATTTTCTACAAAGCAAAAGCTGTTTCAGGGATAAATGAGTGTATAAACAATAGTTATTATGAACTATTAATTAAAGTGTATTAATTAAGAATATTTATTTATTGAGTTTATGGAAAGATAGTCACTACTGTATGGGGAATTACATTTTACATATTCATATCTAATAAGAGTGTATGTACAGTAAGTAATGTTTGTAACATAGTTACAGTAGTAGAATTTTTGGCACCCTTGGTAAAGATGTAAAAAGGTTGTATAAAATGTATTTGTGATATATATATATATATATATATATATATATATATATATATATATATATATATATATATATATATTCTTTTTCTGTGGCAGAATGATTGTACAGCATACATTTTTAATTTAAAAAACCACTAGAAATTGGTGCACAAGTTTTACTTTTCTTTGGGTTTTCTGAAATCAACACAGGGTCAAAATTATACATACAGGGTCAAAAATTTACACATGCTTACTGACATTATTAATTCAGAGGTGCTGAAACTGTCTCTTATCTTGCCAAGGCCAAGGTCTCTTAACTTCCTGTTAGTGATCATGATTGACTACAGCTGGTAGCTTCTCTGTGCCTTCATAAAAAGGGTTTGTTTAGAGCACTCATTGGATTGACCAACACACAGTAAAATGAGGAAATCCAAGAAACTCAGTGCAGATCTGAGAAAGAGGATCGCAGATGTACACAACTCTGGAATGTCTCTTGGAGCCATTTCTAAACAACTGCAAATTCCAAGATCAGTTCAAACAATTGTATCCAAGTTATTGTGAGGTGTAGTCACTATGCCAAGCCACTTTGCTTCAAGAAAACCCAAACTGTCACCCTCAACTGAAAGGAAATTGGTTTGGATGGTCAGGAACAACCTGGGAACCACCATGGCACAGCCCTGCCATGAACTGGAAGCTGATGGATCACTGCATACAGTTCAGATCACCATGGACTAAGAGGCTGCTATCCAAGAAATTGATAGCTCCAAAACCTCCTGCTCCAAAATTGACACCTTCAAGCTTAACTAAAGTTTGAAGCTGACCACATGGACAAAGAAAAAGCCTTCTGGAGGAAAGCTGTATGGTCAGATGAGACAAAGATTGAGTTGTTTGGTCACAATGACCACCATGTACAGAGGGATACTGTACCAGCTGCTGGTGGTGGTAAGATCATCATGCTCTCAGGCTGTTTTGCTGCCAATGGAACTGGTTCATTGCACAAAGTGGCTGGAATAATGAAGAAGGAGGACTACCTCAGAATTCTTCAGCAAAAACTATCAGAAACTTGAACACGACTTGGAACTTGAGAGTTACAACAGGACAATGAACCCAAACATGCATCAGAGCTGGTTGTGGAGGATAAAGCAAGCTAACATTAAGCTTAAAACAAGTCCTGACTTCAACACTATTGAAAATATATGGACCATGCTTTTAAGTTGAGTCCATGCCAAGAAAAAAAAAACTAATTTAATTGAACTCTACCAATTCTACCATGAAGAGTCGTGAAATATCCAACCAGAATTCTGCCAGAAGCTTGTTCATGGTAAACAAAAATGTTTGGTCAAGGTGAATCTTGAGAAGAGACATTTTACCCAAATATTAGGTGTACTGTATGTAAATTTTTGACCCTGTATGTATAATTTTGCATCCTGTGTTGATTTCAGAAAACCCAAAGAAAATTAAAACTTGTGCACCAAATTCTAGTGTTTTTTTTATTAAAGATGTATGCTGTACAATCATTCTGCCACAGAAAAAGAACCATTCAAAGAAATGACTGAAAGCCCAAATATTGCAATGACATTCATATCCAAGATGACATTCATGTCACTGTATATAAACTTCTGACCACAACTGTGTTTTATATATATATATATATATATATATATATATATATATATATATATATATATATAAAACACAGTTGTGGTCATAATTGTGACATATAATTTTTAAAAAAAAATTATATATATATATATATATATATATATATATATATATATATATATAAAATTTTTAAACAAAATTATATGTCACAATTATTGGCACCCCAACATTTAGAACAATGACTCAATTTTAGTTTAGTGTCAGAAACAGCCGGATTTCCATTTACAGAAAGAGTTGTAATTAAGGAGAAGTTAGCCACTTCAATATAAGGTATGTATCTTAGAACACTAAATTAAGCACTGAAAAGATGCTAATGTTGCCAATTAACTGCTGTATGTCTAATGTCTAATGTGTGATCCACCATACTTAACAGTGTGAATGAATTTTTTTTCTGTATAAGCAGTCTTCTTTTTACAACAAACCCACTCTGAGTGTTTGTTCTGAAGCTGACTATAATATGTGATATTTTATGTAGTGTTACCAATGTTTTAATGGTTTTTAGAAACACTTCAATAAAATTAAAGTCAATCTGAATATTCACTCTACAGTACACACTTTATATATACCTTAATTTTCTTTTAATAACCTGTGCTATGGATTAACTACAATGAATTATACAACAAAACCTATGTAAAGGTATATAGTTCTGAGAGTGAGGAATGTACGGTACATATAAATGATTTTACATAATGCTTTAAAGTCATATATAAATTCATCAATAATAGTCAGTTTGAAATTTCTTCAGCGCCAGCACAAGCTTTGTTGTTTTTTACCCTACAAAAATCCCAGACAAACTCAACATGAAAATGTGCAATAATGCAGAATAAGAGATCAGGCAAACCAATTTAACGTTGCGTTAAATCTAAGTACTGTAAAATAAGCTTCATCTCTTTAGTGTAGCACGGAAATATATGAGAGCAATTCATTACAATATTGTATCTGTGTAAGCAGCACCCAGTGGAAAACTATTCTGCATATGCGCTCATAGTACAAATGATATTCCTCTTTCAGGTCCACTCACAGTGATGGGAGAAAAGGCTAGAATAACAAACAAGTAAAAGAGAGACTTGAGAGGGGGGATTGAGTCATCCAGAGCATCATTACTCTCATCAAAACAACTACTGCCCCCATACGCCACATTTCTCCATCGCTGTATGTTTCACTCACCCTTCAACAATGTGCTGGGCCTTCCAGGAAGTGGTGCTGAGCTGAACATGCTGACTGCATATCTGATAACTGCATTCAATCAGGCCTCAGGTGGAACACGAAATGGGCCAGGATTCCACCTGGACTGTAAATTATGCACTGCTCCTGCCTAGAATACTAGAAGGTCAACTTATATTATATGCTTAGAGTCTATGAAGCACTTATACTTTGCTGAAATCTCTTAAAACAATTTCAGTGCAGTCAAGCTGCAGACATCGATGTTCATTTTTTGCATGTGCTGCATTACTTACGTACTTACTTACTTACTTACTTAGTGTCCCTAACACTTAGTTACTAACCTACTAGCCATAACATGCATTACTTTACATTACTGACTTAATTACTTATTTAGTTGCCCTAACACTTAATTGTATTGTACTAGCCATAACACACATGCAACAAACTATACCGAAAGTAAATCTTTTGTGACTTTATTGTTTACCACCAACTTTATTTTTCCACTTCTTTACAAGTCAGACATGACATACTTTCAGAATTGAAAAATAAAAAAAAAAGAAAAAAGACCTGGGAGAATCCGTGGGTAAGTAGAATTACCTTTGTTTGCCCCTCTCTCTCTCTCTCTCTCTCTCTTTCTCTCTCTCTCTTTCCATTGTGCGTCACTGAAACCACATTTGAACAAATTATGTCTTGAAGTCATGTGACAGAGGAAGAGGAATTACCTCGAGTGAAACACACCCTCTCCCACACAACAATATACATACTCAGCCCCAAATAAGGGATTCAGTCAGAGAAAGAGAGCGCTTACAAGCAAGGAACATTAGTTGCAACTATCATAGAAATGGCACAAGCCTATATGAAAGTGCAAGTTCTTCTTCTTCTTCTTTCAGCAACAACTGTGGTTATCTCATGTGAGTCTCTTTATACCTTGTTATCTTAAATATTGTACATTATCTTTTTGTCAGCATAACTGGATTTTATTTGTTTGATTGTGAACTGTCCTGGTGCTTCGGTGAAGACCTTCTCACTGAGACAGTTTGTTAAAAGGATGGATGTTCTAGTAGAGATTTACAGCAATGGACTTTCTGTTGTTAATTAGTGTGTGTATTCTCCAGGTAGCAACTATATGAGAGACTCTGAGGTGTTTGTGGCCAGTGGCTCAGTTGCAGTGTTACCTTGCGTAATGTCTATTCGAAATAAACTCTCCACTGCTGTCACCTGGAAAAGAATTATTGAAAAGTAAGAATCATTCATTCTTGCATCCATTCATATAATCTGCTTCATATAATCACAACATTCTTTACTGAAGGTACTTTGGTATCAAAGTACTAGGTCGTGTACATGAACAAATCATGTGAACATAAAACTCACTTCCTGTCTTGCTCTTTCAGTGAAGAGAGGACAGTGTGGCGCAGGGACAAGAGCGGGCTTGAGTTCCGTCCAGTGGGACAGGCATCACACGCTTACTGTCCCTATCCAAACTTTGGAAATGCAGATTACAGTCTTCACCTTGAAGGGATAAGGGAGGAGGATGCAGGAATGTATCGCTGCGAGGTGGAAGGACAGTACATCAAGAATGTCATGCTCTCTGTCATCAAAGGTAATATAACTCCAGCACACATAACCATACATAATGAGAATTGATTTAGTTAGCAACAATAGTGCTCCTTTCTATCATTCAGTAACTGTGATATAAGGAAGTCTAAATGTCACGATACTATAAAAGGTGTCTCACTCAAAATGTGTCTTTGTATCTGATTTTTTTTCTTTTCATTTTAACACAAACTGTTTATTTGCTCCATTTAACACTGATAAATGGTAGAGTTTTAAGAGAAAATGGGCCCATGAAGTGGCATGTTTCAGAGGTAGAATGGAGCATGTGCTCAGTAATTCTCAGTAATTCACAATAGAGGTCTTTACCCACACACACACACACACACACACACACACACACACACATCTCATAGAGTTTTGTTTCCCTGCAGTGTCCTTTACTCCTGCTGAAGTATTCGAGGGGGATCGACTGATGCTGAACTGCAAGGTCACTCCACAGCGAAGGGAAATTGTGACAAAATGGGAATTGAATGGCTCACCAATTAACAGTCGTAGCAGGACATACGTGATCAATAAAGTGTCTCAGAAGGATGCAGGAACTTGGAGTTGCCTGATTGGAGACAAACAAACAAAGTTTTCCACATCGCTGCAAGTCAAAGGTGCAGATTACTTTTTCACCTTGGTCATGCATCCAATTCTAGAAATTAGAGTAATTATATTACTTATATAACTACTTAGCTTATAACTCTCTCATAACTACATACCATTCCTCTTAGTTTCACTGTAGTTAGCAAATCAATTGTAGTAATTGCTGAATAGTATGCTTTAAAATATATTTATAGCATGAATAATGGTGTTTAAAGAGTTAAAATTTTCTAACTTAGCTCTTGCTCTGATTGTCTCTCTCAGGAATCCTGATCCCTCAGGATAACTCGGAGGTAGTGTATGCAGAATTGGGCTCCTCTGTCACCCTGCCCTGTATCTTCTCCAATGAATTAATCTTAAAGAGCTCTACCTGGGAGAAAGTGTCCAAAACATCTAATCAGCCTGCCGTGCTTCCTTCATCTTTCAACAATTCTTCCAATCCCGATGTTTTTTGGTTGTCCTCAATGCAAAGGAACAAATCAGCATACATTGAGATTGTGCAGGCTGGAGATGAAGGCACATACAGGTATTCGGGAGAGGTGATGGGAGATGATGGCAGGCGTGTGAAGGTGGAGAGGAACATTCAGCTGGTCATAGCTCAAGGTGAGTGTCAAACTCCAGTACTTCAAATACACACTTCCATACTGTTTGCAAGTGTCACCTAGAGTGCCTGTCAAATATTTTTATTTTAATCAGAAGTTCTCTCTTCATTGAATAAAATAAAACCAGTCTTAAGAATGTATGTATGACCAAGACCATGTAACTGTGTTTCTGTAGTTCTGAGCTCGAACAGAAATGGCAAAACGACCCTGACCTGTCACATTAGCAGCACCAGCCAAGTCACTAGTTATGAGTGGATCCATGTGGAAAATGATGTGAATGGTAATCAGACGTTCACCTCTGTCCAAAAATCAACATCAAAAGTGCTGAGCATCCCCAAAACGAAGCGCCAGGGAAAATGGGTGTGCCGTTTCTACAACCAACAGCAGCTTCTGGGAAATGTAACTTACCACCAGCAAGTGATGAGTGAGTACTGTTTCAAACTACTTCGAAATGTAATATTTACTTCTGTAGAATGAGACAACTGACTTCCAAGACACTCAAAATGTATTCTACTAAGGAGCAAACAACTATATTGAGCTCAAAATACAGAAATAAATAGGCTTTATGTATCAGTAGAGTGAATCTGTGTCGTATATGTGTGCATCTGCAGGTAGGTTGGAGGGACAGCAGAAATCTACAAGTGGAAACTACATAGCCACAATTATAGGGCTGTGCTTTCTGTTCATGTTGTTGGTGCTTATCATACTTCAGCTGTGCAAAAACCATCGCAGGGTGAGTTCCAAAACATATACAACAGTTTGACTGTACCTAAAAGGACACTGTATATTTGATATGATAAAAAATGTTTACAGTTGGAAATACTAGTAAAATTGAGCTAAAATGACACTCCTTTCATTCTGTGTGTGCAGAGAAAAATGATAATGCAGTATCCTGCTATGGAGACGATTGTCCACCTTGCTGCTAATGAGCGAGAATTTAGAGAGCGGGCCAAAGTGAGAGAGAAAACCCAGACTAGTGTGTAGTGAAGATCAGAAATCAGTGTTTGTGTAAATTCATTGCCAGTTTGGCTGCTTGAGATTTCTACTTTGTACTTTATTTTGATTTCTACTATGATTTCTTTGCATGCGTACATGCGTGCGTGCATGCATGTGTGTGTGTGTGTGTGTGTGAGTGAGTGAGAGAGAGAGAGAGAGAGAGAGAAAGCAGACTTGCAGGCAATTGTAGCATAAATTTTATTACTAAATTCTTTGTCATAATACTAACTACACATTTTTTTATGCTGGTCTTAATGTATGATAATGTCTAAATATATATAGCAATAAAGTTGATGTATTATTATGAATCTGTCGTTTCTTTACACACACACACACACACACACACACACACATTTCCCCCCATTATTTCATTTTATCTTATGTGCCATATACATAGTGACATTTAAAAAAAATCCAAAAAGACTGCACTGAGAAAAAACATCTCATCTCATTATCTCTAGCCGCTTTATCCTTCTACAGGGTCGCAGGCAAGCTGGAGCCTATCCCAACTGACTACGGGCGAAAGGCGGGGTACACCCTGGACAAGTCGCCAGGTCATCACAGGGCTGACACATAGACACAGACAACCATTCACACTCACATTCACACCTACGGTCAATTTAGAGTCACCAGTTAACCTAACCTGCATGTCTTTGGACTGTGGGGGAAACCGGAGCACCCGGAGGAAACCCACGCGGACACGGGGAGAACATGCAAACTCCACACAGAAAGGCCCTCGCCGGCCACGGGGCTCGAACCCAGGACCTTCTTGCTGTGAGGCGACAGCGCTAACCACTACACCACCGTGCCGCCCCGAGAAAAAACATATTAGGAATAAATTTCTATTTCGATGAATCAGCTATTCAGTGACAGAAAACTGTGAATTTAAAGTCTTCAAAGTCTTATCCACTGTTTTTCTCTGCTCTATTCACACTACATGACCCCAGACTTATTACTCTATACATTTTTACATATTAACATATACATCATATAACATGCAATTTTTATAACCGAGTGCAAAGATTTCCACCACACATGATCACTCAATTTATCTACAAGACTGAAAAATGAGGTTGTGTGTATCATTCTACAAGAAACTATTCAAAACATAAGCTAAATCTAATAGAAAAAGAGTTTGCAGTGACTTTCTCATTCTTCAAACCCGACTGCATAACATTTGACAGTTATAACACATTTTTAGAAGAATGGGTAGAGAGTCAACTGGCCATGCAATCTAACAGAGTTAGAACAAAACTGGATGGAGGAAAATGAGTGGGTGGGGCAAAAGGAGTAAGAAACAGTTAAAGGCAAAAGGTGGGCAAGTTATAAGAAAATATTCACATCACAGTCAAAACAAGAAACCAGCTATTTTTTTTCCACTGAAATTTCTCATGTTTGACAGCAATACTTGCATCATGTTCTTTAGAATCCATTTTGAGTGCACAGCCACTTGGGTAACACTATGTGCAACTGTACAATTTTTGATGCTGTACTCAGCACAGTATTACAGCATATTACATGTGCCTTTACTGGGAAAGAATTAGGGTCATGTCTAAGTGCATTGCTAATTGTATAATCATTTAAAATTTTAGTTACTTGGGAGCTGCATTGAAGAATGTTATTACTATTATATTGTAAATTATAAATAATTTGACTTTAGTTATATTGGTTTAATGTACTGAACCTTATTTGACTAAACTGTTTTCATATACATTTGGTAAGGCTGGATGCAGGGCTAGGGCATAGCCTATAAAAAGAAGCTGTATAGTCTTATCTGGGCATTGAAAAGGGTAAGATTCTGAGGAGAGGGCTTATTGCCTAGAATTTATTTTATTTTATTTTTGTATAATTAAAACGGCACCATGTCACTTATTTTTTGCCTCCACTGCTCTACTGTTAACAGCATACACTTCTTGGCCTTTTTTATTTCTTATAATAATGAATGAACACCTGTGAATCCTGATAAAGTAAATGTATTATTAATAGACATTAAATTAATTTTGTCCTCTGCAAGCTTTTGTACTTACAGTGTCACTAGAAAGTTTGTGAACCCTTTACAATTTTTT
The DNA here is from genome assembly GCF_027579695.1 of Neoarius graeffei. Lineage (NCBI taxonomy): Eukaryota > Metazoa > Chordata > Actinopteri > Siluriformes > Ariidae > Neoarius > Neoarius graeffei. The sequence goes on from NC_083573.1 coordinate 51,965,910, forward strand.
GGGATTTCTGCATAAATTTGACCTGAAATGTGATCAAAGCTTCATCTAAAGCTCGATCAAGAAAACAGATTTTAAGCAAATGATGCATGAACATTATAGTTTTTATATTTATTATTTTTTGTGCAAAATTATCCAAAATTATATATCTTTATCGGAAAAGGTATGTGAACCTCTCAGAGTATGGGTCAATTGAAAGGGGTAATTAAAGTCAAACATTTCAGTTAAGGGGATGTGAGCCTCTCACGTTTCAAGAACATAAACTTGGGTCTTCACTATCAAAGTCTGGTATTCACTACATAGGTTTATGAAAGTGTGCCATGCCTCAATAAAAGGATATTCCTGAGGACCTCAGAAAAAGATTGATCAATGCTCCCCAGGTTGGAAAAGTTTACAAAACCATTTCTAAAAAGTTTGGCCTCCATCAATCCACTGTGAGGTAGATGATATACAAATGGAGGAAATTCAGCATCATTATTACTCTCCCAAGAGTAACATCCAGTTAGTTCATAATTCGTCCAATAAAAATCACCCCAAGAGTACAACGGCTCCCTCAGCCAGCACTGGCCTTGGTCAAGGCCGTTGCTGGGACAACAAGTCCCCCTGAAGATCACTGCAGTCAGGATCTCTCGTATTCCTCCCCCCTTACCCCCTCCCATGATCGTCCCCTCCCTCACCCCCTTCCCCCTCGAGTCCCGAGTTTTCATGTTGTAAAGTGTACTGTGTTATTTTGTGCTTATGTGCTAAGGTGTTTTTTTAATGTTCCCACACTGTACTCCCCACAGGTGCATAGTGTGGGGGTTGCTTTTATCTCCTCCCCTCCCCTCATGTTACTCTGTATTTTTCATCCCTGTCTTCCTGTCCTGTCTACTCCCCCTGTGTCAATTGTATGTATGTATATGTACGGACGGGTTGACGGCTAATTTTGCTGGTACTTGTGACTAAGTGACAATAAAGGGTTAATTCATTCATTCAAATAATAGACTATTACAGAAAATCACAAAATACCCCAAAGTAACATCTAAGGACCTGACCACTCTTGCTTTGAGTAATGTCAATGTTCATGAGTCCACCATCTGGCAAACACTGAACAAGAACGGTGTGCATGACAGGATAGCAAGGAGGAAGTCATTATTCTCCAAAAAGAACCCCACTGCCCATCTGAAGTTTGCTAAAGACCACATGGATAAGCCAGAAGCGTACTGGAAGAATCTTCTGTGGACAGATTAATCCAAAATAGAACTTTTTGGCTTAAATGAAAAGTGTTGTGTCCAGCAAAAAACAAACACTGCATTCCAAGATAAGAACCTCATCCCAATAGTGAAGCATGGGAGAGGCAGTATCACGATTTGGGGCTGCGTTGCTGCCTCAGGTCCAGGATGGCTTCCCATTATGAATGGACCTATGAATTATCGATTACAAATTCTACAGGAGAATATCACGGTATCTGTCAGTGAACTACCATGAGCTGGCCTCGTGGTTAGCATGTCCACCTCTCGATCGGGAGATCAGGAGTTCTACTCACAGTCGGGTCACACCAAAGACCATCATAAAAATGGTACCTACTGCCATCTAGCAAGTCAGTCTGCAATACAGATGTGAGTGGGGAAGTCAAACTCTCACAGTTACCAGAGGACTAGGCCCCCACTGTAACCCTAGCTGTACAGGTGAGAGGCCGAGGGCTATGGAAACGAAGATCGGATGGTCCGGGAAGGACTTTAGACTTGTCAGTGAACTGAAACATAGCCATAAGTGACTCATGCAACTTAAGCACACAAGTAAGTCTAGAAAGAAATGGACAAAGCAAAACAAATGTAACTTTTTGGAACCGCCAACCCAAAGTCCAGACCATAACCCAATATGTTGTGGAAAGACATTAAAAGAGCAATTCATGCACAGAAGCCAACCAAAATGACTCAAGAGTGCAGCGAATAATATACTATTACAGGAAGTCACAAAATACCCCAAGGTAACATCTAAGGACCTACAGGCCACTCTTACCAGTAATGTCAATATCCATGAGTCCAATGCAAATCGCTGAGTTGAGGCAGCTTTATAAGTATGGGTCAAAAGTCCTTCAACTCATTGTGCAGGACTGATCACCAGCTCCCAGAAATATGAAGTTGAACTTTCATCCTTTCAAAGCTTCTTTTTTTTCTTCAAAGGTTCACATCCTTTAAAAAGGCCCAGCAGAGGTTGTACTTTCTGCGCCAGTTTAGGAAGCTCAACCTGCCTAAGGAGCTGCTGACACAATTCTACTCTGCCATCATTCAGTCTGTTCTTTGCTCTTCCATCACTGTTTGGTTTGGATCGGTCACCAAACAGGAGAAGAACAGACTGCAACGGACAATAAGGACTGCAGAGAAAATTATTGGTGTCAACCTGCCCTCCATCCAAGACTTATACTTGTCCAGAGTCAGGAAACGGGCAGGTAACATCTCTGCGGACCCATCACACCCTGGTCACAATCTGTTTAATCTTCTCCCCTCAGGGAGGCGATATAGATCACTGTATGCTAAAACAACCAGACACAAGAATAGTTTCTTCCCTCAGTCTGTCTCTGTGATGAACAGCTAAAATCCACATTCATATATCAGTAATATCACTTGCAAAATATCTGCACACTTATACTGTCATTCTGTGCTCACTGTGACTTAAATGTATGTGTATGTGTGTATATATATATATATATATATATATATATATATATATATATATATATATATATATATATATATATATATATGTGTGTGTGTGTGTGTGTGTATGTATGTATATGTGTATATGTATATATATATTTTTTTTACTTACTTAAATGTACTATTCATCTTTGCACTATGCACCATATTGCACCAAAAGGGAAATCCTTTCTGTGATGAACAGCTAAAATCCAGATTCATATATCAGTAACATCACTTGTAAAATATCTGAACACTTATACCGTCATTCTGTGCACACTGTATACTTTATATTTATTTAACTATTCCATACTTGACTTACCTGGATTACTTTGCACTATGCACCTATTTTTGTTGTTGTTGTTGTTGTTGTTTGCTTGTTTTGTGTTTACGCTTTTTTATTTGTTTTTGTACTATGAGAGCTAAGTGAACCGGAGTCAAATTCCTCGTGTGTGTCCACACACCTGGCAATAAAAGTGTTTCTATTCTATTCTATTCCTTTTTCTGACAAATATATTTAATGGTGGATAATTTTGCTCAATACATAAATGTAAAAGCTATAATGTTTTTGCATCTAATGTTATTTAATTATTTAAGTTCCCTTTATCTAACTTTAGGACTTAGATGGGAATTTGATCACATTTTACATCAAATTTATGCAGAAATAGGGTTTACAAACTTTCTATCGGTAATGTAACAATACAGACAAGAGAACAAAGTCTATACAGAGGCTTTTGCTGTGGGCTTTACTGCATTCTGCCCTTGAAGCAGCTACGCCTTACAACATGCTGTGGTGCAGATCACAGATTCCAGCTTACAGCAGTTTCTCTCATCACATGTACAAAAGAACAAAAAGTATGTGGCTTTACACTTCGCTGCAATCTGTATCACTATGCCTGGTTGTTTTCTGAAGTGCTGATGTAGTTAGAGTCTGTTCAAAGCAGTCTCCTGTTTCATCGTTTTGCTCAGTGAACTCCAGCACATTCTCATCGTCGAAGCACCAGCCTGGCCAGTCCACATTTACACCCAGTGGAGTGACAGGTCTAATGGGAAATGGTGGGAATGACAGAGACTTTTTTTATGTTGTTCCTAATTGATAGTAATTTACATCCTGAATTAAAAATCACAAATAATATCTGGCTATACAGTACTGTGCAAAAGTCAGAGACCACCCTATTGTTTTCAATTCAGTATTTATTGTTAATCATTTGGTGGCAAACAATAATGATAGGAACATTTAAAGCCATGCAGTACATATTTATTCAGGTCAACAATGAAATTATTAAATTAAATATTACAAATAAAATATTTATGGATTTCATACTGTGTTTTTTTTTTACTGTTGAATACCTTTGTGTGATTTATGAACATTAGCAATAATGAGCAATAATTAAAAAACACACAAGTGAATTCAACAGTAAAAGCTATGAAATCTATATATATACATATTTTATTTGTAATATTTAATTTTGATATTGACCTGCATAAACAGCCCTGTGATGACCTGGCGACTTGTCCAGGGTGTACCCCGCCTTTCGCCCATAGTTCAGCTGGGATAGGCTCCAGCTTGCCTGCGACCCTGTAGAAGGATAAAGCGGCTAGAGATAATGAGATGAGATGAGATGAGATGAGATGAGATGAGATGAGATGAGATGAGATGAGATGAGATGAGATGAGACCTGCATAAACACACTATATGGCAAAATGGATGTGGACACCTGACCATCATGCCCAAAGGTGCTTGTTGGACACCTCCATTAAAATGGAATTGGTTCACCCTTTGATGCTATAACAGCCTCGACTCTTCTGGGCAAGATTTTCACTAAATTTTAGAACATAATTGTGGAGATATGTACCTATTCATTCACAAGAATATTAGTGAGGTTGGGAACTGATTTCAGGTCAGGAGGCCTAGCGTGCAATCTGTGTTCAAATTCATCCCGAAGCTATTCATTGAGGTTGAGGTCAAGCCTCTGTACAGCCCACTTGAGTTCTTCCACTCTGACCTTTGCAACCACCTTGTGGACCTTACTTTGTATACAGGGGCACTGTCATGCTGAAACAGGTTTGCCTTAATTCCAGCAGAGGCAAGTCATAATTCTACAGCATACAAAGACATTCTAGACAATTGTGTGCTTCCAATTTTGTGGCAACAGTTTGGAGAAGACCCACATATTTGTATGATGGTCAGATGTACACATACTTTTGGCCATATAGTGTAATTATTGTATGGCTCTTTGACTGAAAATGAAATGAATGTACTCTACATTTTGCCATTATTATTGTTTGCTACCTAATAATTAACAATAAATACTGCATGGCCATCTCATCTCATCTCATCTCATTATCTCTAGCCGCTTTATCCTGTTCTACAGGGTCGCAGGCAAGCTGGAGCCTATCCCAGCTGACTACGGGCGAAAGGCGGGGTACACCCTGGACAAGTCGCCAGGTCATCACAGGGCTGACACATAGACACAGACAACCATTCACACTCACATTCACACCTACGGTCAATTTAGAGTCACCAGTTAACCTAACCTGCATGTCTTTGGACTGTGGGGGAAACCAGAGCACCCGGAGGAAACCCACGCGGACACGGGGAGAACATGCAAACTCCGCACAGAAAGGCCCTCGCTGGCCACGGGGCTCGAACCCGGACCACTGCATGGCCATTTAATTGAAAACAAAAAGGTGGTCTCTGACATCTGTGTAATACTGTATATGCTGTCAGTTGATTGAGCTGACTTAGATAAAAGCTTATTCTGTGCAAACAGAACAGCACAGTAAAATCAAGACAGACATAAAACACAGACTGAAACTACTGTCTTCTTTTGGCACACTAAAACCTTTCGTTTTACAGTCATCTCTTTCTCATGGAACAAACAACATCCACCAAACAGAGAATTTCCTGTTTTAGTAAGAATTCCATTGGGTGAATTTGAATTTGTTTAAATATTAATTGGAAAACTAAACACGTAAAGTTAGCAGTGATTAAAAACATACCTGTTTTTCCTGTCATTGTCACTGCTGTCCACATTGGTCTCCCTCCCCGTATAAGAGTCATACCATATTGATCTGAACGTATTTCGCTGCTCTGCTGCTGCTGCTTTCTCTCCTTCACTAGGTGAGCGTGATGGAGTTGTGCAGACAGTGTTGGAACTTTGAAGAGAAGTCTTTTCTAATTGCCTCCCCTCTCTTTTTGATACTCCACGCTCCCGGTCTCTCTCCTTGGCCCTATTTAGAAGTCCTTGCAGAGGGGAGGACTGTAGCTCAGGCAAGGATTCACTCCTCTGGGGTTTTATTTTGGGTATTTTTTGAGAGTTCTGTTTATGTCTCTCTTTTGGCAGTTCAGACTCTGACTCTGAAAACCTCTCGGTAAGAACATTCCAGAACTCCCCTCGGTTCTGCTTTACAGAGGCCAACTTAAGCACCAGGTGATCCTGGAATTTGGAGGATGTATTGGAGGGTCTGCGAATATTATGGTTCTCATCAGAATCTGAGACTGAGTTGGAATTCCTGTTGGGAAATGATGTTGATGATTCTATCTCAGCTGACATTCTCCTGGAGCCCTGGGGTAGGGCAGACGGCTGAGAATTCATGGGACGTTTCCTTCGTAACCTTGGTGACTTTACCACTCTTGTAAATGTCCATGATTCTGAGAGAGACTCATTTTCCTCACCTGATTGGTGGGACCAAGAATCCTGCCTCAGATCTGGTTTCTGTGACTGTTGCTCTCTGACACTGATTGCAGACTCGACAGGTGCAAATCCTCTTGGTAGTAAATACTGGTCAGATGACAACTGGTTTAGTGCAGGGTTTTTCCTTAACCCACTGACTAACAAATGATGTGTATCATTGGACTTTTTGGTCTCTAATGAGTCTTGTTGTGGAAAAGCATTGGAATATTTATGCAATTGCAGTTTGTGATTCCATGTTACCCGTCTTTCAATTATCGGACCATCTTCACCATGTCCATTTTTATCTTTCTCTCTCCTTTCAGTTTCTTGTGTTGTGCTGTGGTCATTACTAAATTCTTTGTTTCTGTTTTGCATTTGTTTGCTCAAAAAATGTACATTATATTTATGCAAATTCTGTTTTTCTCTCTCTAACTGTATATCTGTAAACCTGCGAGAAGCAAAAGAACTTCTATACTCTGATTGTTCCTCTGTGTCCTTGATGTTCTGTATATCAGCAGGAGGAAATGGATCTGGCTCCTCTATAATCTGATCACTGGGCTCCTCAGATTTGACTATCTCCTTTTTTCTTAAAGACTGCAAGGCTTCCTGTAAGTCAAAAATAGTCCATTTTTGGCATTACAAAGACTTTATAATGTGACTGAAATTAAATTTCAAAATTAAATAGCTGGAAACCAGAAGCATTTTATTAAGTGATCAGTTTGAATCAAACTAGGTTTAAGCTTGTCATTTGTACATGTCTGTATAGACGTGCATGATGGGATTTATAGGGTATTTTAAAAGCATACAGCAAGCTTCCCATGTATTGAGGCTTTGTGGTCTGTGTGTTCTAGTTGAGAGCAGTACCTGGGCTTGGTGGATAGTAGAGATCCACAATGCACAGCTCTCTAGGCTGGGAGTAGAAACACTGTACACACTGACAGGACAGCCGAGATCACTCACTTCCACCAAGACAAAAGAGTCTGAGAGACACAGAGAGAAGTATATGTAGACCCCTCTACATTCATATCCAGAACTAAACAGGGATATTGGTATGGGCCAATAGTCAATAATCTGATAAAATAGACATCAAAGTTGTAGCTTATATTCAGTACCAGTCAAAAGTATGGACACCCCTACTCATTCATAGGTTTTTCTGTATTTGGACTATTTTCTACATTGTAGAACAATACTGAAGACATCAAAACTATGAAATAACATATAGAACATATAAGGAATTGTGTTGTAAACAAAAATTTTAAAAAAGAGTGTTTCAAAATATGTTTCATATTTTAGATTCTTCAAAGTAGCCACCGTTTACCTTGATGACGCTTTGCACACTATTGGCATTATCTTAACCACCTTCATGAGGCAGACACCTAGAATGCTTTTCAGTTAAAAGGTGCCTCGTCAAAAATTAATTAGTGCAATTTCTAGCCTTTTTAATGTGTTTGAGATCAAACAGTAAAGAGTAAATAATAAAAATGCAGTAAATAGCCCTATTTCACAACTGTAGTAATCCATATTATGTCAAGAACTGCTCAGCTAAGTAAAGAGAAACAACATCCATCATTACTTTAAGACATGACGTGTCTTTTAATTAATAAAAATAAAGAAAAATCACTGAATTAGAAAGTGTGTCCAAACTTTTGACTGGTACTGGATGTACATATACTACTACTACTACAGTGAACTTGACATTTTATAAAGTCAACATAAGATGCATATCACATGATGTAGTTTTACATATGTGATAAAACTACAAATGTTGACAAAAAAGAGCAATTGCCTTTTCAAATTTTAACTACTCAGCGAGTCTGATTTGTACAGATTACAGTGAATGAGAGTGATTAGATAGCCAAAAAAGTTCCCCATTTCCACAGAGCACTGCCCTGTGGAGTGTAGGCATTGAGGATCAGGGTGGAGGAGGTGTTTCTGACAATTCATATGTGTTGGGGTCTGTTGGTGAGGAAACCCACGATTCAATTGCACAATGTGGCACCGAGTCCCAGGTCTAGCTTGGATGGGGTGGCAGTGTTAAATGCCAAGCTGTCATCCACAAATAGTAGCCTGGCATAGCAGTTTTTGTTCTCCAGGTGGGCCAGGGTGGTGTGACGTGTGTGTGATATGGCATCTTCAATAGATCTCTTGTGATGGTAGGCAAACTGTAGTGTGTCCAAACTGTCCAGGATGATGTCCTTAATGTATCCAAGCACCAGAGTTTCAAAGTACTTCATTGCAATGGAGGTTAGTGGCACTGGGAAGTAGACATTAAGGCAGCTCAATTTGTTTTTCTTGGGGACAGGAATAATAGTGGTCTTTTTTGTAGCAGGTGGAGACAATTGAGCTTTTTAGGGAGATGTTAAATGTCAGTAAAGACAGTAGTCAGTTGCTCACTGCATGTTTTTAAAAGATGCATCAGACCAGCACGTTTGCAGATGCTGACTTGGTCAAAAGCCTTTTTCATGTCCACTACCGAGACGGTAAAACTGGTGTCATGCAGTGTATATATATATATATATATATATATATATATATATATATATATATATATATATATATATATATATATAAAATCAACAATGTATGCTCGCTGTCCACTTTAATAGAAATACATGTATGTACACCAGCTCATTCATAATCCATTCAGTATCATGTGGCATCAGCATAATCAATAATATCATGCAGATACAGGTCAAGAGCTTCAGGTAATGTTCACATCAAACATCAGAATGGGGAAAATGTCATCTCACTGAATTTGATCACATCATGGTTGCTGGCGTCTGTTGATCTCTGAGGATTTTCACACAAAGCAGTCTCTTGAGTTGGTTTGAATGGTGTGAAAAATAAAAATCAGACTTTATTCGTCACATGCACACTTCAAGCACAGTGAAATTCATCCTCTGCATTTAACCCATCTGAAGCAGTGAACACACACACCCAGAGCAGTGGGCAGCCCAGAGCGCCCGTGGAGCAGTCAGGGGTTAGGTACCTTGCTCAAGGGCACCTCAGCCCAAGGCCACCCTACATCAACCTAACTGCATGTCTTTGGATTGTGGGGGAAACCGGAGCACCCAGAGGAAACCCACGCAGACACGGGGAGAACATGCAAACTCCACACAGAAAGGCCCTCGCCGGCCACTGGGTTCAAACCCGGAACCTTCTTGCTGTGAGGCGACAGCGCTAACCACTACACCACCGTGCCGCCCCAACAGTGAGCAGCAGTTCTGCAGGTGGAAATGCATTGTCGATGATAGAGGTAAGACTCCAAATGCCAGACTGATTCAAGTTGACAGGAAGCGCTATGGTAACTCAAATAGCATCTAGAACACAGCACTTGTTGAACCATGAGGCAGATGGGCTACAATAGCAGATCATCACATTGGGTTCCACTCCTGTCAGCCAAGAACATGGATTTGAGGCTACAGTGGACACAAGTTCACTAAAACTGGATAGTTGAATATTAGAAACAGACCAGTTGATGGTCTTTTTCCAATGATGAGATGTTTGATGTGAATATTAACTGAAACTCTTGACCTGTATCTGCATGATTCTGAGCATTGTACTGCTGCAACATGACTGGCTGATTGGATAACTGCATGAATGTGCAGTGGTGCAAGTGTTTAAAGTGATTGGCAAGAGTATGGTTTGACTTTGCAGAAAAAATGTGCATAAAGCGCTAATATTAAGTAAAATTTAGTAGCCAATCATACTATATAAAGACCAAATTAAATTCATATGAGACCATGGCTATAACCAAAATGTCAGATGCTACAAGAAATGGATGTTTCATTGTTTTAATGAAAACACTAATAATATCATTACTCTTGGCTGCATTAGAGCTCAGTACCAGTTTGTGCTGACTCATGATACAATGTACCATACCACAATGTGTACTATGGCACTTCCAATCACTATTTTCTCTTTGATTCAAATAAAACACAATAGGAGTTTCAAACCGTTAGATCCTAAGATATGTAGAAATAAAAGCTTTGGCCATTTTTCTTCTGATGTATAACATTTGCATCTCTCTATGCTGGAATTTACCGAAAGCTTTAGAATAACTTTCCCTCTCATTAATGCCAGCCTACACACATGCAAATTATGAGAAAAATCTTTAGAATTTCTAATGATACTTACCCGAATCACTGTAATACATGTCAGGTCAAATTCTGTCAGGTAGGTTTCCATAATTATTAATTATTTTTGTGCATGCTTGTATGTATAATAAGTGTGAAGCAGATTTTTATTAAATCCTGTTCTCTAGCTCTGATAATCAGTAAAAGGCCCTGCCAAGGTACATACAAAAATTGCTTAGTCCACAGTGCAGGTAGTTTATTTTGCATTTATTTAGTATGAATATAGCCAAATTTACCTGTTGGAAACCACCTTTTTGTTTTTTACTGTTGTTTTATTTTGCATTTAAAAAATGTGTTTTATGCATTTGAGCATGTCTGTGTAGCTCAACCCTGAATGTGGTATCTTCTGATTCTTCACAGAACCTAACAATTAAGTTTAATATTGGTGTCAGAGCATGTTAAAAAAAACCAGTTAATCAAATATGCTATTATTATTCATCTCATCTCATTATCTCTAGCTGCTTTATCCTGTTCTACAGGGTTACAGGCAAGCTGGAGCCTATCCCAGCTGACTACAGGCAAAAGGCAGAGTACACCCTGGACAAGTCGCCAGGTCATCATAGGGCTGACACATAGACACAGACAACCATTCACACCTACGGTCAATTGAGAGTCACCAGTTAACCTAACCTGCATGTCTTTGGACTGTGGGGGAAACCGGAGCACCCGGAGGAAACCCACGCGGACACGGGGAGAACATGCAAACTCCACACAGAAAGGCCCTCGCCGGCCACGGAGCTTGAACCCAGACCTTCTTGCTGTTAGGCGACAGTGCTAACCACTACACTACCGTGCCGCCCTGCTATTATTATTATTATTATCTCATCTCATCTCATTATCTGTAGCCGCTTTATCCTGTTCTACAGGGTCGCAGGCAAGCTGGAGCCTATCCCAGCTGACTACGGGCGAAAGGCGGGGTACACCCTGGACAAGTCACCAGGTCATCACAGGGCTGACACATAGACACAGACAACCATTCACACTCACATTCACACCTACGGTCAATTTAGAGTCACCAGTTAACCTAACCTGCATGCCTTTGGACTGTGGCACAGAAAGGCCCTCGCCGGCCACGGGGCTCAAACCTGGACCTTCTTGCTGTGAGGCAACAGCGCTAACCACTACACCACTGTGCCGCCCTGCTATTATTATTATTATTATTATTATTATTATTACTACTACTACTGCATGCAAATATTTGCTAACACTTTCTTTTTAAGGAATACATATTAGGTGTTAATTCAGGCTTTGTTCTTTGTTTAATAAAGCCCAACTTAGACACCTGTAAACGGTTAATTCACTATGAATTAGACTTTATTCATAAATACATGTATTGTTCTGATTTGTGAAAATGGATAATAAATGCATTATTAGTTTTTAATAAATTTATTAAATTCCCTTTGTTATGCAAATTATTGGGCATGACTTAATTATCTAAATTCACGCCTTATTAATGCATAATTGGCAAAATGTAATACCTGTAGGTTCTAAGTTGCATCAAATGATTTCTGCAGAATTCTGAAGGCACTAATACTCCAATACATGTCCTATATTTTAAGTTTATTTCATATGAATCCTTTAAATTATCTTTAAATGTCTCTATAGCATTTTTTTCATCAGCAATAACACTATTTATTCATATATTGATTGATTGATTGATTGATTGATTGATTGATTGATTGATTGATTGATTGATTGATTGATTGATTGATTTGGTGGCCTCTGTTTTGTGGACACAACATATTCTGGCCTACTTTGCTACCAGTAAGACATCAAAAGATCTTATCTTTCGAATATGTGAGACGATATTTGTCACGATGCAGCACTTACAGACGTATGCGCAGAAGAGGAGTGTAGAGCAAACAGTGAACAAGCCAAAACGTGAGATGTGAATCAGAGTCGAAGAACTAGCAATGGTCGGGCGAACAGCAAACAGGGCAAACGAGGACAGGCAAGAGAGTAAATGGGATAGGAGAAGCTAAAGTCGAGAAAACGTGCATCAGTCAGAAATAAACAAGGCTTGGTATATACTGGGAAAGGCAGAACGATATTTCGCAGTGAAGTGATGTGAGAGTGGAGTTTAAATAGGCAAAGGGACTAATAGGGTGATGAGTGACAGTTGTGGTTAATAGTTGGGAGACAGAGAGCGCTGTGAGTTCTGGGAAGTGTTGTTCATAGAGTCCATGTTTGTAGTTTGGTCGAAATCGGCAGGTTTACTGACAATATTGACTTATTGAAAACTTGTTCAGTACTTTTTAGCTTCTAATTTGTGATAACTAAAACTCTACTTCAGAATATGGGACACAGATGAATATTTGTGAATAAAGTCTAATGAATAGTGAATAAACCATTTAAAAGTGTCTAATTTATGCTTTATTGAATAAATATCACAACTTTAATTAGCGCCGAATATGCGTTCCTTAAAATAAGTGTTACCTAATAATTATTTATGTCTGCCTCTGCTATTCACTCAGACCGCTACCTATATGAATCACTTTAATCATAAAAATTACTATATTACATTTATTGTTAATGCTTAAAACCATTTCTGTGCCATTCTTGAGGTCTCAAGGCATTTATAAACGAAAGTGAGGCCATGGTTCTGCGCATCTCCTTTAATGTGTTTCAGAAGGGTCAAATAATTGGCCTAGATCAAACAAAGAAAACAACTAAGGAGACTGCGGAAATTACTGGAACTGGGTTAAAAACTGTCCAACACATTATTAAAACCTTTATTTTTAAATAAATTTCTGAGTGGATAGTATATCCATCCTTGACTCTTGTATGCTGCATAAATGGGAATAAAAAATATATATATTTTTGAGAGTTAAAATCAACCGCAAAGTTGGCATTCGAGCTGCCCTGCTGAGCCAGCCAGGCTTAACACATTATTAAAACCTGGAAGGATAGCGATGAACCATCAATTTCGTGGAAGAAATGTGGTCGGAAAAATCTCTTAACTGATTGTGATCGCATATCACTTAAAAGCTTAGTGAAGTCAAATTGTAAAAAATTCAACAGTAGAACTCACAGTTATGTTTAATAGTGAAAGTAAGAGCATTTTCACATGCACACTGTGACGAGAACTCACAGGACTAAACAGCTGTGTGGTCATAAGAAAACCACTTATTAGTGAGGCTAATCAGGAGAAAAGACTTAACTTTGTTAGTCAGCATAAAGATTGGACTCTGGAGCAATGGGAAAAGGTTATGTGGTCTGATGAGTCCAGATTTACCCTGTTCCTCAGTGATGGGTGCATCAGGGTAAGAAGGGAAGTACAGCGATGTATACATCATGCATGGTGTCCACTGTCCAAGCCTCTGGAGACAGTGTTATGATCTGGGGTTGCTTCCGTTGGTCAGATCGAGGCTCAGCAACATTATGGGGCAATAAAATGAAGTCAACTTATGACCTGAATGTACTGAATGACCAGATTATTACATCAATGGATTTTTCTTCTCTGATGGCACGGACATATTCCAGGACGACGATGCAAGGATTCATTGTGAAAGAGTAGTTCAGGGAGCATGAGGAATCATTTTCACACATGAATTGGCCACCACAGAGTCCTGACTCTAACCCCATTGGAAGTCTTTGCGATGTGTTTGAGAAGACTTTACAAAGTGGTTGGTCAGTACTCTCCCTTCGTCAATACAAGATCTTGGTGAAAAATTAATGCAACTCTGTACAGAGATAACTGTTGTGATGTTGCATAGCATTGTTGAAACAAAGCCACAACAAATGCCTGATGTAATCAAAGCTAAAAGCAGACCAATGAAATATTAGTGTGTGCACTTATTTTTTCTATCCAGGCAGTGTATACTGGGAGAGTTGGATTAGGGTTAAAAACTTTGGATTGGGATTTAAAAAGTAGACCTTCAGAAGTTTGTATTGTGTTTATGCCAATACCCCAGGGCTACTGGCTTCATCTGTAGCTTGAAAATAAGATTGTGGTTTATGGAGGTAAAAGGTGTTTCAGCAGAAAAGAATATTAGAGGTTACAAAACTCACAGCCATCCTTGAGTTCTGCACAGTGTATTCTCTCCAGGGACAGTGGGGGGCGCACAACCTTGTGTTTGTCTGATTTCTTCTGAGCTTTGGTTAGCAGTAGCACATCGGTAAACAGCAGCACCACCACTTCCAGCTAATGTCACAACACAAGAATATATGCAACTCTTTGTGGAGTTGTAAACCTCAGATGTCCATGCAATAAGATAGAATTTCTATTCTTAACGTAACAATTCAATATTTGATTATACCAAAGAATATGTTATGATATAATAAAAATGATTGTTAAAGCAAAAATTCAATATTTGATGTTACCACTGGACATGCTACGATAGGGAGGTTTACAGGTACATCAGTTTACAAATATGAATTTTTTAAACACCAGTTAATTATAATCAATTATAATCAATAATAATAGAATTATGATTATTGTCTTAATTTGTTTCACTTGCTGGCTTTTAATACCATTACTCTGTTGTGTCAGAGCCAGTTGCAAATGGCAAATGTCATTAGGTTTCTCACCTTACTGTCCTTCCTTCCTCTAACCTTCAGGGTTTCTCCCATTATCAGCTTGCGTATGACCTTGGATCCCACGCCCCGTATAGGGTTAGTTAAATCGAAGTGACAGAACTCCTGCATGTACTGAGATGTGAACACTCAGTCAATGAAACCTTTCAAGCAAATAATAACAACTGTCACTCATTATCTACTTACCTTTTTTATTTCTTCACTCATCCCCTGTAATTCATATCCCTCTATCTTTTGGGACAGGGCAAAGAGTGCCACCTCGTCATCCTTAAAGAGCAAGTAGTCGTTGATGCTGTCCAGAAATTGACTGACACTGTTTATCTAAAGAGGAGAGAAAGAACATTCATATTCACACAGCCACTCAAAATTGTTCTTATTTTCACAAATTTAATACCATGTTGAATTCTGAAATCTGATTGGTCAGAAGGGGTTGATTAATTTTGTATAACAGCATAGCTCTTAGTTATGTCTAACCTTTAGCAAATTAAAGGTCTATATTAATTCACTCATTCTAATGTGTTACTGTTTGTAAAAGAACACATCATTCACAGGGAATAAAATGGTGGTCACGCACCACTTTATCGAAACATAATTATGTTGATTATTTTTCTATAACAGCATCAAGTATAGAACGGTTTTAGCAGCAGTTTTATTATTTACCAGTTGCACTTCAAGAAATGGGATCAAATTATATAATTATAATTAGAATATCTAAATAAGGAATAGAACATTTGATTTAGAAATATTTTTGACTTCTTACTTTTTATTTTATTGGAGAAAATCTAGATCTCGGTCTGGATCACTCTCATAAGACACTCTGTCTATTTATTGGTATGCTTACAGTAACCCTTGTCCTTGCTTTTAATAAAGTACTAATTCAGTATCTGAAAGCAGACAATGTCATTAAATATAAAGATGTGTCATTAAATGTCATTCAATATAAAAATACAGATGTTTGGTAGAACACTGCTTTTTTTTCTATTATATAGTAACTATTCTATACATTAAGTCCCAACACTGGAAAAATACAGTATAAGAACCTGAACATGATCAAAAACGTTAGACTTGCTTTAGTTCTAATCAGTGATTGCTGTAGTTCTCCGTTCAAATATCTCACCATGCGGTTGAGTGTTTGCTGTGTATATCGGTCCTGTGTAGCCTTCAGGATAGCCTTTAACAGCAGGGGGTACTTTGTGATCCTCTGGTGGGGCTTTGCCTGCATATCGCCCAGCCGCATTCGCTCACATTGGGGATGAGTCTCCACCCACTGTATTAGAGAACCCAGAATGGGAATATAAAATGCACATTTTGTTTTACTATGCTTGACTACAAAAAGTGAGTTGTTTTCATAAACTATGCATTAAAGTGTATCTTGGTTAAAGATGTGGTACATGTATTTATAGAATGTCATATTGCATGATGAAAACTGAGTGAATGGCACTGTAACATGTCTACAAGAAATTACATCAATACATTATATATTTTTTTTAAATGTTAATGTGTCAGTATGTTTTATGTAAGTTTTAGATATAGTTTTATTCTTTGGTTCAAATTTGATCTACAACCCAAAATCGGAAAAAGTTGGGACGGTATGATAAAGAAAAAAGAAAAGAGTGATTTCTAAATTTACTTTGACATGTATTTCATTGCAGACAGTATGAGCTCAAGCTATTTCATCCTTTGTCTGGCCAATTTCATTTCATTTGTTAATTTACATCCATTCCTGCCTGCAACACATTCCTAAAAAAGTTGGGACAAGGGCAGTTGAGGGCTAGTAATGAGGTTAAACAATTAAATAATGATGTGATGTGAAACATGTGATGTCAACAGGTGACTGTAATCAGGATTTGGTTCAAAATGAGTATCCAGGAAAGACCTAGTCTTTGAGGAGCAAAGATGAGCCAAGGAGCTCCAGTTTGGCCAACAAATGTATGAGAAAATTACTGAAATGTTTTTTTTTTAAATCCTCGAAGAAAAGATAGGAAGGAATTTGGATATTTCAACATCCGTGGTGCATAATATCATTAAATGATTTACTGAATCTGGAGGTTTTACTATTTATTCAGTAAATCACAATTTACTGAATCTGAATTTTGGTGCATAAAGGGCAAGGGCACAAGCCTAAGCTGAACACCCATGATCTCCGATCCCTCAGACAGCACTGCATCAAGAACCGTCATTCATCTCTAGCTGGTATGACCACATGGGCTTGGGATTGCTTTGGTAAACCTTTGTCAAGCACTACAGTATGGAGTTACATCCACAAATGGCAGTTAAAATTTTACTGTGCAAAAAGGAAGCCGGGCGGCACGGTGGTGTAGTGGTTAGTGCTGTCGCCTCACAGCAAGAAGGTCCGGGTTCGAGCCCCGTGGCCAGCGAGGGCCTTTCTGTGCGGAGTTTGCATGTTCTCCCCGTGTCCGCGTGGGTTTCCTCCGGGTGCTCCGGTTTCCCCCACAGTCCAAAGACATGCAGGTTAGGTTAACTGGTGACTCTCAATTGACCGTAGGTGTGAATGTGAGTGTGAATGGTTGTCTGTGTCTATGTGTCAGCCCTGTGATGACCTGGCGACTTGTCCAGGGTGTACCCCGCCTTTCGCCCGTAGTCTTGCCTGCGACCCTGTAAAACAGGATAAAGCGGCTAGAGATAATGAGATGAGAAAAAGGAAGCCTTATGTTAACTATGTCCAGAAACACCGTTGATTTCTCTGGGCTCAGAGGCATCTGGGATGGATCATCACACAGTGGAAATGACGAAATCAGACGAAATCAGTATTCTAGATCTTCTTTGTAAGAAATGGACACTGTGTGCTTCGGACCACAGATGAAAAGGACCATCCAGGATCTTACCAGCAATAAGTCCAAAAGACAGGGTCTGTCACAGTATGGGGTTGTGTCAGTGCCCTTGGCAAAGGTAACTTACACATTTGTGATGGCAGCATTAATGCAGAAATCTAGATTGAGATTTTGGAGCAACATATTCTGCCTTCAAGACGACATCTTTTCCAGGGATATTTCAACAAGACAATGCAAAACCACATTCTGCACACATTACAAAGGCAGGGCTGTGGAAAAAGAGGGTGCAGGTCCCTTCTGTCCCTACTAGAGAATGTGTGGTGAATTTTGAAACAAAAATATGACAATGATGATTTCGTACTGTTGCACACCTTAAGACCTGTTCACAGAAAGAATGGGACAAAATCATGACTTGATGTCCTCAGACCCTAAACAGCTTTGAAGTATTGTGAGAAGGAATGGCAACATTACAAAGGGGTAAATGCTTTATCGTCCCAACCTTTTTGAAATATGTTGCAAGAATCAAAACTGATGTGTGTTTATTTTGAAAAAAAAAATGCAATTCATGAAGTAAAACATCAAATAATGTGATGTTATGTTGTTTTGAGTGCAGTACAGATCAAAGTTTATTTACTTATCATTGTTTTCAGTTTTTATTTCAATTTCAACATACAGTCCCAACTTTTTCTGATTTGTGGTTGTACATTATTCAGATTTACAGTGATGCTTGAAAAATTGTGAACCCATTAGAATTTTCTATATTTCTGCATAAATATGACCTAAAACATCATCAGATTTTCACACAAGTCCTAAAAGTAGATCAAGAGAACCCAGTTAAACAAATGAGACAAAAATATTATACTTGGTCATTTATTTATTGAGGAAAATGATCCAATATTACATATCTGTGAGTAGCAAAAGTATGTGAACCTCTAGGATTAGCAGTTAATTTGAAGGTGAAATTAGAGTCAGGTGTTTTCAATCAATGGGATGACAATCAGGTGTGAGTGGGCACCCTGTTTTATTTAAAGAACAAGGACCTATCAAAGTCTGATCTTCACAACACACATTTGTGGAAGTGTATCATGGCACGAACAAAGGAGATTTCTGAGGACCTCAGAAAAAGCGTTGTTGATGCTCATCAGGCTGGAAAAGATTACAAAACCATCTCTAAAGAGTTTGGACTCCACCAATCCACAGTCAGACAGATTGTGTACAAATCTGTCTGACCACCATCTGTCAAGACCATTGTTACCCTCCCCAGGAGTGGTTGACCAACAAAGATCACTCCAAGAGCAAGGCGTGTAATAGTCGGTGAGGTCACAAAGGGCCCCAGGGTAACTTCTAAGCAACTGAAGGCCTCTCTCACATTGGCTAATGTTAATGTTCATGAGTCCACCATCAGGAGAACACTGAACAACAATGGTGTGCATGGCAGGGTTGCAAGGAGAAAGCCACTGCTCTCCAAAAAAAAACATTGCTGCTCATCTGCAGTTTGCTAAAGATCATGTGGACAAGCCAGAAGGCTATTGGAAAAATGTTTTGTGGACAGATGAGACCAAAATAGAACTTTTTGGTTTAAATGAGAAGCGTTATGTTTGGAGAAAGGAAAACACTGCATTCCAGCATAAGAACCTTATCCCATCTGTGAAACATGGTGGTGGTAGTATCATGGTTTGGGCCCGTTTTGCTGCATCTGGGCCAGGACGGCTTGCCATCATTAATGGAACAATGAATTCTGAATCATACCAGCGAATTCTAAAGGAAAATGCCAGGACATCTGTCCATGAACTGAATCTCAAGAGAAGGTGGGTCATGCAGCAAGACAACGACCCTAAGCACACAAGTCATTCTACCAAAGAATGGTTAAAGAAGAATAAAGTTAATGTTTTGGAATGGCCAAGTCAAAGTCCTGACCTTAATCCAATCGAAATGTTGTGGAAGGACCTGAAGCGAGCAGTTCATGTGAGGAAACCCGCCAACATCCCAGAGTTGAAGCTGTTCTGTAGTGAGGAATGGGCTAAAATTCCTCCAAGCCAGTGTGCAGGACTGATCAACAGTTACCGGAAACATTTAAATGCAGTTATTGCTGCACAAGGGGGTCACACCAGATACTGAAAGCACAAGTTCACATACTTTTGCCACTCACAGATATGTAATATTGGATCATTTTCTTCAATAAATAAATGACCAAGTATAATATTTTTGTCTCATTTGTTTAACTGGGTTCTCTTTATCTACTTTTAGGACTTGTGTGAAAATCTGATGAGGTTTGAGGTCATATTTATGCAGAAATATAGAAAATTCTAAAGGGTTCACAAACTTTCAAGCACCACTGTATGTGGCTATAAATAAACTATGGAATTCCAAAAGCATAATATGACTGCAGTACTGTAAGAAAACTGTTAAAGTGTGGGTTTATTTCCAGTTGTCTGCGTGTGAACTCCAGATTTCTCTCCTCCTCCCAACAATAATTTAAATATGCAGAGAAACGGTCAGCAAACTGTGAAAACAATATAGGGTTAGAGTGACAGAGAAATGGGATCTTATATAGATATTACTGGTGTAGTGGGATGTTCAACTCAAATACCTGCAAAAATCCTGCCTCAAGCTTTAAAGGGTCAAAAGGTTGGCCAGTCAATCTGACATTCTGCAACATGGGGTACATCACTTCCTGCCAGAAGTGCCTATGAGCATCAAGGATGGAGGGTATGTTAGAAAAGAGCTGGGTAGAGGTAACCTGAAAGAAATGAAGATAGACTTAATTAAGTGGAGTCTATGATCTTGTACTGGGCCGCTCTTAAACACCTACACAAAACCACACTCAGATTAATGTAGTTTCCTGACTTGTCAGCAGAAAAATGTATTACTTATGTTTCCATGGTGCAACTCTAGTGCTACTCAAACAAGAACTGAATGTTCCATTGAAAATGAGCAAAAGAAAACGTATTAATTAATTGTCATAAAAATTGACATGAAAATGGCAAATCGGCCCAAATGTGGCGATGATGTTCTTTATTCTATTGACAATAAGTTTACCATGGAACAGAAAAAAGACACATAGTTGGAAGTTAATGCACAAACCTCATGGAGAAATCCCTGTTGGTGAACATGCTCCAGTGCAGCAAGAACAAGCTGTGAAATGTGAGCATGGTTGATTAAACTAAGGTTAGACATGAACTCCAGAAGAGATGCAGAATAATCAGCCAATTTAATTCAGTAAGTCACCAAATAAATGAAGCAGCAAGATGTGCAAGATCTGATGTTCTTACTGTAGAATATTTTAATACTGAAAATAATGAGACGAAATCATGCTCATTGCACTATGAAATCATTCTTAATTCTTCTTCTTGGAAAAACAGTTTTTCATAATTAGAATTTCAGCAGTAAGTTTCCAGCATCTTACATCAGTGATGATCGTGAGTTTGCTGATGTAAATAAACTCAGTGTAGAGGAGTTCCCACAGCGCCTCCTGCTGGTATCTCTGGGTTTTTGGCATTGTCTGCAAAGAGAATAATTTCAGTTAAATAAAAATATTTCCAAAAATTCTACAGTACTGTGCAAAAGTATTAGGCACCCTATTTTTTCTTTCATACAAACTTTGTTACAGATTTCTATTTTATGACTTCTACAGTGGTGCTTGAAAGTTTGTGAACCCTTTAGATTTTCTATATTTCTGCATAAATATGACCTAAAACATCATCAGATTTTCACACAAGTCCTAAAAGTAGATCAAGAGAACCCAGTTAAACAAATGAGACAAAAATATTATCTCATCTCATTTTCTTCCGCTTATCCGGGGCCAGGTCGCGGAGGCAGCAGTCTGAGCATGGAAGCCCAAACTTCCCTCTCCCCAGACACCTCGGCCAGCTCCTCGGGAAGAACACCGAGGCGTTCCCAGGCCAGCCGAGAGACATAGTCCCTCCAGCGTGTCCTGGATCTTCCCCGGGGCCTCCTCCCGGTGGGACATGCCTGGAACACCTCCCCAGGGAGATGTCCAGGAGGCATCCGAAAGAGATGCCCGAGCCACCTCAGCTGATTCCTCTCAATGTGGAGGAGCAGCAGCTCTACTCCGAGCTCCTCCCGAGTGACTGTGCTTCTCACCCTATCTCTAAGGGAGCACCCAGCCACCCTGCGAAGGAAACTAATTTCAGCCACTTGTATCCGTGATCTTGTTCTTTCGGTCATTACCCAAAGCTCATGACCATAGGTGAGAGTCGGAACGTAGATTGACTGGTAAATCGAGAGTTTTGCCTTTTGGCTCAGCTCCTTCTTCACCACGATGGACCGGTAAAGCGACCGCATCACTGCGGAGGCTGCACCGATCCGCCTGTTGATCTCACGCTCCATCCTTCCCTCACTCATGAACAAGATCCCGAGATACTTAAACTCCTCCACTTGAGGCAGGACTTCTTCACCAACCTGAAGAGGGCAAGCCACCCTTTTCCGGTCGAGAACCATGGCCTCGGACTTGGAGGTGCTGATTCTCATCCCAGCCGCTTCACAATCGACTGCAAAAATATTATACTTGGTCATTTATTTATTGAGGAAAATGATCCAATATTACATATCCATGAGTGGCAAAAGTATGTGAACCTTTGCTTTCAGTATCTGGTATGACCCCCTTGTGCAGCAACAACTGCAACTAAACGTTTCCGGTAACTGTTGATCAGTCCTGCACACCGGCTTGGAGGAATTTTAGCCCGTTCCTCCATACAGAACAGCTTCAACTCTGGGATGTTGGTGGGTTTCCTCACATGAACTGCTCACTTCAGGTCCTTCCACAATTTTGATTGGATTAAGGTCAGGACTTTGACTTGGCCAATCCAAAACATTAACTTTATTCTTCTTTAACCATTCTTTGGTAGAACAACTTGTGTGCTTAGGGTTGTCATCTTGCTGCATGACCCGCCTTCTCTTGAGATTCAGTTCATGGACAGATGTCCTGACATTTTCTTTTAGAATTCACTGGTATAATTCAGAATTCATTGTTCCATCAATGAGGTCAAGCCGTCCTGGCCCAGATGCAGCAAAATGGGCCCAAACCATGATACTACCACCACCATGTTTCACAGATGGGATAAGGTTCTTATTCTGGAATGCAGTGTTTTCCTTTATCCAAATATAATGCTTCTCTTTAAACTAAAAAGTTCTATTTTGGTCTCATCTGTCCACAAAACATTTTTCCAAAAGCCTTCTGGCTTGTCCATGTGATCTTTAGCAAACTGCAGACAAGCAGCAATGTTCTTTTTGGAGAGCAGTGGCTTTCTCCTTGCAACCCTGCCATGCACACCATTGTTGTTCAGTGTTCCCCTGATGGTGGACTCATGAACATTAACATTAGCCAATGTGAGAGAGGCCTTCAGTTGCTTAGAAGTTACCCTGGGGTCCTTTGTGACCTCGCCAACTATTACATGCCTTGCTCTCTGAGTGATCTTTGTTGGTCAACCACTCCTGGGAGGGTAACAATGGTCTTGAATTTCCTCCATTTATACACAATCTGTCTGACTGTGGATTGGTGAAGTCCAAACTCTTTAGAGATGGTTTTGTAACCTTTTCCAGCCTGATGAGCATCAACAACGCTTTTTCTGAGGTCCTCAGAAATCTCCTTTGTCCGTGCCATGATACACTTTCACAAACGTGTTGTGAAGATCAGACTTTGATAGATCCCTGTTCTTTAAATAAAACAGGGTGCCCACTCACACCTGATTGTCATCCCATTGATTGAAAACAACTGACTCTAATTTCACCTTCAAATTAACTGCTAATCCTAGAGGTTCACATACTTTTGCCACTCACAGATATTGGATCATTTTCCTCAATAAATAAATGATCAAGTATAATATTTTTGTCTCATTTGTTTAACTGGGTTCTCTTGATCTACTTTTAGGACTTGTGTGAAAATCTGATGATGTTTGAGGTCATATTTATGCAGAAATATAGAAAATTCTAAAGGGTTCACAAACTATCAAGCACTACTGTACATTTAGTGGTGTAGTGGTTAGCACTGTCACCTCACAGCAAGAAGGTTTTGGGTTCAAGCCCAGCGTGCCAACGGGGGCCTTTCTGTGTGGAGTTTGCATGTTCTCCCCATGTCTGCGTGGGTTTCCTCCGGGTGCTCTGGCTTCTCCCACAGTTCAAAGACACGTGGTTAGGTTAACATGGGGTGGCCTTGGGCTGAAGTGCCCTTGAGCAAGGCACCTAACTCCCAACTGCTCCCCGGGCGCTGTAGCATAGCTGCCCACTGCTCTGGGTATGTGTGTGTGCTCATTGCTCACTTGTGCGTGTGCATGCGTGTGTCCACTGCTTCAGATGGGTTAAATGCAGAGGCTGAATTTCACTATGTTTGAGTGTGCATATGACAAATAAAGTCTTCTTCTTCTTCCTCTTCTAATCAAGTCAGTACAAAAATATTTTAGAGTCCAAACGTTCGATTTCCAGCACAAAATTAAATGTTACAGAAAAAAATGTTTGCATTTGAGCAGCATATTGCATAAGAGACCACTTTTCAGATTAAAAAAGAAAACATAATGAAGGCTACTGGGATTTGGTGCAAAATGAAGAAGCGAATGTGACAGTCAAAGTGCCCAGAAGAACTGTGGCTAGTTCTGCAAAATGCTCAGTAAAACCTACAGCTCATTTCCTTATAAAACTGCACTCATTGTACCTGAGACTACTATTATTTTTTTTTTAAAGCAAAGGGTCGTCTCACACCAAATATTGAGTTTGTTTCATTTATTATGGCTTACTGCTGTTTATAGTATTTTTAATGCTGAAACATTTCATTTCATTATTTTAAGCCCTTTTTGATCCACAGCATTTCTTTACATGTGCCTAAGACTTTTGCACAGTACTGTACATATTTTATTCCACTTCTCAAAGCTAACCTCTTTTCCATTTCTCTTTCCTTCATTTGTTCATTCAGACTTACACTGTCTGCCCTTCTTCCTCCACCTACTTCCCCAATCTGTCACATACTCCACTGCCTTTTCTGTCACTCTATCACTCTTTCTCTCTCAACAGCTTGCCATAAGTGTCCTAGAACCTGCAGATCTCACCTTGTGAGAGTGCACTATATCAGTCCAGCTGTTCTCCATGACATCCATGTTGTCTCTTTCTCTACCCCACCAACTGAGCTCATCAGGCATGGAGAATGTCTGCAGAATCTCTTTCAACACCTCCTCCTGTGACTGGCCTCCACTAACACTGCCTTGCTCCTGACAGAAACAAATAGAAAACACGCAAGAAAAGGAGGGATTTAAAAATGCGAGCAAATTGAACTACATTTAGTCAAATACATTATTCATTCATTCATCTTCAGTAAGCACTTTATCCTGATCAGGGTTGTGGTGGATCCAGAGCTTATCTGAGGAACACTGGCCACAAGGATCAGATATATTCATCTCATCTCATCTCATTATCTCTAGCCGCTTTATCCCTCTACAGGGTCGCAGGCAAGCTGGAGCCTATCCCAGCTGACTACGGGCGAAAGGCAGGGTACACCCTGGACAAGTCGCCAGGTCATCACAGGGCTGACACATAGACAACCATTCACACTCACACCTACGGTCAATTTAGAGTCACCAGTTAACCTAACCTGCATGTCTTTGGACTGTGGGGGAAACCGGAGCACCCGGAGGAAACCCACGCGGACACGGGGAGAACATGCAAACTCCACACAGAAAGGCCCTCGCCGGCCCCGGGGCTCGAACCCAGGACCTTCTTGCTGTGAGGCGACAGCGCTAACCACTACACCACCGTGCCGCCCATCAGATATATTGTTTTATACAAATGATCACATCTTCATCAGTATGTGAATGCACACTCATCAGTATGCATTATCACCTATGTTCCGATAAGCTGTTATATACTAAATTATCTGAAGTTTTCAAAAAAGCATTTTACTTAAGCATGTTTGTTATAAGCTGGACAGTTGAAATTTCTAATTAACTTAATTCCGTTAAAAGAGCTTTGGTTATTTAATAAACATATCTTTAGGATTATTTTATTTTGTATGGTCACTGGTGTTTGTAGGCCTGGGCATACTGTATATGTTGGGAACAGAAACTGGACAATTTTTTTTTCAGTGTCCACTTTTTATTATATCAACATAATGTTGTAAATCATTATATGTTTCAATAAAAGTGAGAGGAAGTTTTGTACCTCATGCATGGGAGTCTTTTCAGCTGATCCCTGATTGAACAGCGTCTGAACTGGAGCTCCTCTAGATTTTATGTTTGAAGATCCCTTGCCCAATGTAGCAACTAGACGCACCTTCGACTTCTTTTTCTGAGAATATCACAATTTTACAGTTGTTATATGTAGAAATGGATACAGAAAATATAAAATGCCTATAAAAAACTATTTGTATAACTGGCTTACCACAGCCATTATTATTATTATTATTATTATTATTATTATTATTATTATTATTATTTTAATTTGTCCTTTATTTTACCAGGTGATATCCCATTGAGATATTAAATCTCTTTTGCAAGGGAGCCCTGGGAGTACATATAGACAATATAAACACATACTGTTAAAAAAAAAGTATACAATACAGAACAACATCAAAACAAACAGAAGAAGAAAAAGGAGCTACAAATAGTAGACAGTGCAAACAAGAAACAAAATAAACAGAGAAAAGTAAAACACATTGAATTGATTAGAAATCTAATGGGGAGAGGGGACATAGGTAAAAGTCATTGGAAACATGTGCAGCAGTCTGATTTCAGGTTTTTTAGGAGCTGTTTAAAGTGCTCTAGTGAAATAAATACACTAAGTTGTATGTCTTTTTGGAGAAGGTTCCAATATGAAGGAACAGAATATTTGAAAGCCATTTTACCAAGCTCAGTATTTGAGTGTGGAACTGTGAACAGCAGAGTGTCATTTGAAAGCAGACTGTATGTGCTATTTTTCCAGGTCAGAAGATTAATAAGGTAACTGGGCAATTTGCCAATAATTGCTTTGTAAATGAAGATGTGCCAGCGAATCCATCTGTGCAGAGCCAGAGAGCTAAAACCAGCCATCTCATAAAGACGGCAGTGATGTATACGTGATTTGGCATTTAAAATGAAACGCAGTGCACCATGGTACACTGTGTCAAGTGTTTTTAATGTGGATGAGGCAGTGTGCATATATATGACATCCCCATAATCCAGTACTGGGAGGAAGGTAGCATTGATCAGTTTCTTCCTAGCTTGAAGCAAGACCTGTTTCTAAAATAAAATCCAAGTTTTACTCTCAGTTTCTGTACCAGATTCTCAATGTGGGATTTAAAAGTGAGCTTCTCATCAAACCAAATACCTAGATATTTATAGGCAAAGACTCTCAATACACTTCCCTTCCAGAGTGGAGATGTTTAGTAAAGTGGGGGTGGGAAGAAAGTGAGATTTTGTAAAATGCATAACCTTAGATCTGTTTCGACCTTGCTCTGACCGTCACTACGGTCTAAAAAAGGAATGATCACTTTTGTTCTGCCTATCACCGAGACCATATGTCAACAAAGTCATGTCCATGACCTCCGGAAGCAGAACTACTCGCATTATAAATAGCAGCGATTGCTCCCGGTTCAGCCTCTCACCTTGATCGCCTCGTACGAGACCGTAAGTAAGAGACCTGTAAGGTAAGAAATCCTGATTTCTTTGCTTCACATTCCACTAATTCGTTGCCTGCGTGGTACGGGTGCCTTGTGTCCCCGAGGATTGTTGTGGTTTGTGTATTTCTGAGCTACATGCTTAGCTTAATTTGCCGGTAGGCTGTAAGCTTGTTTTTTCAGGTATCCTTTTTGTTTGACGTTATATGCACTAGATTTCCGGGTAATCTGAGTTTGTTACCACTGTGTGCCTATACCGCTGTTCGCAGCCGTGGGCTTAGTGCGAGCCCACTAAGTGTGTTTGCGCACTGGTGTGGGCTGCCGTAATACCGATGTTCTGTGTTTTTTACTGCTGTTGTCGCAGCCGGAAATTGTGTGAGCCTGTCAGACTGCTGTTACAGGCCACCTAGCGCTATACTTGTTTGAATTGTTTGGATTTGTAATATACTCTTGCTATTGTGTTGTGCCCTTTTTGTTGTTGTTGTTCACTGGTGTAGCCTGCTAGGTGCGTTTGCACGCTGTGCAGGCCTCGGCAGTGTTCCCGTGCCACACCCTATACCCCTGTCTGCAGCTGGTGGGGCTAGTGTGAGCCCGCTAAGTGCATTCATGTGCTGGTGTGGGCCATCATAATACTGTGTGCTGTGCTTTTCCTATTTTCATCAGGTGCATTCAGGTGCTGACTGCGACAGTGCTCCTCTGCGACGCCCTCCTCTGCCATGCCCGATACCCCTGTTCGCAGCTGGTGGGGCTAGTGTGCGCCCGCCAAGTGCATTCATGTGCTGGTGCGGGCCACCATCGTGATCCTGTGGCATATCCTATACCACTGTTTGCAGCCGGTGGGGCTAGTGTGTGCCCGCTAAGTGCGTTCGCGCGCTGGTGCGGGCCACCATAATATCTTGGTGGACTACTCGAGGAAGACTCCAGACTTCAGACCACCTAGGCCTCTGTGTGGCTACAACGGCTTCCCACTACTGCAGGATTTGCAGGGCCTCAATGAGTTCCAGAGATGGGCACAGGGAGTGTCCAATGTGCCTTGGAGCTATGCACATGCTGGAGGATGTGAACAAGCCCTGCAGCGCGGCCTGTGACCTCTCCAGGGGGGAAGACAGCGCCGGGCCAGCCAGGTGGGCGGCCATGTGCACGAGAGCCTGAGAGAGAGCCGACGCTCCCCCGACCAGCCGTCCCTCTCCAGTAAGCATGGGCATAAGCAGAAATGCAAGCATTCATGTGACCGGCAGCAGGAGTCCCCTCACAGGCCTGCCCAAAGAGAGGTGCCCAGACCTGCTAAGTGCCCTGCCTCAGCTACGGTGATGGAGAGTGGTAACGCAGAGTCACTCCAGATCCTTTCGGTTCTCCAGGCTCTGTCACAGAGGATGGACAGGCTGGAAGGTCACCAGGGCTCGTCATCTACTTCCCTGCCCCCGGGCAAGGGGGATACCCTCTCATCCAAGCCTGAAAGCTATGGTAAGGAGGATGGGTGGGGCGATGTGGATGTGCTATCCCTCTACGCTCCCCACACAGTGACGGACAACACAACAGGTGGGGACAGCCTCGAGGGAGACCTGCATTCTGGCTCTGCAGAGCCGGCTGACAGCTCCACAGGGACGGAAGAGGCCCCTGTCAGCTCCCTGGTGTCATGGGTGCTGAGCGCTGCCAAGGTCCTGGGCCTTCAGGCGCCTGCACCGGCCCCAGCTCCTTTGGGAGGAGTTTGGGAGGGTGTCTCTCGCGCTACCCCACCACCTCCTATACCTGTGGCGGATGATTATGCAGCAATGCTCAAGTCAACATGGGGTAAGTCGTCGCAACGCCCCTGGTTTCTTGCAGGCTGATGCCAGCTGGCAACAGGTGGTTACCCGGTTGAGACTGGACTGGGGGACATGCCACCAGTTGAGCCATCAATGGCTGCATTGATGTCCCTGGGCCTTGCCCACATATCCCCCAATCCACGTTGCCCTCATAAGGAGTACGCCAAGATGGACCGCCTGGCCACTCGCTCTTTTAATGCATTGGCATGAGCGGCCTGAATGGGTAACGCTCTAGCCATCACCCTGACGGCTCTACAGAAGACACTGAGCCCAGACGATCAGGACACCAGGGCCTTGGTGGATGCAGCTCTTTCTTCCCACTCCCAGCTGACACAAGACGTGGGGGATGCTATGGCCTCTGCGGTGCTGTGCCTCAGGCAGTTTTGGCTGGCGCAAACCTCCCTGCTGGAAGCCATCAAGCAGGAGCTGCTGAGCCTCCCTGTAGTGCCTGTCCACGTCTTTCACCCAGGATCCCAGGAGGTGCTTGATCACGCTGAGTGCACTGCGGCATCTAGGGAAGCTGTCCAGCGTGTGTGCCGTAAGTTGGCTTCAACTGCCAGCCGGGCACCTAGGGGTAGGTATAGGCTGCGGCAGCCCACCCGGCCTCCGCCGGCGGGCAACGACCCGGTGGCCCCACGGGACTGGCGATTTCGTGCACCTGACTGAAGTACGGCCCCAAATCCCTAACCCAGGGGAAGAAGAAGACTGCAGCAGGGCACAGGCAGGGGTGCAGGCTGCGGTGGCGGGTCTGCATAGGAGTCTTGGGTCGCCCGTTGATTGTCCTTCCCAGCTGTAATGGGCCTCCTGGGAGGGGATTGCGCCAGACTTTTTGGGTCGTGGCTATGGTGGCTCGCGGCTACCGATTGCAATTTCGACGGTGACCCCCTATGTTTTCAGGGGTCAGGGTAACATCCGTAAAAGACCCGGCTTTGATGTCCGTACTCATCAAGGAGGTTCAAGAGTTACTTCTAAAAGGGGCCATCTCAGAAGTACCGCACAGTGCACAGCTCACTGGGTTCTACTCCAAGTATTTTATTATTCCCAAAAAAGACGGCGGTCATCGGCCTGTTCTCGACCTCAGGCCCTTGAACCGATATCTCAAGGTGCTGCCTTTCAAGATGGTCCACACAAGAGTGGTGATGCAGTCCATCCGGCAAGGGGAGTGGTTCACATCTCTGGACCTAAAGGACATGTATTTCCACATCCCAATCTGCCCAGAACACAGGCCCTTCCTGTGCTTTGCCTTCCAGGGCAGGGTGTTCCAGTTCCAGGGCCTTCCTTTTGGCCTTTCCCTGGCTCCAAGGGTTTTTACTCACATGGTGTCAGCCATGCTGTCCCCCCTCCAGGCTCGAGGTCTGAAAATCCTACCCTACCTGGACGATTGGCTCATCTGCGCCCCCTTCCAAGAACAGGTAGTGCGCGACACAGACACAGTTCTGGCCCACATCCAATTATTGGGCTTCACTGTCAACCACAAGAAGAGCAACCTGCAACCCCGCCAACAGGTGGAATTCCTTGGCATCTTCCTCGACTCAGTCAGCATGACGGCATCTCTCACTCCACGGAGAGTGGACAGCTTGATTGAAATGCTGAAGTATTTCCGCTTGGGCAGTCTTCTTACGGCTCACAGAGTCCAGAAGCTGCTGGGTTTGATGGCCGCAGCAGCAGCAGCAGTAATTCCTCTTGGCCTGCTGAGGGCACGCCCCCTGCAGTGCTGGTTCAACGCTTTCCATCTCCATCCGAAAGACGACAGGCAGGTGAGGCTGCGTGTGTCTTGGGCTTGCATCCAAGCTCTATGTCCTTGGAGGGACCGGGAGTTCCTGCTCCGAGGTGTCCCACTGGGGGGCCTTCCTCACAGGAGACAGGTCATCTCGACGGACGCATCCCTGACAGGCTGGGGAGCTGTCTGGGAAGGATGGTCGGTGAGGGGCATGTGGCAACCCCCGTGGATGTTGGAGCGCATAAACATCCTCGAACTGAAGGCCATCCATCTTGCTCTTTGAAGATTCCTGCCGGTGTTGCAATACCAACATGTTCTCGTGAGAACAGCACCTCAGCGGTGTATCATGTGAATCACCAAGGGGGCACGAAGTCTCGGCGGTGCCTCCAGGTGGCGGAGGAGTTGCTGACATGGACATGGCCAAGACTCTCTTCACTGAGGGCAGTGCACATCCCAAGTGTGGAGAACAGAGCAGCCAACATTCTCTCCAGGACAGGGCCACTCCCAGGAGAATGGAAACTGAACACAGACATCATCAGCCAGATCTGGATGCGGTACGGTGTTGCACAAGTGGATCTCTTTGCATCAGCAGAGACAACACACTGCCCGGAATGGTACTCCCTCACGGGGCAGGGGGGGCAGTCTGGGCCTGGATGCTCTGTCACAGGAATAGCCAACAAGCTTGTTGTATGCTTTTCCTCCACTCCCTCTCATAGCTCAGGTCCTCTGGAGGATCGGAGAAGGCCAACACTCAGTCCTGCTGGTTGCTCCACGGTGGCCATCAAGGCCTTGGTTCCCGGACCTGCTCTGGCTGCTGCAGGGTCAGCCATGGCAGTTACCATGCAGAGCGGATCTTCTGTCACAGGCAGATGGGCGGATCTGGTATCCGAACCCAGGTGCCCTACATCTATGGGTTTGGCCCCTGCAGAGTCCATCACTGAGCGGCTAGACAAGTCTGTTCAAGAAACACTCGATAATGCCAGAGCTCCATCTACTAGAGCTTGCTATGCACTCAGATGGAGGATCTTTTCAGATTGGTGTGCCGGCATGGGTCTTGAGCCAGCAGTTTGCCCTGTGCCACATGTTTTACGCTTCTTGCAGTCCCATTTGGATCAAGGCAAGGCAGTCAGTACAATAAAGGTCTATGCTTCGGCCATTTCAGCCTTTCACCAGGGCGCAGACAACAGACCCCTGGGTAGGCATCCTTTGATTGGCCAGTTCTTGAAGGGAGCCCACCGGTTGCATCCAGGTCACGCCTTGCAAGCGCCGAGCTGGGATCTGCCCACAATCTTAACATTGCTCACTGAAGGTCCGTATGAGCCTATTTCAGATGCAGATTTGCGATCTTTGTCCATTAAGACTGCTTTTCTCTTGGCACTCTGTTCAGCAAAGCAGGTTGGAGAGTTGTGTGCTCTCTCCATTAGCGATGACTGTCTAAGGTGGCAGGCAGGAGGCACTTGCGTGTCGCTTTGGCCAAATCCAGCTTTTCTGCCAAAGGTTTTTAATCAACAGTCCATCAACCAGGTTCTGGAGGTGTCCCAATTCCAGCCTTCCTCTGCCTCATAGGCAGAGCAGGACAAGTTGCTCACTTTGTGCCCAGTCAGGGCCTTGAGGGCTTATCTGGCCCGTATGCAGTCCTTAAGGAGAACACACTCTCAACTTTTTGTCTGTTATGCTGCTTTCCAAACAGAGGCTGTCTCATTGGCTGGTGGGGGTTATTTCCCATGCTTACAGGGCTCAAGGGATACTGGTCCCTTTGGGCATGAGGGCTCACTCTACCAGAAGTGTAGCTACGTCTTGGGCTGCCCTTAGGGGTGTGGCAGCAGGCAATATCTGTGCAGTGGCTTCATGGGCTACACCATGCACTTTTACCAGATTTTACAGGGTGGACATAACTCGCCCAGCTCCGGTCGGCGACGCCGCCCTCATGTCCATGACTGAGCGAGGTTCTAATGATTAATTCTGGGTTCCTCGCAACTCTTTTGGTATGTGTCATCCCTTTTTTAGACCGTAGTGACGGTCAGAGCAAGGTCAAAACAGATCGTAAGTTACGAAGGTAACTATGGATCTGTGAGACCGAGGGATCACCGTCACTATCCTTGTCGCTCGGACCATCCTGAGGCGCTCAAGGTAGGAGGCTGAACTGGGAGCAATCTCTGCTATTTATAACATGAGTCATTCTGCTTCCGGAGGTCATGGACATGACTTTGTTGACATATGGTCTCGGTGATAGGCAGAACGAAGGTGATCATTCCTTTTTTAGACCATAGTGATGGTCATCCCTTGGTCTCACAGATCCATAGTTACCTTCATAACTTACATTTTGTTAGCATTTAAGACTAATCTCAGACTGGAAAAAGAGGCTTGCAATGTATTGAAACACTGCTGAAGAGATTTGCAAGCTTGAACTAAAGTCAGTGCCATGCAATATAAAACTATCATCTGCATACAGGTGAATTTTGCCATTTTCTACCGCAGAGGAAATGGTGTTTATATAAATAGTAAAGAGGATCAGGCCTAGAACGGACCCTTGTGGGACACTTGCCCAAACACAGTACCCAAGCACCTATTCTAAGTCTATCCCAGGAACATTACAGGTAGTCGTCGACTTACGACCTACGCGACTTACGACCGATCGACTTTACGACTGTCTGGTTATGACTGGCAAGTGTTTCCCAGCTGAGCTAGCTGAGCGTACGACAGTTTCCACCCCAGCTCCCGGCAGCGCCTCTCGCCGCGTACAACAGTTTCTGCCCCAGCTCCAGGTACATGCGCAGTCTCTCTCGCGCTCCTTCACGCACTCCGTTATACAGTTTCCGCCCCAGCTCCAGGCACATGCACAGTCTCTCTCGCGCTCCCTCGCGCACTCCATCATACAGTTTCCACCCCAGCTCCTGGTTTATGAAACGAGCAAATGCTCCCGCCAGTCCGAGCGCTGCAACAGCTGATGATGACATAGATGACCCACAGCCAAGCACCAGTGATGCCAGCGGTCACTAAATTTTGTATTTTGCTATGTTTTACATTTGTATTATGGTATGTTTCAAACTAAAATGTTTTCTATTTTTCACACCTGTATTTTGTATTTTTTGTTTTGTACATATTAAACGAATTGTACTGTACGCAGTGTAGCATGCAGTGTTTGACTTAAACCAAATAATGAGCCAAGGTAATGAAATAAGAAAATGTTGATAAAATAAGACTTTAAGATCATTACACATCACAATATACTTACGTTCATTTAACATAGGCCGACTTACGACCAGATCGGTTTACGACCGGTCAGTCGTAACCAAACACTACCTGTAAGTCGACGACTACCTGTATCTGGAATTTAACCCATGGTGCTATATGGAGTCTATCCAGAAAATACCATCCAGAGCCTATCCCAGGAACACTATCCAGAGTCTATCCTGTTATTTTACTCATACATGAATGTGATTGAGTATTGAAAGCATGTTCTCTGCTATAGTACCAAAATATTATATACTAAGTAGTTGCACACATGAACTCCAAGCTTATTCTGGTTTTTGTTTTATTCGTGTAGGTACAGTGAAATTAAGAAGGAAGTAATGTAGTAATTATATTTTACTAGTAAGGAAAATTCTGAACCCAACAAAAGGTCTTACGAGGGGCTGATCTTCAGCAGTACATTTTTTTTAGGATATCCCAACATAAAAATAAGTCATGAGCTACATCTCCATCCATTATCTGTAGCCGCTTATCCTGTACAGGGTCGCAGGCAAGCTGGAGCCTATCCCAGCTGACTATGGGCGAGAGGCGGAGTACACCCTGGACAAGTCGCCAGGTCATCACAAGGCTGACACATAGAGACAAACAACCATTCACATTCACACATGCAGTCAATTTAGAGCCACCAATTAGCCTAACCTGCATGCCTTTGGACTGTGGGGGAAACCAGAGCACCCAGAGGAAACCCACTCAGACAACATGAAAACTCCACATAAAAAGGCCCCCATCGGCCACTGGGCTCGAACCCAGAACCTTCTTGCTGTGAGGCAATACTGCTAACCACTACATCACCATGCTGCCCTGAGCTACATCTCATTTTTATTTAAAAAAATAATTGTGCATATCTTTAGTTTAGTTGTGTTCACACTGGCAAACTCAGTAAGAGTTTGTGCAGGATTATCTCAATACGTTTAGAAATGAGTTCTTCTAAGATTAGAGAACAACAGTTTGCCATACGTGGCAGAAGGGGTGGAACCACCAGATGGCACTGCTGTTTCAATTTTGAAGAAAAGCTGAACACGTGCTCTACCAATGACTTAAAAAAAAAAACCTAGACCACAAAAGTGAAGCGACCACAGGTCTAGAGCCCCTGCTGGCTGGCTGCAGCACAATGTGTAGCCCTGTCTGTCCCCATGTGTTTCTATTGCAAAATAAACTATTTTCTATGTCGCTTTTCTCATCTAAACTGTCTTTCTAGCTAAAGTGTCTCTATGGAACAGTTAGTTTTCCCTAGGCTGATATCTGCACGTTTTTACTTCTCCCCATAAATTAGTCTTTAATAGGTTAATCTACTATATCATAAGAAGGTCACATACACTTGGGAATTAAGTGATTGACAGCCTCAGCAACATGCTGGACCTTGGTATTGGGAGAAGGAGATGGACTGACCAAATGAGCAGGTGTACCTGATTTCTTGTCCTTACTATGCAAACTCTGGCTCCAGATAGCAGCAGAAAGTCCCTACTGTCCAAACTCTGGCTGCAAATTTGATAACATGGTTAAGAAATTTTGGCTTCATTTCTAGAGAATGAAAAGGCATGGAGCCACACCATCCATGTATTTTACTGTCAATTGTGTTCTACTGTGTAGTGTACATAAACAACAAATTAATATAAACCAAACTTTGAAAATTGTCAGTTGTTTCTTGGACGTTTGTTAATGCTGAATGACAGGAGGTACCGCACAGTAATTTGTCATTTGTACATTAGCACCATATAAAATTGAGGTACTACATATTCAAACAAATAGTATACAATAGAGTACAAAGTGCATCCTTGATGAAAAAGCTAGTATGGTCTGCTCAGCTGCCGAAAGCTAGTGAAGCTGGTAGACCACTTGCCAACTAGTAAGTTCTACCTTCCAGTAAGTAAGCTAGTAATTTCCACCAGCTAGTTCCACCTTCCACCTTTAAGCACTTACCAGCTGTCAGGTTTGACTAGACTGGATTTTTCAGCAAGGAGAGTTCTGAGACACACATATTCTTATATGTCAATGTGACAGAAAAGTACCTGATAACCCACAGTGTGGTATTTATGATTGTCTGCTGCCTTCTGGTGGCTGACCAGTGCATCTGCACTTTGTCTCCCAACCCTATCTGCAGCATCATTTTCTTTATCTTTTTCTGCCTCCTTCTGTTTCTCCATCCCTTCATCCATCCCCAGGGCATTCAGATCTTCTTTATCTGGGTGGCATGGCATCACTTCCTCTGTTGCTCATGATGCTTTTGAAAAAAATTAGGTCAGATAAGAAGACAAGAGAGAGAGATAGCTGACATCAATTTACAGTATAGCCTTGCAGAGGAAAATGTTAGATCTCAAAAGCATATGCAGTAGTAGACCTATTCAGGCCACAAGTTTTACAGGATTTGAGCAAGACTGGGAACGGTAACAAATGGAAACGAACTGAAAATCAGCTCTAGTGTAACATCTTTCAGGTGTCAGTCTAATACAACTAAAAATAAGAAAGAAACAAATTGTACTACCCTATAGATTCTAAACTATGCAATTAATGGCTTTCATACAAATCAACACAACAAAATTTACTTGAACTGATGTATCCAGACAAAATAGTTATTTCCATGATAGATAGATAGATAGATAGATAGATAGATAGATAGATAGATAGATAGATAGATAGATAGATAGATAGATAGAGTGGTGCTTGAAAGTTTGTGAACCCTTTAGAATTTTCTATATTTCTACATAAATATGACCTAAAACATCATCAGATTTTCACACAAGTCCTAAAAGTAGATAAAGAGAACCCAGTTAAACAAATGAGACAAAATTATGATACTTGGTAATTTATTTATTGAGGAAAATGATCCAATATTACGTATCTGTGAGTGGTAAAAGTATGTGAACCTTTGCTTTCAGTATCTGGTGTGACCCCCTTGTGCAGCAATAACTGCAACTAAACGTTTCCGGTAACTGTTGATCAGTCCTGCACACCGGCTCGAAGGAATTTTAGCCCGTTCCTCCATACAGAACAGCTTCAACTCTAGGATGTTGGTGGGTTTCCTCATACGAGCTGCTCACTTGAGGTCCTTCCACATTTCGATTGGATTAAGGTCAGGACTTTGACTTGGCCATTACAAAACGTTAACTTTATTCTTCTTTAACCATTCTTTGGTAGAACGACTTGTGTGCTTAGAGTTGTTGTCTTGCTGCATGACCCACCTTCTCTTGAGATTCAGTTCATGGACAGATGTCCTGACATTTTCCTTTAGAATTTGCTGGTATAATTCAGAATTCATTGTTCCATCAATGATGGCAAGCCGTCCTGGCCAAGATGCAGCAAAATGGGCCCAAACCATGATACTACCACCACCATGTTTCACAGATGGGATAATGTTCTTAAGCTGGAATGCAGTGTTTTCCTTTCTCCAAACATAATGCTTCTCATTTAAACCAAAAAGTTCTATTTTGGTCTCATCTGTCCACAAAACATTTTTCCAATAGACTTCTGGCTTGTCCACATGATCTTTAGCAAACTGCAGATGAGGAGCAATGTTCTTTTTGGAGAGCAGTGGCTTTCTCCTTGCAACCTTGCCATGCACACCATTGTTGTTCAATGTTCTCCTGATGGTGGACTCGTGAACAGTAACATTGGCTAATGTCAGAGAGGCCTTCAGTTGCTTAGAAGTTACCCTGGGGTTCTTTGTGACCTCGCCGACTATTACACACCTTGCTCTTGAAGTGGTCTTTTTTGGTCGACCACTCTTGGGGAGGGTAACAATGGTCTTGAATTTCCTCCATTTGTACACAATCTGTCTGACTGTGGATTGGTGGAGTCCAAACTCTTTAGAGATGGTTTTGTAACCTTTTCCAGCCTGATGAGCATCAACAACACTTTTTCTGAGATCCTCAGAAATCTCCTTTGTCCATGCCATGATACACTTCCACAAACATGTGTTGTGAAGATCAGACTTTGATAGATCCCTGTTCTTTAAATAAAACAGGGTGCCCACTCACACCTGATTGTCATCCCATTGATTGAAAACACCTGACTCGAATTTCACCTTCAAATTGACTGCTAATCCTAGAGGTTCACATACTTTTGCCACTCACAGATATGTAATATTGGATCATTTTCCTCAATAAATAAATGACCAAGTATAATATTTTTGTTTAATTTGTTTAACTGGGTTGTCTTGATCTACTTTTAGGACTTGTGTGAAAATCTGATGACATTTTAGGTCATATTTATGCAGAAATATAGAAAATTCTAAAGGGTTCACAAACTTTCAAGCACCACTGTAGATAGATAGATAGATAGATAGATAGATAGATAGATAGATAGATAGATAGATAGATAGATAGATAGATAGATAGATAGATAGATAGATAGATAACTTTATTGTCATTCACCTGTATATTCAGAATGCACATTTGAACAAAAATTTGTTCCACTGTCTTTCATCATAAAACTGCTGCATACTGTATAACTATTGCACATAGTCCGGTAAACCCAATATCAAATTTTATGATTAGATACTTTGAAAATTAAAAAAAAAAAAACTTGAATAAAATATACTAACTAATGACACATCCCATACATGCTATATTCTTATATTACATAATCTCCAGTAGTTTTTTTTAATCTAGTCTTCTAGTTTAAATGGTTAAATACCAAGTGATTCACATTAAGTTAAATGTAAACATTTTGCCTTTAAAGAATAAATGTATGATTCACTAACCACACACACACGTTTAAAGAGATGACACACAACAACCCACTCATAACTGACATCATTACCTACGAAAACATTGGCTTTACTGAAGAATAACTACATTTTCCAGGCAAAATATGGAAAGTCTCTGTCTCTAACTCATGCACATAAAGTAGCTTCTTTAAATCCCTGTCAAACACACATCATCTTCAAATCTCTATACACCATACACATACCGTATCTGTACATTGCTGCACTGGCATCCCACCTGCATTAACACATTTCTCATCCAAACACACACACATGCAGTGTTCAGAATCCTCAAGTTGAGATATGAACACTAGATTACCTGGGTTTAGTGGCATCAATCGTCCTCAGGTAGCCATCTTCAGTTTTACACTCTCTCCAGTATGGCTTCCAGACGTTCATCTTATCCCTCCCTCTGTTTTTTGTCCTTCTGTCGCTCTTCCGCAACTATTTCAGTAATAACTGGTCTAGCAAGAGAAGCTGGATTCTTTTGATAGTCTCCTTCATTACAGTTAAGGTGTGTTCTCCAAAGATTTTTTTATTATTATTCAGGTCTTATCTGCTCTCTTAATCATTATAACATGTACATGGATATGAAAGAGGTGACAATACATTAACATAATCCATTTTTAATTAAATTTTATTTGTACAATGCTTTTAACAATAGACTTTGTCACAAAACAGCTTTACAGAAATCCAGATGTATAACCCCATTGCCAAAAAAGTTGGGACACTGTAAAATATAAATAAAAACAGAAGGTGATGATTTCCAAACCCTACATTTCACTGAAAATAGTACAAAGACAACATATTAAATGTTGAAACTGAGAATTTCTTTTGTTGTTTGAAAAATATATATGCTCTTTTTGAATATGATACCAGCAACACGTTTCAAAAAATTTGAGACGAGCAACAAAAGACTGAAAAAGCTGTGTAATGTTAAAAAATAAAACCACCTGGTGAAACATTTCAAAACTTATTAGGTTAACTGGCAACAGGTCAGTAACATGATTAGGTATAAAAAGAGCATATCTTTTACAAAAAATAAAATTTCTGTTTCACCATTTGACATGTTGGATTTTGTTTTTTGCACTATTTTCGATGAAACATTGAAAGTAGAACTTATCCTCTTCTGAGTGATGCCAGATGATTATAGTATAATTATAAAGCATAAACCTTAATAAGAACACCTGCACATCTACAAAAAAAAAAGTCGTTCAGATATGGTCAAGAGCTGAATCTACTGTTAACATTTGCATGGTTGTTGTTGGCAGTCTGGCTGGTTCGAGTATTTCAGAAATTACTGATTCATTGCTGATCATCTGGGATTTTCATGCAAAACAATCTTGAGTGTCTCAGAAAAATTGATGATTGGAATAAGATTAGGTAGCATTTTTCCACTCTTCAAACGTCCAGTTTTGGTGAGCCTGTGCCCAAGGTAGCCTTGGATTTATGTTCTTGGCTGGCAATATGCATCGTCTGCTGTTACAGCCCATCTGCCTCTTTTCTGCTCACCACAGTTGTAAAGAGTAATTATTTGAGTTATCAAACACTTTCTGTCAGTTCAAACAAGGCAACAAGGCATTTTTGGCTGTGAAACTGCCGCTCACTGATTCCCCCCCCATACTATTCTGTGTAATTTTCCCAATTCTGATATTTGATGAACATTAACTGAAGGTCTTGATTTGTATCTTCATGATTTTATGCATTATACTGCTGCCACTTGATTGGCTGAATGGATAATTGCATGAGTCAGCAGGTGTAAAGGTGCTTCTAATAAAGTGGGCAGTTATTGTACATACAA
Organism: Neoarius graeffei; assembly: GCF_027579695.1. NCBI lineage: Eukaryota > Metazoa > Chordata > Actinopteri > Siluriformes > Ariidae > Neoarius > Neoarius graeffei. The sequence goes on from NC_083573.1 coordinate 52,006,601, forward strand.
TATACAAGATTGTTGAAGGTTGTTCTGGATGCGAATGAACACAGGACAGTGTTTATGATTACAAGGTACAATGCACATAAGACCAAACAACAGAGGGTACAGTCTCAAGCGCAAAAATCTCCAAACAGTAGAGCATCAGTATGAATTAGATGGATCAAAAGGGTGAGATGAGCTATGGCAGTAGAAGCTTATCAGGATCAAGCATCAGTATTCCTCCACAACACATAATTATTTGAATTTAATAATATTATGTGCAAATAGGAATGGAGTTAAAATATAAAAGGAAACCTGATGATCTAATTAGCAATCAGAGTGTTCATACTGTCTCTTTCAATTAGAATACATACGACAGTGCATGCTTAATAACAATGACAGAATGGTAGAAGGAAACTCGGACGTATGAAAGTGTGAGAACAATCAGAAAAGGACGAATGTGGAATGCAGAGATACAGCATGCCAGTCATAAACTTGTAAATAAAGAGTAAACACTGAAGACTCTACTCTTTCTGAGCATAAGGGGTAAAATCTCAAATCAACTTTGTGCTCTGCCATGACTGGGAATCCTGAGTAGTTCCATGCAACAATTTGATCAATTACCTCACCTTCATCTATGTGAAACACTCAGACACCCACACACACTATAATGCTCTCCTCAATTCTGGCAAGCTAGTGGCCTCCACATAGAGGATGGTGCACTGAATACAAGCAGTTTCCCACAAGTAAAGATTTAGAAAATGGACTTACTACTCTGAAAAGTATGTGCAGTGATTTACCTTACTTCTTCCTGGTCCCAGTGTTGTGCAAACCTTGGAAGATGGCCAAGTTTCCAGTTGATAATCTCTGCTGATGTGATAACATGCCTGGCCCTGTCTGAACTTGTATAGTGGAGGTGAGCATGGTCTCAATCATGGAGTTGCAGCATTAGGCTAACATTGCCTGAGCTAGACTTTGTTTCTGTTGAGCCTCCAAGACTGTCATGTCCAATCCTGAAAGATTATGGTCCCCAAGAATTAAGAATTCAACAATAGGTACTGTTGGGCCCTGTATAGTTACAGGAAGTGCAGAGGAGGTTTCTTCTGAGACATAACAAGTGAATGTGTGCATCCTTCCCTTTATCATTATCAGACAGGAAATATGACTAAAATGAGTGACATCCCAAAAATATCCTGTGAAATAATGTAAAAAGGAGGTGTCAGGAATGCAAGTGACAGATGGATGTAAGTGCAGTAGAGGGTTTACTGAAGCATGCAGGTAAACAAATCCAAATCATAAAGCAATGTCAGCATCAAAGAACAGGCAATAGTCAGAAGCATAGACAAAGGGCAAAAATCCAAAAATCAATACCAGTAATGCAAACCAGAACATCAAGGACATAGTAGCTCATCTGGCCTGCCATCAAAACAACCTCATTCATCTCATCTCATTATCTCTAGCCGCTTTATCCTTCTACAGGGTCGCAGGCAAGCTGGAGCCTATCCCAGCTGACTACGGGCGAAAGGCGGGGTACACCCTGGACAAGTTGCCAGGTCATCACAGGGCTGACACAGAGACACAGACAACCATTCACACTCACATTCACACCTACGGTCAATTTAGAGTCACCAGTTAACCTAACCTGCATGTCTTTGGACTGTGGGGGAAACCGGAGCACCCGGAGGAAACCCACGCGGACACGGGGAGAACATGCAAACTCCGCACAGAAAGGCCCTCGCCGGCCACGGGGCTCGAACCCGGACCTTCTTGCTGTGAGGCGACAGCGCTAACCACTACACCACCATGCCGCCCATCAAAACAACCATGACTACCAAAACATCAAACAGAACAAAAATGTAACAATGGGAGAGAGGACCAACCTCCACAACAAATTGTTTGCAATAGGAAAATCAACAAAAGACTAAATTTTGTTTCCCAAGTTTTGTTCCCCATTTTGTTGTTGTTGTTGTTTTGCTGGTTTTCCCCTAGATTTTTTTTTTTCATTACAGCTTTCTGGTTCCTTCTTTTTTGGTTTAACTTCAGTTTGGTGAGTATGGGTGTTTGAGGTGCGTTGACAGTGTTTGAAAATTGTAGTAAAGAAAACTCAGTGTATGAGCTCCCTAATTAGGTAGGGTGAGTGCTCCAGCTGGACGTTAGTCCTTCCAACGGTTCACTCTTTTGTTGTTTTTCTTTTTTTCTTTTTGGCGCTATCCCCATTTTAATCTAACCAAACCATCAGTCAGAACTGAAATTGGATGCATAGTTATAACACCAAGCATGCATGCTGTATCAAATCTGTAATGTTGTGTAGCATCCAAACTGTACCCAAAAGCATGAAAACATTAGAACTGTGAAACTAGTCTATGACAGTGGCTAATAGTATAATCCGATTCAGGAAACATTGTCATGAATGTGAATTTACTATTTGGCAGATACAATTATGTACAGTGGTGCTTGAAAGTTTGTGAACCCTTTAGAATTTTCTATATTTCTGCATAAATATGACCTAAAACATCATCAGATTTTCACACAAGTCCTAAAAGTAGATAAAGAGAACCCAGTTAAACAAATGAGACAAAAATATTATACTTGGTCATTTATTTATTGAAGAAAATGATCCAATATTACATATCTGTGAGTAGCAAAAGTATGTGAACCTTTGCTTTCAGTATCTGGTGTGACCCCCTTGTGCAGCTATAACTGCAAATAAACGTTTCCAGTAAATGTTGATCAGTCCTGCACACCGGCTTGGAGGAATTTTAGCCCCTTCCTCCATACAGAACAGCTTCAACTCTGGGATGTTGGTGGGTTTCCTCACATGAACTGTTCGCTTCAGGTCCTTCCACAACATTTCGATTGGATTAAGGTCAGGACTTTGAATTGGCCATTCCAAAATATTAACTTTATTCTTCTTTAACCATTCTTTGGTAGAACAACTTGTGTGCTTAGGGTCGTTGTCTTGCTGCATGACCCACCTTCTCTTGAGATTCAGTTCATGGACAGATGTCCTGACCATTTTCCTTTAGAATTCGCTGCTATAATTCAGAATTCATTGTTCCATCAATGATGGCAAGCTGTCCTGGCCCAGATGCAGCAAAACAGGCCCAAACTATGACACTACCACCACCATGTTTCACAGATGGGATAAGGTTCTTATGCTGGAATGCAGTGTTTTCCTTTCCCCAAACATAACGCTTCTCATTTAAACCAAAAAGTTCTATTTTGGTCTCATCCGTCCACAAAACATTTTTCCAATAGCCTTCTGGCTTGTCCACGTGATCTTTAGCAAACTGCAGATGAGGAGCAATATTCTTTTTAGAGAGCAGTGGCTTTCTCCTTCCAAACCTGCTATGCACACCATTGTTGTTCAGTGTTCTCCTGATGGTGGACTCATGAACATTAACATTAGCCAATGTGAGAGAGGCCTTCAGTTGCTTAGAAGTTACCCTGGGGTCCTTTGTGACCTCGCCGACTATTACATGCCTTGCTCTCTGAGTGATCTTTGTTGGTCAACCACTCCTGGGAGGGTAACAATGGTCTTGAATTTCCTCCATTTGTACACAATCTGTCTGACTGTAGATTGGTGGAGTCCAAACTCTTTAGAGATGGTTTTGTAACCTTTTCCAGCCTGATGAGCATCAACAACGCTTTTTCTGAGGTCCTCAGAAATCTCCTTTTTTCGTGCCATAATACACTTCCACAAACATGTGTTGTGAAGATCAGACTTTGATAGATCCTTGTTCTTTAAATAAAACAGGGTGCCCACTCACACCTGATTGTCATCCCATTGATTGAAAACACCTGACTCTAATTTCACCTTCAAATTAACTGCTAATCCTAGAGGTTCACATACTTTTGCTACTCACAGATATGTAATATTGGATCATTTTCATCAATAAATAAATGACCAAGTATAATATTTTTGTCTCATTTGTTTAACTGGGTTCTGTTGATCTACTTTTAGGACTTGTGTGAAAATCTGATGATGTTTTAGGTCATATTTATGCAGAAATATAGAAAATTCTAAAGGGTTCACAAACTTTCAAGCACCACTGTACATGCCACTGTGCCAGTGCAATACTGTAGTCTACAGACTGAAAGGAGTGTTTTATCATAAAACTGGACCCACAGTGTGAGTCGCCAGCAAGAGTTTCAAGTTTGAAGTTCCCTCTGCTGTACAGAAGTTGTAGTGAGCAGGCTCTGTGTACTGGTCTTTTTGGTGACCTTGGTAGCAGATTTGTGTGAGTGGGGGTTTGAGCCCCACTTCAGACCATTTACATAAGTAATTCTAGTGTGATATAATGGTCCCTCTGTTATGTGACCCCTCTGATGAGCAACTCCCCCTCTTATCCAAGCACCTGAGCTTGGTGGTAAGTCCATTGAAATAATGTACTTTATTATGTTAAATGTCCTTCTGATGAAAGACCACCCCTCTTATGTGACTACTTTTCTTTGGTGCTGAGGTGGTCACATAAGAGAGGGACCACTGTATTTGCATTTCCATTTGGAGTCTAGAGGGTTAATGAAATTACAGCGAGCAAGTCAGTATGCATGCTTGTAATTATATTGTGTTCAAAATATGCTGTGCAAGATGGACATGTGCTTTAAACCAGTGTAAGTTGGTTTTGAAATTGAGGTCCTGCAGTTGTGTAGATGACAAAACAACAAACATGAAAATAGAACTGAAATCCATTGAGAATAGAGGGAGGGGATATGATTTAACTGAAAATAAACAAAGTTGTAGACAAATTGTTTACAACAGGAAAAAACAACCAAGTTTTGTTCCTCAAGCGAAGATCTACCCAAAACATCAATCAGAACTGGAATCGGATGAGAAATGAGAGAGGAGAGAAAATTCTAGTGAGAAGCCTGGAAAATTCGTTCATTTGGCCTAATTATTAACTTGTTAGCAAAAAATTTGACAAAACAATGACCAAGTGTTGTGCAGAATGATGAGTTCTTTCAAACAAAACAATTGGAACTGAAATCCATGGAGAACTGACAGAGGAGATATGGTTTAACTGAATTGTGGATGGTGGATGACGGACAACGGACGCCACACCATGGCAATAACTCATCAGCCTTACAGCCAGATGCACTAATAACAAATGGCTTGATGTGCACAAACACAAGTTACTGAGCATATACTATGCACTGTGTGTGTGTGTGTGTGTGTGTGTGTGTGTGTGTGTGTGTGTATATATACTGCACAGTAATGAGGCTGTGATATGGAAAGCACAAAGCAGCACATAGCTTTAAACCAAAATTGTGAACTTTATCTCTGCCACATTTTAATACTTTTGCCAAAGCATGACATTTGATTTTTAGTCAACCTATTTCTTTATCTGTTGATTTTACTTACTATACTATTTACTATTATAAACAACAAAGAAAACCAAAGCATGTATTTCTTATTTGTATATTTACAAAAAAATTCTTAGGAACAATGCTTTGTTTTACAATTTGAATAACCAAAAGTAGTAACTGAAAGAGAAATCAACTGACTTCTAAATACAGAAGTTGTATATTGGAGACTAAAATAGAAAACATACACTCAACTATAACCTAAAGGAATTAATTTAGGTTACAAAGTAACATTTAATGTACATGTAAGCATAATTTAAAAAAAAATGATTGACAGAAATTGCATGAAACCAAGTGTTATAAAATAGCTGAGGTTACTGAGTTTCTTCTTTTATTTCTTGCTGCTCAGCATAATGGCAAAGAAATGTTACCACATCTACATTAAAGTACATGCGCCCACTTAAAAAAAAAAAAAAAGATTCCATCAGACATCTTAAAACCTTCTCTTTTTTTTTTTGTCCCCCCACGAATATCCTAAAAGTTTTAAACAGTATAGAACTGTTAGAGTGTTTACCTTTCAGAAAAGTTTCCAAGTAGAATCAAGCAAACTAGGACCATTAACAACCCAAAGAACACTTCAGGGACTTTTATTAATATTAAACTAAAAAATAATGCTAATATGTAATGAAAAAAAATACCACAAAAATATACAATGTCAAAACAGTAGAAACATATCTTGAAAATATCCATATACAGTTAGTGTGGTTCTGTACTCTGCAGTGCTTTTCAGATAAGGATATTAAAATATATTAAAATAGAGAATGGTTTCTTCTTCTTTTAAATATGTCCAATTTATAATATTGATTACATTGTCATAAACAAATATTTTTGCTAAGCTTAGCAACCCATAAAAGGCTTGCAGCATCTAAAATAAAACATGAATATTATCTCACCTTAGAAACCCTGCAGTACAACCATAATGCTATTTAATAAATCTCAAAGAGTCTATGCACCACTGATGTAATACTTTGCACAGAAATAATACATTGACATTGAGAAGTTCTTAATTACTGTGTCTCCACACTTGATTTCATTACAAGGTCAGGATGTGGTTTTGTGCATGTGCCACATGGGAGAGCTCAGGTATACTTGTCCTCTATGCTTTCTACACAAGCAGTCAAATTCATATCATTCAGTCTGTCCACACATTCCTGAAGGAGTGGGTGTGGCAGGACACTTTTCCCTCCTTTGCTGCTACTCTCAATCCAAACCATCAGCATCTGGTATTGAGCATCAGCAAATGCCCGGTTATCTCTCTCTGCCCTGTCAATGTCCTGCTCAGAGACGTTCAGGCGACGCACCAGTTCTTTAAAGCGATTGAGTGGAACAATTTCCAGCACAAAGTAAATAAACTCATGAGCTACAATGAGGAGAAATGGAATAAGAAAGAGAGGCAAGGTGTGAGTGTAATTAAAAAAAATACACATACACACAAGCTACAAAAAAATGCTAACTATTGTTAATCATGCTGCATGCAAGCAATAACACACACGTACTTTTGATCTCTTTGGGAATGCAATCAGGTAGCGTGGGGCTTGGCTGAACTGCTAGCAGGCTGTTTTCATCCTCTTTGATTGGTAAGCATGTTTCTGGTTGTCTCTATGGGCAACAAAAATAAAACAGATCATATGCATCAATATCAGGATAGGCAACATTACAATCCCACATGTCACAAGCATTTACACTACACTACACTACCTTTACCACTTGATTCTCTGGGTCCCATGAGTCAGATGATTGTCTGTGTTGAACTTGCTTCCTCTTTTTCCAGTATTTAAATCCAGGATACAAACTAATTATGCAAACCAAAACAATCGCCACAAACAAAAAGATGTACGGTGTCTGTAGAGGCAACCCTAGAAATGAAATCAGATGTATATTAGTGATATTTAATTTAAAATAATAATTATGACAAAAGATAATTACTCTATAAGATTCAGACGCAAGTCCTCTTAGGGGAGATACAGCTTCATCATCAGTTCAAATAATGACTCAACAGGTAAGGAATTAAGCACGTTTTGTGACAAGTTCAATTTTCTAGGGAAGTTCCCTGATTAATCATTTTTGTCTGTCTGAAATCTGTATTGCCTTTAAGACTCTGAGTCATGCCTACTTTGAATTGACGGACACATTAAACTGCAACATTTCCAATGTATACTGCTGAGATAACAATATGATTTTATATTATATTTTTGTGCACACTGAAAAGTAGGTTAGAATTTGACTAATTCTAATTTTCACTCATTTCTCCTTAATAATACACACATACACAGCAAAATACACATAATCAACAAAATTTCGACAAGCGTCTACACAATTTTCTTACAAGTGTTCAGGATCACACGTTGTACAGGATGGCTAGTGCCCGGAGTCTTGACAGTAGGTGAGGACAGGTCAGTACGCGTAAAACTGCAGCTGGAAAAGAGTGTTAACTATTTTTCAGAACCACCACTCATGTTATACATCATTGTCATTTTGTCTTTTCTACAATTTTTAGTTCTTTAGCTTCCCTAACTGAAGCTTCAGCACTACAATTTGATTGAAATGTAAATCATGGCATGGCATAATGGTGAAAAGCATAATCATAATGTAATACAGATGTCAAAATTGACAAACTTGATGGTTTGGCTACTCATCTACAGTTAAATAGAATTCTTAGAACAAAAACAAATATAGAATAATTGTTTTAATCACCTTTTCCACTGTTGGAACACATTACACTGTTCCCATATTGTTGTTATTCATACACTCATGAATGAAGTAGTGACCCAGTTTAATTTTGCCACAGACACATACAAAGTAAATATTGACATTACACTCCTTACTATCTTAAAATGCAGAAGCTGCTCTCACATTCTAAACATAATGTCTCACACTGTCAGATCTCAGCTTTCCATGGATAATTAAAAGATGTTAGTAGAGTTTATTCTACAACAATTACATCCGCACAGAAATATAGGTAGTTTCCTATTTATATCTTTTGAGTGTTTATATAGTCATATAGATGATATACTGAGTGATATGTTTGGAAGTTAGATAAAGCTCATCTCATTCCCATCTCATCTCATTATCTGTAGCCGCTTTATCCTGTTCTACAGGGTCGCAGGCGAGCTGGAGCCTATCCCAGCTGACTACGGGCGAAAGGCGGGGTACACCCTGGACAAGTCGCCAGGTCATCACAGGGCTGACACATAGACACAGACAACCATTCACACTCACATTCACACCTACGGCCAATTTAGAGTCACCAGTTAACCTAACCTGCATGTCTTTGGACTGTGGGGGAAACCGGAGCACCCGGAGGAAACCCACGCGGACACGGGGAGAACATGCAAACTCCGCACAGAAAGGCCCTCGCCGGCCACGGGGCTCAAACCCGGACCTTCTTGCTGTGAGGCGACAGCGCTAACCACTACACCACCATGCCACCCCGTTAGATAAAGCTAGATTTTTTAAATTCAAACAAATACACTACCTCCATTCAGTGTTCTCTCCAAACACTCAAAACACATGCCTATGCTAAAACATCTGAACTGCTTTTTGAACTCAAGTCAAAAGGGATTACGTTTTATGTGACTGGTTTGAACTGATGGGCCGCATCATTTGTTTTATTCATATTCTGGCACACCACCGAGACCAATTTTTTTCTTCTCTTACAGCTGCCAGAATATTTGCCAAACATTAAAAAAGTGTTCTGACTTAATTATCACTGACTCCAGCTTTAATTAGTAATGTTAATATTGTATGAATAGGCATTTGCACGCCTGGAAATAAACCCTGCAGCAGATCCAACCCAAAATAAACGTGTGGTTTCAAAATACACGATGATCCTGAAGAGTGTGGTTCAATCACGTATGTTTGATAATATTATTACATTACGCCAATATCCAACCAAATGCCTTAAAATACAATAATAACACTTACTTTTTGTATTGTTCACACACAGTGTTCTCCTTCTCACCACCTGATTAAAACATGAGATTATTATTTTGAATGATTAAAGTAAAATTCAGCCATCAAAACTTATACACTCAAATAAGGCTGTTTATCTGAGAGGGTATGTGTTATTTAGGCAGCAGCTCAGACTTGGTCTTAAGCTTCTGATGTTAATTCACTATTTCTCTTTGCAGAGAAATAAAAGAGAATGAAAGCCATGGGGGGACAGAGAGACAGAGAGAGACTTACATGGACTGATCATTCTTTCACCCTCGCCACACTTTCGACAGGGCTTACATGACATTGTCATGTCATTTACTTCATATTTGTAGTATCCTTTCTGACAGCCACATATTCTGTCCTCTTTATGTGTGCAATTTCTTATCTCAATTTCCTTAGCTGTCAGGAGAGAGGAAGAAAATAAGAATAAAAAGTTAGTCACCTTTTTAAAGCACAGGTGAACAAACATAACGATAAAGTCATGGACGAAAATGTAATTACAAAGCGGGTCACATCGGCTCCGGCATGAAAAGCAGTTTGGGAAATGATTCATATTGTCCTGATATGTTCCATCGCTGCATTTTTTACATGTTGACCTCTGGCCCTTTCCTGAGCACTTCTGTGTTAGTTTAAATCCTGTAAAGAAAGAAATAAAGGGTGTGACAAATTCATGTAAATAGGATATAGTCATTATGAGAAATTACACCAGGGTAAAGTTTTCTGAATGTATCACAGGTATCATCATTGATAAATTCTAAGTATTGTGATGTGTATCATGTTTTATGAAAGTATCTTCAAGCATCAACTTTTTTTTTTTGTCATATCACCATCTCTTCCTTAACCCCTTCAGTGCCCTTGGACAAGTCACGTATGTCATGAAATCTTTTACCGCTGTGCCTTATGACGAAAGAATGTTTTAGGCATTGACTGTAATTCATATGTGCCACTGTGAAGTAAAAGTAATGTGCCATGTAAGGTACATAAAAGGAGGTGTTTATGATGAGTAGCGTACGTCATAAGGCACAGCGGTAAAAGATTTCATGACGTACATGACTCGTCCAAGTGCACTGAAGGGGTTAAAGAAAAAAATAATATCTTTTTTTTCCATAATGATAAGAGCTGAACCTGTCTTTCTGACAGACCACAGCAAGAGAGAGTGACATTTATGGCTTGTGTTACCTGCTGGACATTTATTACAGCAGACGTTGTTATACAGGTACTCGTCCTCTTCACATGTCACTGATTTGTTCAAATTGGTCTGCTCTTCTATAGCATCACATTGCTTTAAAACAGCCTGGTGTTAAAAAAAAAGATGTGTGCATGAATATGAATCATTATTTTTTTCGCGGTCCAAATCCTGCACTCTGATTGGCTGGCGAGCGGGTCCGTATCCTACGATACGGACCCCAGTTACGGACCCCGGTTACGGGCCTCTGGCGACTCGCTCGTTCACAACAACGACAAACATAGTAGCAATTTTTTGTCAATATTTATCTTTTTTTTTATAAGATTTATTTATAAGATTATCAAAAATCTTATAAATTTTTGCCAGCATTTCTCAGGAGAATAGCATTCATTTTACAGCATGGACAGTGATAACGACAGTCTTCACAGCGAAAGCGAGTTTTACTACCCTGAGGAAGAAGAAATAAAAGAAAACATTTCAGGAGAAAGCTAAAAACCTGCAATTTGCAACGCCGAGCAAAAACATGGCTGAATCCTGAATGACTCAATTTTGTTCAAACAGGGGACTACATAGGCGCCAAAATGTATTTTTTTTCCTGCCATGGAAGTGCACTTGTATACCGAGGAGGAAGCAATTTGCTGTGAATGAGGATTCAAAATGGTGCCTCGGCTCGGTTTTCCCTTTCGGGCGCTTTCGTTTTCTGTTAGAATTTGGTAAAGAGAAAAATAAATATATTATTTACCAGCTTAAGGTCGGTCCGTATGGTGAAATACCGTGACCTCGGGTCAGTACTTTCAAGACCTCGGTCACGGTATTTCACGATACGGACCTCCCAGCTGGTAAATATCTCTATAAACAAAATTAGATCAGATTAGATCAGATTAGATTAGATTAGATTAGATTAGATTAGATTAGATTAGATTAGATTAGATTAGGCAAGGCAAGTTTATTTATATTGCGCATTTCATACACAGTGGCAGTTCAATGTGCTTTACAGAGATAAAAGCAAAACAGTAAACAATAGAAAATAAAATTCCATAAAATAAATGGGGAAGAAGAGAGAAAAAATAAGAAGAATTAAACAATAGTAGAAATAAAATAATAAAATTAAGTACAAGTTCAGTAAAAAACAGCAGAATAAAATAGAATAAAAGTTAAGTAAAGTTTAAAACATGCAGAGACTGTAAAAGTTAAGTAAAGTTTAAAACATGTAAAGATGATGATATTAATAATTTAGCAGAAAGCATCTGAAAACAGCTTGGTCTTTAGTCTAGATTTGAAGCTGCCAACAGCAGGAGCATTTTTAATGTCCTCTGGGAGTTGGTTCCATAGCTGTACTGCATAGTAGCTAAAAGCTGCTTCACCACACTTTGTTTTAACAACAGGTTTTAGATTAGATTAGATAGAACTTCGTTGATCCCTTTGGGAGGGTTCCTTCAGGGAAATTAAAATTCCAGCAGCATCATTACAGGATAAACAGAGAATAGAAAAAAGAGAAAACTTCTAGATAAATGAAATTAAGTATTTACATACACAAATATAAAAAAATAAGATATGAAGAGGGGGAAAAAGATATGAAATGTTGTTCTGATCTTCATATTCATGCCTTAGTATGAGTGTTAAGACATTTCTTACCAGCAGAAACAACATGCATGGCACATATCTCTTTTTCCATTTCCCTGTGTGGCGCCTACTTTCCATTTTGGCATTGGGTGCTTAGTTTCACTCCATTACAAGTCTGACCAGAAAGAGAAGGGGAGAAAAATAAGAAAAACACCTCTTTATGAACAAATTAAAACGGACTGGATTGTGATTTCACATTCAAACAGATGTATTTGCATATGGAAATGGCTTTAGTGGTAAACTCTGATCAAAGCCACAGCGACTTCCTTTTTCTCCTGAAGGCCTGAGAGACTTCACATTTTCGAAGAAACGGGGCATTACAGTAGGTCTCTAAAAAAACAGCTTATTTAACCAACTGCCACAATTTTTTCTGACTATAAACCATCTATGTCTCTGACGTTAAAAACCAAGTCGCGAATAATATAAAATGTCGTCTGTTTTTTCCACTTTTTTTTTTACTTTCTATATCACTCCGCCGCCCACAGCGAGCGATACTAATCTCAAAGTTTCCGTGACAGCGGCGGAGTCCAACTTACTGAACACTGAAGAGTTCCTGTTCACCTGCTGTCAGCCGGATCCCACAACACAAAAATCTCTGCCGTGGTCATGAGTTCTGGAGATTAACAACTGATATTTTTAATTTTTTTTAAAGAAAGAAAGAAAATTAAAGCGCAGTGAGCTCGAGCTCCTCCATTTCTCGGTAGGCTTTGCTGAGAAACTGCGTCACGTGCACGCGCTTCTCCTCTTCTGCTTCTACTGTAGGAAGTTCAGCCAATGAAACGCGGGCAGATTTCTCAACTGAAGTATTTCACAACACTGGAGTCACAGAGCCGCTGTGTTTGGAAAGATTGTGCCATTTTTTTTAATGCAAAAATAACTCAAAGCACTGGGTGGTGTAGTGGTTAGCGCTGTCGCCTCACAGCAAGAAGGTCCGGGTTCGAGCCCGGTGGCCGGCGAGGGCCTTTCTGTGCGGAGTTTGCATGTTCTCCCTGTGTCCGCGTGGGTTTCCTCCGGGTGCTCCGGTTTCCCCCACAGTCCAAAGACATGCAGGTTAGGTTAACTGGTGACTCTAAATTGACCGTAGGTGTGAATGTGAGTGTGAATGGTTGTCTGTGTCTGTGTGTCAGCCCTGTGATGACCTGGCGACTTGTCCAGGGTGTACCCCACCTTTCGCCCGTAGTCAGCTGGGATAGGCTCCAGCTTGCCTGCGACCCTGTAGAACAGGATAAAGTAGCTAGAGATGATGGGATGAGACAAAAATAACTCAAAGCACTGGGCGGCACGGTGGTGTAGTGGTTAGCGCTGTTGCCTCACAGCAAGAAGGTCCGGGTTTGAGTCCTGTGGCCAGCGAGGGCCTTTCTGTGCAGAGTTTGCATGTTGTCCACGTGGGTTTCCTCCAGGTGCTCCGGTTTCCCCCACAGTCCAAAAACATGCAGGTTAGGTTAACTGGTGACTCTAAATTGACCGTAGGTGTGAATGTGAGTGTGAATGGTTGTCTGTGTCTATGTGTCAGCCCTGTGATGACCTGGCGACTTGTCCAGGGTGTACCCCGCCTTTCACCCGTAGTCAGCTGGGATAGGCTCCAGCTTGCCTGCGACCCTGTAGAATAGGATAAAGCAGCTAGAGATAATGAGATGTGATGAGACAAAAATAACTCAAAGCACTGGGTGGTGTAGTGGTTAGCGCTGTCGCCTCACAGCAAGAAGGTCCGGGTTCGAGCCCCATGGCCGGCGAGGGCCTTTCTGTGCGGAGTTTGCATGTTCTCCCCGTGTCTGCGTGGGTTTCCTCCGGGTGCTCCGGTTTCCCCCACAGTCCAAAGACATGCAGGTTAGGTTAACTGGTGACCCTAAATTGACCGTGGGTGTCTATGGCTACATCCACATGGCAAATAGTTTTTTTTTTTAGCAGGTAAAAAAAATATCGCGTCCACATGGGCAACGGATCAGTAAAATATCAGGTACATATGGCAATGCAACGCTTGCTGAAAACGATGCAATACACATGCCACACCTCTACGTGCGCTGTAAGACGGTCCCATCGGAGACACCAGAACAATAGAAGAAGTAGGACGCATGCGCATAAACCCCTTCTTCTACCCGGCGTGAATGAGTGAGTGCTGCTTGTTCTAGTCATGTGGTTGTGACATAATCGTAAACAAATCCGTTCTACTCATCCAGACGACTTTGCAACGGCGCCGTTGCCAGATTTTTCCACTCTGGAAACCGTTCTCAAAAAATATCGTTTTGGGGCACCCAAAACGCCGGTGCCGTGTGGATGCCAGGCCGAAACGATAAAAAATTTTATCGGATTCACTTGAATCCGTTGCCATGTGGACAGGCCCTGTGTGTCAGCCCTGTGATGACCTGGCGACTTGTCCAGGGTGTACCCCGCCTTTCGCCCGTAGTCAGCTGGGATAGGCTCCAGCTTGCCTGCGACCCTGTAGAACAGGATAAAGCGGCTAGAGATAATGAGATGAGATGAGATAACTCAAAGCAGCAGATTGGGACAAAAATCATTGATTCATTGATATGGCCATCAAGGTTGATGATGCCGACTCTGTTTTGTACTGTAAAAGCATCAGACCTTGCTCATTTTGAGCACCAAAGCCATGGTTCCCCACTATGTTGGGCCAGGTGCTGGAGTCACTGCCGACTCGGGCGTTGAAATCACCGACAAGTAGTATTCAATCTCCGCAGGGAACCTGGTCAAGTGCTTCAGCCAGCAGATCATCTCATCTCATCTCATCTCATCTCATTATCTCTAGCCGCTTTATCCTGTTCTACAGGGTCGCAGGCAAGCTGGAGCCTATCCCAGCTGACTACGTGTGAAAGGCGGGGTACACCCTGGACAAGTCGCCAGGTCATCACAGGGCTGACACATAGACACAGACAACCATTCACACTCACATTCACACCTACGGTCAATTTAGAGTCACCAGTTAACCTAACCTGCATGTCTTTGGACTGTGGGGGAAACCGGAGCACCCGGAGGAAACCCACGCGGACACGGGGAGAACATGCAAACTCCACACAGAAAGGCCCTCGTCAGCCACGGGGCTCGAACCCGGACCTTCTTGCTGTGAGGCGACAGCGCTAACCACTACACCACCATGTCGCCCCCAGCAGATCAGCAGAATTGTTTTTTCTCCTCCATTGGTCTCTTGAACGTAGGTGCATAGGTGCTTATGATTGTTGCGTAGCACTTTTTTGCAAGGGCCAGTCTTGCTGTCATGACCCGAGACTTTATAACAACAGCTACCCCTTCGAATTTAGGCTGGCCCCCAGGGCATCCAGAGTGAAAGAAGGTGTAATCCCCGTCTGTGAACTCTCCAGTGTCTGGTATTCGGCATTCACTGAGGCCTACAATGTCTGTTCAGATGCTTAAGTTCTTTGGCAACTAGTGCGGAGCGTCTTTCTGGGGCTTGCCTGTTGGTATTTACATCGGACAGAGCTCTGACATTCCAGGATGCAAGTCTGATTTGTGAGAGAATTTTGTTTACCTGGGTGTGACTGGATTTTTCAGGCCCAGGAGGTCCAGTTGGCTTTACTCGAGGGCCGTTATGGATGCGGTTCCGCTGACCGTTCGTGGTGTTGTATTATCCATGGAGTCTTTAGCGGGTGTGTATAAACCACTTGGTTACAGGTTGCTGGCCTGGACAAAAATAAGACTGACTAAAGAACTAAAAGTGTTGCTGAGAATCTGAACATGTCAATGGTGTACTGGTTAAGCCAGTATCTCACTGGGCTGCGACAAATTGCGAACTTTAATTCGCGATAGAGTTTCAAAAGTGTCTCGAAACATTCGCGGGGCTTGTCAATTTCCTCGCGTGAGTCGCAAAGTGTCGCTCCTTCGTCACTGAAATTTTGAACATGTTCAAAAAAATCAGTGCGACAAAATTTCTCTCAAAATAGCCGCAAATGCGTCGCTGGTGTCGCAAAGCAGTCGCGAACCCTTTTCAAGTCAGTTTCCGTGAGACAGGAAGTGCGAGTGTATCTCACTGGGCTGCGACAAATTGCGAACGTCATTTGCGATAGAGTTTCAAAAGTGTCTCGAAACATTCGCAGGGCTTGTCAATTTCCTCGCATGAGTTGCAAAGTGTCACTCCTTCGTCGCTGAAATTTTGAACATGTTCAAAAAAATCCGTGTGACAAAATTTCTCTCAAAGTAGCCGCAAATGCGTCGCTGGTGTCGCAAAGCCGTCGCGAACCTTTCTCAAGTCAGTTTCCGTGAGACAGGGAGTGTGAGTGTATCTCACTGGGCTGCGACAAATTGCAAACATCATTCGCGATAGTTTCAACAGTGCCTTGAAACATTCGCGGGGCTTCTCAATTTCCTCGCATGAGTCGCAAAGTGTCACTCCTTCGTCGCTGAAATTTTGAACATGTTCAAAAAATCTGTGTGACAAAATTTCTCTCAAAATAGCCACAAATGCGTCACTGGTGTTGGCGAACCCTTCTCAAGTCAGTTTCCATGAGACAGGGAGTGTGAGTGTATCTCAGTGGGCTGCGACAAATTGCAAACTTTCATTCATGATAGAGTTTCAAAAGTGTCTCAAAACATTCGCGGGGCTTGTCAATTTCCTCGCATGAGTTGCAAAGTGTTCGCTCCTTCGTCGCTGAAATTTTGAACATTTTCAAAAAATCAGCGCAACAAAATTTCTCTCAAAATAGCCGCAAATGCGTCGCTGGTGTCGCAAAGCTGTCGCGAGTCCTTCTCAAGTCAGTTTCCATGAGGCTTCCTCTATTTCCCTGCCTGCCGAGGGAAAGCCGGGCTGTGACAGCCTGCGTCTAGTTGGAGACACAACAATTGCGGTAAAATATGCAAATATCAATTCAGTGTGATTCCAAGTGAAAATTGTCGCTAATTCGCATATTTTATCGCAATTGTTGTGTCTCCAACTAGTCGCAGGCTGTCGCAGCCCAGTGAGATACTACCCTTACCTCACAGCAAGAAGGTCCTGGGTTCAAGCCCAGCAGCTGACGAGGGCCTTTCTGTGTGGAGTCTGCATGGATTTCCTCCGGGAGCTCCCTGGAGGTTTCCCCTTTGGTTTCCCCCAAAGACATGCAGGTTAGGCTAGTTGGTGGCTCTAAATTGGCTGTAGTTGTGAATGGTTGTTTGTCTGATGACCTGGTGACTTGTCCAGGGTGTACCCTGCCTCTCACCGTAGTCAGCTGGAATAGGCTCCTGCGACCCTATATAAGATAAGTGGCTGCAGACAATGGATGGATGGATGTAATTGCATTATAAAATATGAGTCTACCATGTTCCAGCAGGCCATGGAACACTGGCAACAATTTTTTAATATGGGCAGCCATGGCCTGAAGGTTGGGCTGAAGTGCCCTTGAACAAGGCACCTAACCCCAAACTGATCCTTGGGTGCTGTAGCACAGCTGCCCACTGTTCTGGGTATGTGTGTGTGTGCATTGCTCACTTGTGTGTTCACTGCTTCAGATGGATTAAATGCAGAGCAGGAATTTCACTGTGCTTAAAGGAGATATGGAGAACCTTTATTTTTAAATACATTTCTGAGTGGATAGTATCTCCATCCTTGACTCTTATATGCTGCATAAATGGGAATTTAAAAATATATTTTTGAGAGTTAAAATCGACCGCAAAGTTGGCATTCAAGCTGCCCCGCTGAGCCAGCCAGCCCTGAGTGCGTGACATCACAGCAGGAACCGGTTTTAAGGCCGAGGCCTTTGACAGCTATAGACCAAAGTCATATAAATAAAACTTTATGGTGAAAGTAAGAAATACTGTTACCAACCTGCTCAACTAAGACTGATTTGACTTCATTGATTGTGGGTTGATTCTCATTAAAACAGGATAAGTGTTATAACTTGTGCAACATACATGTACATGCATGCATTTTCACTGATAAAATGTAAAAGGCTAATTAAACAATCAGATGAACTGAGACAATCACATTCTGAAGCAAATTAAATAATCTTATACCGGTAACTTAAACACACAATACAAGTTACATGTATTAATCTAAATGCAGGTAAACAATGTGTTGTTTTTGTTGTTTTATATCCAAATGAGAGTCGACGCTTACCCGTCTGTGTTCTCGCTTCCTGAAGGCCGATCTTGTGGCTGATTGTTTTGAAACAATCTGACTTTCAGTTTTTCGTTCAGTTCTCCGTTCATTTGCTTCTTCCATGTAAGGGCGAGATGGCAGCAATATCCAGTGGAAAAATCAGACAGCTGCTCCACTCATTCTCCATTTTCTCCATACTGAGTACTCCACCATTACTACTCAGCTCAGGCAATTAATAAAACCCAGGACAGGATGGAACATCACTGGTCTTAGCAACAACCGCGGGGAGGTCACTGCCCGAGCGATATATCACGTCCCGTTCTATCCCGGGTTTTACCAACAACCCTTGGCTCACACTCTGGGAGAACTGATGCAACTGAACTTTCTTTTTAAAATAAATAAATAAATAAATAAAATAAATACTTTCCTTTTCTTATAGTTTTATTTAATTGTTGGTACTGCACCCTCTTTCAATACGGGCTTATAGCCAACACTCCTCAACAGATCAGAGGTCTTGTACGAGTTTTCAGCAAAATGTGCAGAGCAGAGGAGAGACCACTTCGTAGGCCCCCAATGTGCCCATGAACTTCTCGTAAAACACGTCAAAATCTTTTCAGTTTGAACATTCTTGGGCCATGAATGCAACGTAAATCCACATTCTGTCGTGTTGCTGGCAGGTGCAGCAACACATCTACGTGGCATGGCGATAAATTAGCTCAAAATGGAGGATCGGAGTTGCAGTCAGCTCTGTGTTTTAGTATAGTGGAAATGGGGATGAGACCGATAGACTTCCTGCTGTGACGTTACGGACATCATGGTCATTCACTCAGACCATTACCTATATGAATCACTTTTCATTGTAAAAATTACTATATTAGATTTATTGTTAACACTTAAAACTATTCCTGTGCCATTCTTGAGGTCTCAAGGCATTTATAAATGAAAGTGAGGCCATGGTTCTGCGTATATGCTTTAAGTCTGTGCTTGAGTGTACATGTGATAAATAAAGGCTTCTTGTCTTGTCTTGGCAAGTGTGGAGTGATGATGGCAGTTTACACATTTAAAGAATCTGCATGTAATAGTAGTTATATGTAAAAGTTGAGTAAGGCGCCTCCTTCCTTCCACTAGCCTGGGGTGGTGCCTTGAGCAAGCACTCGCAATCCTTTGCTCTCCCTGGCCAGGGTTATGACTGAAGACTGGACTCAGCAGACTACGCAGAGGAGTCCACCTGGTGGTTCAATGGGTAGCAAGGTGGACCCAGTAAAGCATTTGTGGAGCACGATTAAGGCACAATGCAATACGTAGAACAGTGTTGGCCATCCACAGCTGTGCAACTCTCCCTCACTCTATTCCAAGTCACGTGCAAGTCATGACTTCAAATTCAAATTCAAGTCCTGTGGCGATGGGCAAGTGGCAGTGTAGCAGTGCAGCAGTGTAACACTGGAAGCTGTAGCCACGAACCTGCACACAGGCGTCCCAGGGCATAGGGTCGCTCTCTGCTGGAACGATGCAGCAGCAGAGTTCAGCAGCCCCCTGGGTGTCTGAGCAGCCCTGTTTAGGATTCGCTGTGCTCACCTCCATGGAGGAAGGGGCTAGAAAATGTGCCCCAAACATAGCCTGCTTCACCTCATCCTGGCCAGCACACCACAGCTGGCAGGGATCCAACTCAGCAGTTGAATTGCAACAAATAATAAAATAAATAAAATAGTGAAGTTACTCAACCTTGGCATGTGGAATGTGCACACTCTAGTGGATAACATCAAAGCAGACGGGCCAGAGAGAAGAACTGCATTAGTCGCCAGAGAACTAGCTCACTCCAGTGTGGACAAAGCTGCCCTCAATGAAACATGCTTAGCGGACAAGGGCCAGCTCATGGACCGTGGTGGTGGTTATACCTTCTTCTGGAGTGGTTGTAGCAGGACTGAATGGCAAGAGGCAAGCGTTGGATTTGCTGTAAAGTCCCACCTTGCCCAGAAACTTACTAAACTCCTGGAGGGCATCAACAATCACCTGATGATACTTCAGCTCTCACTTGGACGCAAGTAAAATGCAACATTGATTAGTGCTTATGCTCCCACAATGACTAACTTAGAGGACATCAAGGATAAATTCTACAAAGAACTTGACGTCATCATTGCAGCAGTCCCACAGTCAGAGAAGCTTTTCGTTCTCGAGATTTCAATGCCAGAGTGGGGTCCAATCACCAGATCTGGGAAGGGATCATAGGAAGACACGGCATTTTCAAGTGTAACAGCAATGGCTTACTGCTCCTCAGACCATGCGTTGCTTATGATCTTATCATTACCAACACTCTATTTTGACTCCTTACCCATAACAAGACATATTGGATGCACCCTCATTCCAGACATTGGCATCTGATTGATTATATTATCGCCAGGAAGAGGGACAGGCAGGACATGAGAGTGACAAAATCCACGTGTGGCGCCGACTGCTGGACTGATCATCATCTCATTGTATCCAAGTGCAAACTTCACATTCTGCCCTCTCGAAGACCCCAAGGCCAGAAGACTGCAAAGCAAATCAGTGTCTCCAGGCTGAAGAACAGCATAATTACAGAGGAATTTGCCAGTGACCTGAATAGCAGTTGCCTGATATATCTTTACAACCCCAATTCCAAAAAAGTTGGGACGCTGTGTAAACTGTAAATAAAAACAGAATGCAATAATTTGCAAATCATGGAAACACTATATTTAACTGAAAATTGTACAAAAACAACCTATCAAATGTTGAAACTGAGAAATTTTATTGGTTTTTGAAAAATATATGCTCATTTTGAATTTGATGTCAGCAACACGTTTCTAAAAAGTTGGGATGGTTAGCATTGTCGCCTCACAGCGAGAAGGTTCTGGGTTTGAGTCCAGTGGCCAACAGGGGTCTTTCTGTGTGGAGTTTGCATGTACACCCCATGTCTGCATGGGTTTCCTCTGGGTGCTCCAGTTTCCCCCACTATCCAAAGACATGCAGTTAGGTTAACTGGCTACTCTAAATTGCCCATAGGTGTGAATGGTTGAGAGTAGGAGTAAACCTCTATAAATAATCCACTAGAAGGCAACGGGAAACCACTACTGTAATCCTTCCTAGAAACTTATACGTATATATGTGTATATATATATGTATATATATATATATATATATATATATATATATATATATATATATATATATACACACGCACGGTGGTGTAGTGGTTAGCACTGTCGCCTCACAGCAAGAAGGTCCGGGTTCGAGCCCCGCGGCCGACGAGGGCCCTTCTGTGTGGAGTTTGCATGTTCTCCCTGTGTCCGCGTGGGTTTCCTCCGGGTGCTCCGGTTTCCCCCACAGTCCAAAGACATGCAGGTGAGGTTAACTGGCGACTCTAAATTGACCGTAGGTGTGAATGTGAGTGTGAATGGTTGTCTGTGTCTATGTGTCAGCCCTGTGATGACCTGGCGACTTGTCCAGGGTGTACCCCGCCTTTCGCCCGTAGTCAGCTGGGATAGGCTCCA
Organism: Neoarius graeffei; assembly: GCF_027579695.1. NCBI lineage: Eukaryota > Metazoa > Chordata > Actinopteri > Siluriformes > Ariidae > Neoarius > Neoarius graeffei. Next base: position 52,028,229 of record NC_083573.1, read on the forward strand.
GCTTGCCTGCGACCCTGTAGAACAGGATAAAGCGGATACAGATAATGAGATGAGATATATACACACACACACACACACACACACACACACTTGCAGTGCAGAAAGCGAGAGCAACTAGCTCCTCCACACAGCCACCCTTTGGCCCAAACTGTACTATCTGGAGCAGGCATTTCTGCACCCAGATCAGACTCATCAGCCATCTACATTTAGCCAACAACCAGTGAAACAAAGTCATGGTCATCATCAACACCCATGGACAAATGGACAACACCATGGTGTACTGGGCAATAGTTGAAGTCCACATCTTTTTTGAGCAATGACAAACAATTACTTATTTTTTATTACATTCTGTAACCAGGGGCAGTGCCAGAGATTTTCTTTTGCTGGTGCTATGGAGTTGCTTGACTTTTCAGTGAGGGTGCTCTGAAATTAGGGTTTCCCATTAATGAGCCAGTCTCCACAGTTTAACTACCTTCAGTTTGTTTGTTTGTAACATTACGCAAAAATTACCAGCCTGATTTTCATGAAACTTGGTGGGAAGTTATAGCATGAGCGAAAGAAGAACCCATTAAATTTTGGAATGGACCCAACTTGCAGAGTGGCTCGACGAATTTAGTTTCATGTTGCGGCATTAGGCCTGGAGGTCTGCGCTCTCCGAGTGGCCTTCTAATTTCTAATGCAACACCCCAGCACACACACACTCATGCATGCATGCACATCTACAGTATCTGCTCTGCGACACTTGCAGTGCCATTCTGTGTTAAACACAAGGTGAGATATTCAGCTCACGGAATATAGATGTAAGGTTCACAAGCCAGGCTACATAAACACACCTCTGAATATAATATTTCACACAATTATGCCACAGCCAGGGCTTGTACACAAGCAGAAACGCCAGACACAGAAGTCTGTGCACATTTCAGCGACAGATTAAAAAACGAAAAAAGATCCATTATGATATCTCTATAGTTAGAAAAAAAACATTGCACTCTAGCTAACAGGACGTGAAACTAAAGTGAAAAGTCCAATGCATGTTGCACCCATTGGTTGAATCAGATCACCTGTGTTGGCTTTATGTTTTTTAGTCTAAAAATAATCAATTTGTTTTATGAATTAATTCCTTTATTTATTTTTCAAATTAAAAATGATGGTACTCACGCATTAAAAATTTAAAATCCTCAGTAAACCACAGAAATTTCTTGGGGGTGCTAAGGGGGTACTATGGCTATCCTATGGATAGCTACAGCACCCCCAAGGCCCTCCCTGGTACTGCCTATGTCTATAACAGTAACAGATTGGGTGCTTTAGATTATACTGAGCTTTTCATAATCTTAAATATAGTGGCACCCCCAAGGCCCTCCCTGGTACTGCCTATGTCTATAACAGTAACAGATTGGGTGCTTTAGATTATACTGAGCTTTTCATAATCTTAAATATAGTGTTATTTATAGTGATGGTTTGGCCAAATATTTGCATAATTTTGGTGCATGTGATAATGGTGGCATGCAGGTGGGAATACGCTAGACTAATAATAACCACTATTTTGTTTCTTTTCATAATTCCAAATGCTATTTTACAGCTGACTTATAGCTGTGCCTTCTGCATATGTGAACTTATGTAAACTCATGATGAAACGACTTCCTGAACAAAAAAATATGTCACATCCTGACACAATTTTCTTACACTTCCTCTGTGACTCTGTTACAAGACAAGGGTTAGAATGAAAAAAAAAGTCACAGGTGTAGTCTAGAGGAGTCCATACCCCCATCCATTCCACTCTCTCCATTCAACCTTTTTTCCAAAGTCCCTCCACACACCGTAAGAATGTACTGATGGGTGAGGCATATTACAAACTTAACATTCTAAAATGTTCAACATGAAAAAAGCTTAACCTGAATTAATCTATTCTATCTTTTTCAATGTTTTGAGTTTGTCTGTTATCTATAGTCATGTAAATTGTCATTTTGTTTTCTGTGTCTCAGATGTGTCATGTTGATTTGCTTCTCTTTCTGTAATTACTTTGTAAAGCATCCTTAAATTGGTGAAAGGCACTATATAAATTACATTTGTTGTTGTTGTTCTTGTTCTTATAATGCACTAAAACTTGACTAAGCAACTGTATAGTTTTTACATCTTAGTGAACACCAAATGTCCCTACAAGGATAAGAATATCTGACAGTTTTTGAACTTGTGGAGACACTTGGTTGGTCCCCATGAGGAAAACTGCTTGTTTTGTTGTTCTTGTTCTTTTTTGTTTTGTTTTGTTATGAATACAACTTTTATTTATAAAACTAAAAGAGACAGAAGGATTATTTTTTATTATTGAGGGCACTCAGTCACATAAGGTTATTTGAGGTTAAGGTTATTGATGTTTGGTGTAGGCGTAGCATTAATTAGTTGCCTTAATAATTATGTCAGTGAAAAGTCCTCACAAGGTTAGTAAGACAAGTGTGTGTGTGTGTGTGTGTGTGTGTGTGTGTGTGTGTGTGTGTGTGTGTGTGTGTGTGTGTGTGTGTGTGAGAGAGAGAGAGAGAGAGAGAGAGAGCTGATTCAGTCTAGTTTTGGTACAGATATGATCTAACTGGTCACAGAGGCTATCATCTTACAGGGTGGAGGGGGTCTTTTGTGACTTTGTGGCCTGAATTCTGCTAACTACAGAGAAACCAGCGCCTGATGTTCTGTTCTTAGTGAGAAAATGCAGTGAGAAAAGCACAGAAGTGAAACAAAGAATACACGCCATGTGACTATCAGGCTGCCGCAAGGCTGACCTCAATGGACCTGACAGTTTACAGTATGTAGTAAGTCATGACCTACTAAGATTGTTGGCGTGTGTGTGTGTGTGTGTGTGTGTGTGTGTGTGTGTGTGTGTGTGAGAGAGAATATAAGGGGGTGATTGTTTTGGAATCAAAGGTAAAACTGTCAGAAATAAAGTATTAAAATAATGTTAATGGAAATAGTGAAGGTGGAAAGCAGGTTAAAAGGTGGCTTTCAGAAAGCAGCATTGCTTCGGTGGTCTCAGCTTAGCAAGTACTTTTTTTATGAGTCATGTTTGACATTTATGACAAGGTCTAGCAGGCAGCTTCTTCGAACTTCATGTTCAGAAGCTTCTGGGGGTCTTACTCGTTCATATCTCCCTCATATTTTACTCTCTCATGGTAAGGTACTGCATTGACTGGCTTATTAGTGAATATGAACTGTAACTGTCGGTAATGTCACAATATTGTAATTGTTTCATTAAAAGCAAAATTATAGTTAAAATGAGCCATTTTTTCTTGAAAAGCTTCTATAGTCCTGAATATCAGAACTGGTGTGTTATACTGAGCTTTGCTTCTAAAGCAGAGTTCTGGATACATTTCTGCTGTATTTATGTATTACCCTTTTTATGATAAAAGCAGTTTTAGACCAGCACAAATGTATTAATACTGGATCTTAAGCTCTGGCATTTTTGTGCTTATATAGATTTTGAATCAGTTAAGTGTTTTAAACCAACTTTAGTGTAGAATTGTATGACACACATACATATATTGTAGTAGTTCATATAGATGAGATTTTCATTTTTGTCACATCTTTGCATAAAATGTTTAAAGCCATTTTTTTTCTTGTTCATGCATCTATACCTGTGATTTTCATTCAACCAGATGCTGATGTTATGCTGTGGTTTCCTTTTTTTGACACACTTCATCTGTCATGCCAATCCACGGAAGTGTTCTCAGTATCAAAATGAAGATCGGTGCAAAAAATGTGAACCAGGTAAAAGAAAATTTGAGTTTTCACATGAAATTGGTTAGAAGACTTGTCCAGGGTGTACCCCGCCTTTCGCCCGTAGTCAGCTGGGATAGGCTCCAGCTTGCCTGCGACCTTGTAGAACAGGATAAGCGGCTAGAGATAATGAGATGAGATTAGATTGGTTAGAAGGGCTGTCAGTAGTCCTTTTTAATTCTATGCCTTTAGTTCACCAGTATTCAGATCTTTTTCTGTAAAAGTTAAACAGTCCCTTCAGATATTAGAACATCTAATAAGCAGATGATCTGTCTAGTCTGTAATGATCCCTGATGTTTGCAACATTTGCACTCAACATATGGCAGTATCATAGAGTAAAGAGAAATGTTGAATTACATTTTAAAATGCAAATTATAAGCATCCGGAATTAGTTATAGACTTAAAAACATGGATACATTTCTAGCAAAAACTTTTTAAAAATAAAGGTTATATTTACAGATGATGATTGCAGATGATAACTCATTGGTAATGAATCACCAAGACAAGATTTACATTCAAAGAGTAATAAGGAAGCTCTCATACATTTTGAATTCAATCTTAAGTCAGTTGTCTATGACACATAACGTTCTTGAAAATGGTGACGTGGTCTGCTAACTGTAACTGCCATACTAAGTGATACGTACCTTTCTTGACACATCATTACTAATATTTCACACTAACAAAATCAGAATCTGCGGCTGTCTGATGTAACTTGTTACAATCATCTGAATGGTGATGGCATAATCTTTGTTTGTGTGTAGGTGAACGCATGGAGAGCAGATGTACGGACAGTTGTCCCACGTTGTGTGTACAGTGCCCTTCTGACTACTACATGGATGAACCCAGTTATGAAATGGTCTGCAAAAGGTGCACTCAATGCAGCAAAGAACGTAAGTCTTTCAGAGATTTATAATTTTGGCATGGACGAATAAATGTGTAAATGGTGCCCTGTATTGCACTGGCATCTCGTTCAGGGTGTATTCCAGCCTCAGAACACTTCAGATAGGCTTCATATCCACTGTAATCCTGATCAGGGCAAAGCAGTTACAGGAGATGAATGGTTCAATGGCATTTTGGTGCACCATGTCAGCAACAGAGTAAAAGAGTTGCCATTTCTCTGAAATAACAAATTAATCATATGAGAAGTCTGAAATGTTACATTTCAATGCTGAAATGACAGGAACATAAGGAGAGGGATTTCCCCAAATTCAGTTTGGTGGGTTTCTTCTGGTAGTAATGGGGGTCTCAGGCTCAGACTGAAAACATTGAGTCATACAGGCATACAGATTATTGACTTAAAATCCAACGAACTCTTTCAGCTAAAAGTTTTTGGACAAACAGCTTAACTGAACCAACCAGCCTTGTCAGTTAATTTAATATGGCACATGACTCATAAAAGGCATAATATGTGACACTAAACAAAACATTTTTACATGTTACACACACACACGCACAAGATTTGATAAGTTCTAGGTATCACAGGTGATCATTTCTATACTTATAGATTGATAAAACTTTATTTATAACTATAAATTATGATCCACAACATCCACAGCGTCATAGGTGGCACACTACAGAAACAGTCTAACTGTTTTCTGTCAGTTCAGCCTAATTAGCATAGAGAGTTTGCTAATCTAAATAGTTTTTATTCAGCCTGAGCTCTGTACATTCAGGCATTCAGCATTTCAAAAATATTATCAATCTGCTTTACACTAGGCTTTTAGTTCTCCAAAAACAACAACTAGTTATTAGCGTAGATTAAAGCCATGTTCTAGACATTTTTAGGTCTAGAACATTCATTGTTCTACTTTATGAACGCTCTTTGGAATAATGTCTGTTACTAATGCATCTATATGTGTGATATATGCTGTTTTGACTGTAGACATGGTGTATAAGGTGAGCTGCTCTAAAAGTACTGATGCAGTATGTGACTGCGAGAGTGGATATAAATGCAATGGTATGCCCTGCACAACATGTGAGAAAATCCCAACAACAGCACCACCAACAACACCAGCTCCAACAACGACAACAACAACAACAGCTCCAACAACAGCATCATCATCAACAGTAACCTGTACTCGTAAACGCAATGAGCACCCAATATCACCTTCCCAAGGTGAGTATCATTTACAATAAACACATGGATGTGATGTGTATTCTTACTCACAACACATATAAATACACACAGACTTGCCATGCACATTACATGTACTAGTTTTCAGTTTCCAACATGATATCCATAGCAACCTTCTTCCCATATACCTGTATATACACAAACACAAATAGAAGTTTATGATGTTGACTTATTCTTTCTCTCTTTTCTCCCACTCACTGTTGTTTGATCTCTCACAGACATTCTGTGGATCACTCTGAGTCTGTGTTGTGTGTGCATTCTGCTTACCTGTTTCATTCTCATCACCAGACCCACACGTGCATGTGGATGGATCATGTTGGCTTCAGTTGGTCAGTAACACTCACCTTTCATTCAAATGACACAATATCTATAACTTTCAATAATAAGCAAAGATATGTTATTTTACTTGCTTGTCTTGTTGCATTATTTTAGCAACTGTCTGATTGCTTTCTAGGTTCATTTTTGGGGTCCAAGAAAACATCTGCCAACTCCAGTCAATGCACAGAGGACGAGGAAGTGCCGATGCCAGTGCAGGAAGTGTGTGGGCATAAATTGTGGGAAGAAGAGATTTGAGGGAGACAGAAGGAAGCGTCGAGAACGAGGCAAGAAAAGGCACATAAGTGTGTGGATTGACTACACACTGTAACACAGGCTCATAAAATGGCTCAAGAAGAGACACACTCATTCTGCACCCAAACTAATGGGATACTGCGAGAGAAGAAAAGACACCCCTTAAGTCCACTGTATAGCACAATTCAACTGTTTAATGCTCCAGTGAAACATGACCTCAAGTCTAAAGTAATACCACATTTTAAAAGAGGAGATGACACTGTGTTTGGTCCTAAGTTCAGGTTACTGTTTGGGTGGAGTTCTTCTCCTGTCTATGTGTCTTTCCTCCAGGTTCTCTATTTTCCTCCCACCTCCCAAAAACATGAATGCAGATGGATTGGTTTTGATAAATTGCCTTGAGGTGTGAACATGTGTACATGGTGCCCTACAATGGACTGGAGTACCATCAAGGATATACGTATTCCTGCCTCACACCCAGTGTTATGTTCTGGATTTATGGTTATTGAAGATGAATTAATTTTATAATAGTTGGATTTATTGGTTTGTGCTAATGGATTGAGTCTTAAAAAATCATATTCATAAAGGTGAAAACCATAGATTTTTTTTCCATTTTTGAAAAGCTTACTGTCTATATTTTTTTTTATTATTTTTATTATTATTGCTCATATATAGCTATTTTTCCTAAATCTAAATGTGATTGCTGTAAGTTGGCCCAAAGCAAAGGAATTGTATTATAATGTTAATAGGCAAATTAAATACCTTGTGGCCATCTTTGAAATTGCAAAAAAAAAAAAATGTATTTAGTGGCCAAGTCTTCTTCTTCCCTTCTTTATAATAAGAATACTTCCACATGGAGTCTATGGCATCCCACAGAAAATCTTTATACTTTTTACTGTACACTTTTTATGAAATGTGACACTATGATTTTGTTGTATACCATTCAAGTGCTTTAGTGCCACCAACAGGACAAAGTTGGACATATATTTGTAATAATAACTCCACAACCCAACATCATAGAAATGTCAGTTCCTTTGTCCTCAGATTCTTTGGGTTATACCAAGTTCAAGCTTATCCTATAAATTTGTCCAGTCAATATGCAAAGATGATTTATAGTGAAGTCCATAAACAGGAAGTGAAGGCAAATCTTGGCAATGGTGTGATATATTCAGAATAAAAGCTGCACATGAATGAAGGACCAGACCCGAAGGGACGCCAAGAAATTTTGTGTACATTTACCTCTAGGGGGTGGTATAATTCACAAATTTGTAAAACTGCTCATAACGTTTGAACAGCTGAACATCAAATTGAAATAATGGTTCTTCTTTCTATTTATTCCCTCAAAGATCTGGCCAATCTGTGTTTTAATAAATTTGTTTTGAGTTCATTTGAAACTTGGGAGAGCTACTCAAAATAGGATGTGAGGCAGTATCACAGTAATGGATTAATTTATCCATCCATCCACCCATCCATTATCTATAGCCACTTATCCTGTTCTACAGGGTCGCAGGCAAGCTGGAGTCTTTCCCAGCTGACTATGGGCGAGAGGCGGGGTACATCCTGGACAAGTCGCCAGGTTATTGCAGGGCTGTGGCTTAATTTCCATCCATCCGTCCATTGTCTGTAGCCGCTTATCCTGTTCTACAGGGTCGCAGGCAAGCTGGAGCCTATCCCAGCTGACTATGGGTGAGAGGCCGGGGTACACCCTGGACAAGTCACCAGGTTATCGCAGGGTTTTGGATTAATTTTTCCATTAAATTTGCTGCTGTTATAGACAGACTGAAATCACTATTTAAAATAAATCCAATACAAGCAGAAAGAACAGAAAATGGCACATTTCTAGCTGGAACAACGTTGTTGTGTGGCATATTACAAGGAAGTATTAGAAAAAATTGTAACTGTGTGCCTTATCTCATTGGTGGTCTTTGACCAGCTGGATTTTAGTAGTAGTAGAATCCATGATGTTCTCTGTAAAATTTGACAGTAAAAACTGTAATGCTGTTATCTCTGGACCCTGCTAGTTAGCTGTGTATATCTGCCAGTGTGTACTATACCATGTGGTTTAATTATGAGCACCATAGATTACATTAAGTTATCCATACTGTATACTGAGAATTTTGTCTGTGAGTGTTTGTTTGTTTGTATGTTTGTTTAGCTGTGGGGGGAAAAATTAACTGCATTTTAAATTGTGCATTTCAAAATTTGCATTTTTAGTAAATTGTGTAAATCTTTATCCATCGCTACTGTGTGAAATAAAAAATAGCATCTTCTTACCAAGTCTTACCAAAGTAATTTTGTGGTGAATCTGTGAAACCTGTGTCTGAGGTTTTAACACTTTCTGTATGTGGTCCATGAGCTCAGATGCTTATAAGGCATAGGTATATTGGTTTTAGGTTTAAGTCAAAACACTCCATTCTCATGTAAAGGTGGATAGATAGATAGAATAATAAATTTATAAATTAATAAGAACATAAATTTGAATTCAAGGCAGAATTTTTTAATTCTATGGATTTAATTATATAGATTTACAGTGATACACAGAAAAAAAATAAGATTTACAATAACTTACAAAAAACAAATGTGCAAATTTTTCCTAATGTTGAATGCAGTCACTAAATCTATATAATTCTAAAAAGCTGAAATACTTAACAGCTGTCTGATATTACGTATACATGCATTGCATCTGGATGTTTTTATCCAACCCTTTTGGAGCTTTCCATTAATCGTCACTGATGAACAGTGTCCCACCACACATGCTCACACATGTAAGCATGCTTTCATAGTCAAACACATACATCTGCCTTTTCACAGGGTCCAGGCCAAGATATCCAGGTTAGGGTTGGATGATATAAGTTGTTTGTTTGTTTTACCTCAAAGATGATCACATCTCAACCAGGAAGAAGACTCAGGCTTCAGACAAACCAAAGCCCAAGACCAAAGTTATAAGGCATCATAAATAATAATCACATTTAATCCAAAAAGGACTAAGGTTATATCCATCACAATCCTTCTTCTTTTGACATGTGACACTCCTTCCCTTGTTCCTGAGAGGGGTAAGAGATTAAACTGGTGTCCCGGTTCCTTTCCTCCTTGGACAGAGGGATCGTAGGAGAGGGAGGACTATGCATCTCGCTACTGTTTAAAGGCTGCTGTCGGAGATCGTCTTCATCCTTGTCTCCTCTGTTCAGTCCAAACTGGTTCAGCAAACTGACAAACACTGTACCTGCACCATATATGTGGAGAGGACCTGAAAGAGGCAGATTGTAGATATAATCTAAAGAGGTGCAAATCTCATAATTATCATATTGGGTTTCCTCAAGAATTATATCAACAAATTGATTTTAGAATGTGTAAATGTACAAAAGTCTCTCCAAAATATCAAAACTCTCTCCAAATGTCCAAAATTACGTCCAAGCATCCATTATTCTCTCCAAGCAAATAGCAGTAGCTTTATTTTTTGGCTTATATTCAGAGTCCTTGTTAATCATGAAGGTAAATTGTTAGATCTTTCTTTAATGCACACAGGAAGATCCAAGCCACCCCTGAAAACATGGCTGAAGGTGTTGCCTTTGTGTTTAACACCAGAATGAATAGCATAACCATAAATAACTAAAGATTTATTTTAACCAATACAGCATGTATTGTGTTGCTTACATTTGATGAATGAAAAAGAGGAAACAGATCCTTGACTTTTACAATTTTGTGTATTATTTTGGCATAACATAAATTCTCATTGTCAATCCTTATTGTACATTATGGTCCCTTCCAAAAGTATTAGGACAGCAAGGCCAATTATTTTTATTTTCCTGACTCCCTGTAGGCCAATTGGCCTCTCAGTTGCCAGCCTCTTACGAGGCCATCTGCATCTTATCATGAGCATGCGTCGTCCACCGCCACCTTGCTAGCACTGTCGCAGCTTCCCCAGACAAACAACCACTCACACACATTCACACCTATGGGCAATTTAGAGTAACCTACTGCATGTCTTTGGACTGTGGGGGAAACTGGAGCACCCAGAGGAAACCCACAGAGACACAGGGAGAACATGCAAACTCCACACAGAAAGGTCCCCATTGGCCATAAAGTTCGAACCTGGAACCTTCTTACTGAGGCAACAGTGCTAACCACTGGACCACCATGCCACCTGCCAATCCTATACTATACACTATATACTATACACATGCTATACACTGAAGATGTTTCAGTTTGAAATCAAAAGATGAATACAAGACGATAGATCAGAATTTCAGCTTTCATTTCCTGATATTTACATCTAGATGTGTTTAAAAAAGTGAGAGCACATTATATTGGACCATATGACTAACAGGTGTTTCTTTGTGCCCAGATGTGCCCTGATAGATTAATTGTTAATTAACAGCTCTGAAAGTCTATTCTTGATTTGAGTCCTGGGTTTCACCTGTTAAGAGTCCATTTGTCTACTATAGAAATGTTTTGGATCATGGGATGATCTTTTCTTTCTACATACGTTGAGCACGTATGGAGAAAGAAAGGATCATCTCATGATCCAAAACATACAAGCTCATTGGTCAAGGACAATGGAGGTAGTGTCATGGCTTCCATGGCTGATTCTGGAATGGGCTCCTTTATCTTTAGTAATAATGTAACTCATGATAGTAGCAGCAGAATGAATTCAGAAGGCTATAGAAACATCCATCCATTTTCTGTAACCGCTTATCCTGTGCAGGGTCGCGGGCAAGCTGGAGCCTATCCCAGCTAACTATGGGCGAGAGGCAGGGTACATCCTGGACAAGTCTCCAGGTCATCACAAGGCTGGCTATAGAAACATTCTGTCTGCTAATTTACGGAGAGATGCATCTAGTCTAATTCATAATGCAGCAAGACAATGATCCAAAACACACAGCCAACACAACAAAGGTCAAAATCAAATTCTTAACATTAACACAACTAGATGTAAATAACAGGAAACAAAAAACTGAAATTCTGATCTATCATCTCATCTTCGTCTTTTGATCTCAAGCCCAAATATCTTCGCTGTATCGCAAAAACAAAAGAATTGGCCTTGCTGGATGTTTTTGTCCTTTAAAATACAACGATAGGTGCAGTAAATGATCACTTGTGAGACACTGATCATTTAGACATGGTTATACATTTTGTGAGCTCGATCAAAATGTGATTTGATTGTATAAGATTTCTTTAAGTATAAGAATAAAAGAGTGTCTGCATTGTTGAACCATGCAGAACATCTTTGGGGCACTCATCTGAATTACAAAGGATTTGAGATGGTGTAAATAACCTACCTAGATTTCCAGAAGCGGGTAGAGGTTGCTCTCTGCTGCCTGGCTCAGGAGTGGGACAGTCTGCGTTAGCAGTGCTAGGTGTTTGTATGTGTGTGTCCTGAGCACAGAGCTGTGGGATCGGCTTGTTTATTTCAGAAGATATGGCTTTATTGACCTCCTGTAACAATTAATGGAAGAATCACACAAATGAACACTGACTTATTGATGCAGAAATTAGCAATGGTCATTAGAAGAAATTATATATGTAAAATAAAATTGTATTTCCTCTAATGAATATTGACAATGAAAGTTGGCATATTCTGGATTTTTACACATGTAAAGGCTCCCGTTGGCCATGAGGTTCAAACCTGGAACCTTCTTACTGAGGCAACAGTGCTAACCACTGGACCACCATGCCACCTGCCAATCCTATACTATACACTATATACTATACACATGCTATACACTGAAGATGTTTCAGTTTGAAATCAAAACATGAATATGAGACGATAGATCAGAATTTCAGCTTTCATTTCCTGATATTTACATCTAGATGTGTTTTTTAAAAAAAAGTGAGAACACATTATATTGGACCATATGACTGACAAGTGTTTCTTGGTGCCCAGATGTGCCCTGATAGATTAATTGTTAATTAACAGCTCTGAAAGTCTATTCTTACGTATGTCTATAAAATAGGTGATTACATAGACTCATACCTTTTGCTGTCGTACTGAACATTGCTTTAAACCTGGTGGATGAAAATAATAATAATAATAATAATGTGAACAATCAACAGGGCAACTGTTAAAAGACTACGAGAAAAAAACATGCATGTGTATTTATTTATGTAGGTATATGTATGTGTACTTACGCTTTTTTAAGCAGTCTATTTTTCTTTGTTTGCAGCAACAGCATGTGATGATGCCACAGAAAATACACAGAGCGAAAACTACAATGAGTAGCTGCATCTGTGAATCTGTTATAAAGACAGAAGGGAGACCTGTATGATCATAAAACCATAAATGTATCTTCAAAAATATATCTTTCAGATTGTCATTATTGCATGAAGCATTACATTGCTATAAAACCAGGACAATATGATTTTTATAGGTAGGGTTAAGCAGTAGTGTGGAACTGGTACTGACCCAGATTCCCCTCGAATGGTTGAGGGGAAACGGATGTGTGGGTGGTCCATGGTGGAGGGGGCGAGGTGGTCTGCTCTGGAGCATAAGAGGGAGTCTGTGCGATGGTGGTGCAATAAGTCTGTGAAGGTGGTTGACGTGTACACCTGACACACTGCCCTGTGTACCTATCTGTCTTATTGCAAACATACCCTTTCATACATTCACAAACCACATCAGCCACCGTGCTGCATGGACTCACCACCTGCAAGTGCAACTCTAGCACATTCGTGCGTGCACACACACACACACACACACACACACACACACACACACACACACAGGGGTGGGAGGAAGAGAGGGAGAGAGAGACGAAGATTAATACAGGTAGAAATGTTAGTCTTTCCATGTATTAACCTTTACATCTTAGGCATACAGCACTGCTATGTTGTACTGAACGTTCCCTTCTTATGCAGCATGACATTTTTTTTTTCCTCAACAGATACAGAGTTGACAGTGATACCTGTTAGACAGTCCTTAAAGCAGTCAAGGCAACTGCGTTCTTTGTTGGGCTTGTTGGTGAAGGTTTCATTAGGACATGTTTCACATTTGTTACATTGTGACATGAACGTTCCTGCAGGGTACAAAAAAGCAGAGGAAGAAGAAGACGAGATAAAAAGATGTCAGGAAGTTACTGGAAGTGGTGTGCAACCTCATACACATGCATACATCCACCACCATCATACAGGTGTTCAGATCTGCTTGGCTGAAACAACAGCATAGGAGTTATCATTCTTCAGACCTGGCCTAATGATGCGCAGTCAGTGTATATATATATGTGTGCATGTAATCTACAGTCACAGAGTATACACAGAATGTGTGTTGGTGAAGCGTGGTTGGTGTACGTGGGAGTGAATGTGAATGTATGGCAGACAGGTTTGTGCTGACAGATGAGAGACAAGAACAGCAAAACAGGACGTTAAGCACACACCAGGCAGTGTTCGAGAGAAGGAAGTGGTTTTGATGATGTGTCAGGCCATACTATTTCCCATCAGAGAAGGAGATGGGGGGCAGACACACATCTGAATTCTTATAAACCACAAAATTACTGTCATAATACAACCTGTAATGTATAGCACAGGTCTCCTAGACAGAAACTAGACTAAAATCATTTTCATATAGATTATAAACATTAAAAATGCATGTTCATAAGCATGTGTGTCATAAGCACGAAGTGAGTCAGATATTACACGCACTCAGGTGTTATTCTCTCTCACCTGCAGGACAGTCTGTGCAAACATCTGCTGACCTGCGACGTCGAGTTTCAGTTTCCTGTTCAGTGCATGCAACAGATAAATGCATGAGTGCTGGATTAAATTTATGCACAAAGACTTGCAAATGCTACAGAGAGACACCCTACTGAAGAGTTAAAGTGTTTGCGTGTGTGTGTGTGTGTGTGTGTGTGTGTGTGTGTGTGTGTGTGTGTGTGTGTGTGTGTGTGAGAGATTTCAAAGAGTGACAACAGATTAAATTAGATAAATTATCACAGTACCAGCATAAATCACAGGCCATACTTACAAAAGGGTATGTTTTCACAACTTTTCATAACTTTTAAAAGCAACCAGCAAATGTTACACATTTTTATACAGATAATAACCTCAGATACTATAAAATTAACAAATTGCATCTAACTAAAATTCGCCTATCTGGTAGTTGTTCGATTCAAACCAGTCTAAACATTTAGTATGTTATTAAAATAATCATGAGGAATTTACCAGAGGAAGGCTGGAGATCGGACCACTCATTAGAATGAAAATCACAACATGTAGCACCTTCACTGACATCTACAATCATAAAGTGAGTATAAGCTCAAGTTGAAACATTGGAGTATTATAAAATAGCATGAACATAATTCAGTATGTACAGGAATAATTAAACAGTAACAGTTCATTATGCACAGTTTCTAAAAATCCTTATGCAAGCATGTAACAAATATTAAAGAACAATCTGCTACTGAAATTGTCACTTTCTGCTTCTAAAGCCAATAAGTTCTGTTAACAATGTGAAAGTTGAAATAGTTTGAAAGACAAATTATGAACGTGAAGGATTAAAAAGGTGCACCTGTACCTGGCTGGGCACACTTCATGAAGACATACCGGTACATTTTATTTAATCAAATCATTAAATAAGTATTTTTGAATCCCAGGAAAGGATCAGAGCTATTATGAAATAGATTTTTTTCTCTTAAGCTGAACAGAGAACTGATTGAACTAATTCTCCAAGCTAAATGGTTCCCTAATTTAAAAGGATTCCCAGGTTCTGAGAATAACCTGTGTAGATGGAAGTTAAGGCGATCCCAGCATGAGACCAATGCGAAAGGAAATAAGAGCATAATAAAATAGTGAATAAATCCAGTACCTTGCACTCAGTGCTGTCCCAACCTCCTCCAAATATTGTTTTCACTTGTTCCTCTTGTCTTTGTGAGTCTTGCCCTTCCCTTCCCTTAGCTCATCGTTTCCTCCTCTGCTGTCTTCCTGTCATTCTCCTCCCTTTTCTCTAGTTTTTTTTTTCAAACTAAAGCTCTACTCCAGTGAAAACATACAGAGACACACTCCAAAAATATTCAAATTACATCATCATATATTGAAATTTGATCTTTTTCATATGTATGTGATGTAGAAAATATGCAAGCCTTGTAAGCATCATGTGGCCTATTATATTATACAGCGTGAACATCATATACATATATGCACACATGACATATACAAGTTCATACACACAAAGCTCACACAAATGTCTCTCAAAAACATCTCCTTGCCAAAACACTGGGTTCACGTGAACATTGTTCACTTGTACGTTACACACTCTCTCCAGTCATCTGCTCTATTTCCACTTAAACATCAAATAGTTTGTGATAGAAAAGGTCAGATTTAGCTCATCTGTACTCAAACACACACACACAACTACTTTTTCCAGTTGTACCTTATTGTCTCTATGTGTGTATGAAAGAGAGACATGTCATAAAAGAGGAAAAGCCAGAATGAATCAAACTATGACATGAAAACTCCACTCTGGTTATCATTATCTTTATTCGTCAAGTCATTATAAAGCTCCAGTCTTTTAGCACTCTTTAAAGCAGACAACTCATGTTTGGCCTTGAGATACATACATGTTAATGAGTCCATCCACCCTGTCAAAAGATTGATCGATCGATTGATTGATTATTTATTTATTTATTTACAAAATGTTGCAGTGTTGTTTGGTTATCCAACACCTCTTACCTTTGGCCCTCCCTTTTAATATCGTAGTCAGGAATTGATTAATTAGTTTCTAATCTGCAACACAGATAAGTGTGGATTCTTCTTTCATTCTGGATACTACAGCCAAATACTTCAACAAATAGCTTTTGCTACAACTATATTAAAGTGAGAGGAGGCAGACATTCTTCTGACAGGGATAGTGGATTCACATGAATTGTCATTGGTTTTATACTAAATATCCTTACTGATTTCCTCTAGGTTACAACATAATAGCAGTCATATCGGCATTTTCAATGAGCGTTTTTTTTCTCCTTTGCTTTTGTTTGATTTCTCTCTTGCATGTTTAAACCTTGGTGAACACACCCTCAGGAAATTAGTTCTTGTTTCTGAGAAGTACTTAATACTTCGAAAGCTGGTTTAGATTCCATACTAATAGGATTAAACACAACTTTCACATTTACAACAGACAAAATGGATTTCTTTTTCAGTAAACAAGTAAGTTCCTGATGAAGAATCTATTCACACAAAAGAGCAAATCAGAACATGAACACAGAGAGAGAGAGAGAGAGAGAGAGAACAATGTGAAGCAACAAATAAATTATACAAAGAACAGAGGGGAGTTTTCAAACAAAATGAGAGTCATACTATTCAACTAAAAAGCACAAGACTGCAAGCCAGATTTCTGTAAAGCCATACTAAGGAGATATCTGAAACCTTTACTCAAATTAGGACTTCTTTATACACTAAAAACCTTTTAAGAGGACAAGAACAGAGAATGCATGAATTTGCTTTTAAAAGAAAGTGATTACTTAAAACAAAAGTGAAAACAGAACCAGATAAGAGGACAGAAGCTAAAAATGGGCAAAAACATGTTTTGGAGACAAAGCACATCTGAATGTGCTTTAAACTTACTGTGTTTCAGTTACAATACATTAAGAGCCATTCACACTTTTCTTATTGCACAGTACTCATATAGCTTACATACAGATATGACAGATTTTTAGTCTTTGCCTTAGTAAAGCGATATTTACAAGACGGGGATCAGCACCATGTACGGAAGCATTGAGTCCTGACTTTCTGTACTGCTGAAAGTCTTTTGCCTGATGCTCACTTCACATTTGGCACATTTGTTATTCCAACTACATTAAGAACCACAGTCGTGCATGTTTTTTTCTCTACGATGCCTCAGCTTTCCTCCATCCCCCCCGCCCCCGCCCTACAATCCAGCCTTTTCTTGTTCCAGAGCATCTGTGAGTAGCACTGAAATATTTATAGCCCTACTGGTGTCCTTATTTCAGTGGGAACATGTGAAACTAAATCAATCATGCCATATCCCTATCTGCATTTTAGTTCTACAAACTCAGATGCAGTTTCATATCCATATTAGTGCAGGAGTCTCCAGTACAAAACATGCACACACCCACACACATCATGTCGAAGTTAATTTCCTTTAGCAGGACGTAATATGTCAATTTAAACATTATGAGTCATAGCTAGCATATGAGAATAGCTTAATATGGAAACCTGTGGCTATCTTTTAAACTACGTAATGCCTGGTATTCTGGGTAAATTTTAGGAAGCCGCAATAATGCAGTAGTTCAATAGTTTTAGAACTGTTCTGAGATCAGTTTGGGTACAGCATTTATTCCAATTCACTTTTTCCCAATTCATTTACTAAGATTTAGTCATTTTTTCCTTGAATGGCCTGTAGACAGATGAGGTATAAGTCACTTTGCTGGTGTTGAAAATGCTTGATTTGATTGACCAGCCTTAATGTGTATTGTGGAAGGAAGAAATGGTCTTCGGTAAAGCTTTTTGTCTGAGTTGATGTCCTCAGAGCTGAGATAAACTATTATGTACATTTCAAAGCTGACTGCAAGAATATAAATTACTTTCTTTCAAGATTACCTAACAGTCCAAAGCAGGTCAGACTGTATCAGTGACAAAAATGTTCTCATTAGCACATGACCATAGGTTAGTTTTTCAGTTCAAAAAATGGAACATGAGTGGACAATGATGAATGATGGTGAACTTTAGTAATCACATCTGCAAAGTTACTTCACAACCACAGTGCACAAAATAGAGCTCATGTAATCATATGGATGTCAGCAGGACTATTTGTGTACATTTCCGATTATGGCAAACAGAATGAAGTATTTTACAGATGAGGTATATATGAGGCAAGCTGTATAGACAGCAAAAAATTCCCAGGCTAGATCCTGAACTCACAGATACTGTTGCGAGATAACTGTCCTATAACGACAAGAATTATATTACTTGAAACATTTTCCATTTAAATACCTAATAAATGTCTGCAACTACTGTATACAGTGATCAGTGAAATAGGTTCTTGAAATTGTCAGGTCTATCAATCAATTACTATCATCAGAGGTTAGTAAATGTCAGTCACATACTCTAAAAACAAATTCATGTGACTCTTATGAGGTAATATTGATTTCAAATAGCCCCTGATTTTTTTTTTTAAATAAATAGTGGTCTAAGTAGTCTATTCATTGGGAAAAGCATGAGTTTTGCAGCGTCGCACCAGTACCTGTGGGCTAAATATGGCTTAGGTTTAACAGTGAGCCAAGAGACGCTTCACAACTCTTGTTCTTTTTTCTTTATCAAGATGTTCATTATTATCTTCCTTCTTCTATCGTCTTCTCTGTTCCTGTCCCATCGTTTGCTTCTACGCCTCCACCAGGGCCAGGACATGGAGAATGACTGAAAGCGTCAACAAAATGGAGAGCGAGGAGAAAAAAGTTAGTCAGCATATAGATAAAATATCTGGATAAAGATGGCTAAAACTAACTCAAGAGTTTCATCTTGTCGAGATAAATTAAGCAAAATAATTTGAGATTTTAAACAAAGGGTCACACTTGCATTAAAATGAATGGTTTTTTTTTTGTAAACTACTGTTAATATATAAATAACTTTCATTAAAAATGCATGTTTGTATAACTTTATAAGGCTATGCATCGATATATGATAAACACTAATCTTATACAAATGCCATTTTATATAATTTCTTAATCTGATACAATTTCCATTCAGATTGGAAAAAAAACATTTTTTTGTTAGTTGTTATCTTTTTGCCACTTTGTAGGTTTGCTTTCCATTCTTTAGTTGTAGGCTTAGTAGTAATAATTTGCCCTGGAAATTACCTGAGTCCTGTGATATATTTTCCTATGAAAATGTATCTGTGCACTATAGAGAGACTGATTAATCTAAATACTTACAAATACAAATCTCAGTAATTAGGGTCATATAAACAGAGTGAATTCAGATACAGTGGGAGTTTCTGAACTTCTATACTTTCTTACTATTAATACATTGCAATCAAATACATTTCTGAAATCCTCAACATGAAGTACAAATGTTTATATTATATTTAAAAGAAGCATGGCTTACCCTTTTGTCAAGACGGAGTTAAAATTATTTTTAATCACACGTTTGATCATTTGGGACTTATAATTGCATTGGTTTAATGTCTTATTTTCATCCTCATTGACATTTTTTAAATATTATTTATTTGTAACCATCATATTCATGGCATAATAAATTAAATTTTGATAGCATGAATTGGAAAAAAAAAAAAAAAGATTCCCCAAATTCATTAGTAACATTAAAATATGGGCCCAAATAACATTCTCTCGTGCATTTCCAAGACTTCAAAAAATCTTCAGTATTTTCCAAATTTGTACCCAATCTTTTCAGAAATTCCGAAAGAACAGATTAAAAATGAAAATTCACAGTAAAAAAAAAAAATGTTAAAAGGTAAGTAAAACTCGCTAATGTATTTCTTGCAGTAGCAGCATAACACAGGAGTTAAAATAATAAACATCAAAAAAGGTATTTTTACTGAGTGACTAGTCTCACCCTCAGATGTTCCACAGAACATCTGATATCTTTAGTACGTTTAGTTGGCCACAAGTTTCACAGTCTTAAAGGTTAAAATCTGACAGGCATTCCACACTGCCATGTATACTACCAGTTTCTTACAAAAAAACCCCAAAAAACTTTAGTGACACAATGAGATTTTCAGAGCTGAAGTGAAAATGCCTTTAAAATGTATTAAAGAGTTTTGTTTGGAACAGTGGTGAGTAAATGTGGTTGGGTGGTCATTGCAATATCATCCAGAAAAGGTAGGTGATCCCTGATGAAATGTAATGACAAAAAAAAAAAAAAGATAAAATCCTCTTGTGAATGTTACAAGTCTGGCTTAAAAGACTACTGACTGATTCTGTGCTGTCGATACATGCAGAAGCAGGCAGTAGGTGGCAGTCAACACCTAAAATGTGGACCAGGAAGCCATCTTAGAAGACGATTTCTAGACTGAGTAATAGTTTCTAGTGCGGTCTGGCAAAACAATGCTTGTCTGATTTATTTATCTTTTTGTCAGACTGGTTTACAATTTTATATCATCCAGCCACAGGTTCCTAACTGATCAGAAAAACACCATTTTCGAGAGTCATTTTATCTCTGTTCTCTGTGATGAGTAATGGAAAAGAAGTAGGGCTACTGTATATGCATTTGTGCATGTGTGAATACCTCTCTCCAGTCTGGGTAATGAGTCTCCTGCATGTTTCCATCTGAACATCCAGTCCTCTTTTCATACTGCACATTTCCATGTATTCATGCAAGTGCCTGTTCATGTCAGACTTTGCAGTGGCCAGCTCAAACTAAATACAAGAGTGTGAAAGCTCATTCAAGAAGTTTTACGTTAAAAGGACGAGATTGACCCCAACAAACAAAATGTAGATTTTTCCTCTTTATGTTCCTCACCTCGATCTGGTCAATGGTCTCCTGATACTCCTTCTCCCGAGACTTAAATAGGCACTCTGTATCTTTGATCACTTTCTCAAGACACTCTTCCTGCTGAGAGAGAGAGAGAGAGAGAGAGAGAGACACAGAAGAAAAGACATGTCAGAGACACATTATCTTTGTGAAGGAACCTGACCAATAAGCCATCAGCAGCAGATAAAGATGAAGTACAAGTTGGGGGAATACTGTACTGATGCAAAACCCAGGCAATCACAATCAGCTCAGCTTTCAGTGATACAAATATAACACCATGACTGGCAACGGTTCGCTCATCCACTACCATATCCTCTGTGTGTGTGTGTGTGTGTGTGTGTGTGTGTGTGTGTGTGTGTGTGTGCGCGCATCATGGGACTTGGGACGATAAAGCCAATATCAGGAATTATTATACATACAGGACACTTTTTTGATGGAATAAAAACGTGTTCTATTCCCTTCTAGCAGGTTTCATTAATTTGGTTTGATAGCATGCAATATTGCTAGCATATCACTTATCCTACATGTATTATGTCACTCTATCCAATGGAGAATGAGCGTTGAATATGGTTTACAATATTGCATGGTTGTCAAGACAACATGATGTCACACATTGGAGACGTAAAACTTCTGCGCCAGCAAGCGACTGTGACAATTTGTAAACAAACATGGTCACCAGATTTTCTTCATGAAATACGGAAAATCTTGAGAGAATTCTGAAAGAGAAGGACGCACTGAACACCTGAAAGGAATGTGTATGCATAATAATAATCATAATAATAATATTGGCTGCCAGGGCAGCACGGTGGTGTAGTGGTTAGTGCTGTCGCCTCACAGCAAGAAGGTTCTGGGTTCGAGCCCCGTGGCCGGCGAGGGTCTTTCTGTGTGGCGTTTGCATGTTCCCCCCGTGTCTGCATGGGTTTCCTCCGGGTGCTCCGGTTTCCCCCACAGTCCAAAAGCATGCAGGTTAGGCTAATTGGTGGCTCTAAAATGAGTGTGAATGGTTGTCTGTGTGTTAGCCCTGCAATGACCTGGCGACTTGTCCAGGGTGTACCCCGCCTCTCGCCCATAGTCAGCTGGGATAGGCTCCAGCTTGCCCGCGACTCTGTAGGACAGAATAAGCGGCTACAGATAATGGATGGATTGATATTGGCTGCCTTTTTTTCGTGGTATATCAGATATATTCCATTCAGCTAGCATGATATTGAACTCGTCTTTGACTCATTCAATATCATGCTAGCTGAATGGAATATACCTCATAGACCATGAAAAAAAAGCCAACCAATATTATTTAAATATACTTTTTTCTCAGATGATTTTAGTTATAAGGTCCTTTAAGGCAAATTGAAAAAAGTTTCACTTCTGTTCCTCTTCTGCACTGATAAGGAAGCAGCATATCCCCAATCTTACCTCACCATGGCTGGGGTCACTGGCCAGAGTGCATCCTGGGAAATCCTCCCAAAGCAGCAGGGTCTCCTCAGTCTCCTCCCATGCCAAAGAGTCACAGTCGTCATCAAACTCACATTCACGCCTAAACCACACACACATACACACACAACATGAGTAATATATCCTGTCACCAGGCCCAAGGTCTTTCACCTCTGGTTTTGGGGTCCACAAGATCAACACAATGTTTTCATTACATGGGAAGGATGGTTTAATCTCTCTGTCTCTGTGGATACCAAGAGTTGCTAGCCATTCACTGATGTTTGTTAGGTCACATAAAAAGAAGTGAGCACTCGGCACTTCTCCAGACACATTCCCCTGTCTTTTACTGATACATGAACAGCAATCCAATAAGGTATTGTTATAATATCTTATCCATAATAACACATATTTTAGCTCATGTTCCCAGGTTCATGGTTCCCAAATAATAAGAAAAATGTTTCGAGAGGAATACTACTGCATCCATAGAACTTCACTGGTACTGTTAAGAAATGCTGGCAATTTGAACTTGTATAAATCAGTGTATAACCAAATAAAGTAATATAGAGTACTGTGCTGAAAGAAAAGATAACTTCAAAAAGAATGAACGAGGTTCTAAGTATTGATATTGTTAATATACTGGGTAGGTAACAGTGAAACACTCTCACTCACACACTTTCAATAACTTACTGTGATCCTGGTTGCAGTGGAGCCAGAGCCTATCCCGGGAACCCTGGGTGTGATATGGGAATGCACCCAAGATGGGAAGCCAGTCCATTCACACACTCATTCATACCTACAGTGTCCTCCATGATTATTGCTCCCCTTGTAAAGATTAGTAAAAAGGGTTAGAAAAAAAATCCACCTTTTGGTGAAGTAGCTTCATCTCGCACTGAAAAAATGAGAAAAATCCAACCTTTAATTGAAATTAATTTATTCAGAGAAAAACTAAAATAATTATTTTCAACAAAAACACACGTACCACTGTTATTGCCACCCCTGGAAATTATAGTGAACACAATGCAACTGAAGCATGTTACCCATTTAAATTGTGCATGTTTGAGTTGATTGGAGTGTGAAGGAACTTTCAAGCATTAATCCATGACTTCCTGATTAACTGGGGGGCAAATATTAGATGATACGGAGGCTAAATGCCATTAGTCCTCTATCAACATGGGAAAGATAAAAGAGCACGCAAACCAAATGAGGGAGACCTTCGTAAGTCAGGGAATGGTTATTAAAAAAAAAAAAAGCTACTCACCTGAAAATGTCAAGTTCTACTGTTACGGCAATAATAAAAAAAGTGGACATCAACTGGAACTGTTACAAACTTGCCTGGAAGAGGACTCAAGTTTATTTTGGCCCCATGTACAGTGAGGAGGAGGGTAAGAGAGGCAAAAAAAAAGTCCCCAAGGATCACTGTTGGTGAATTACAAGAAAAAGTAAAATCTTGGGGTTTCCAAGTCTCCAAAACCACCATCAGATGCCACCTCCATGCCAACAGATTATTTGGAAGGTATGCCATAGAAAAGCCTTTTCTATCAGTTAACCACAAACATAAGCACCTGAAGTTTGTGAGACGCAACTACAGCTTTGACTGAAACCGTGCTCTATGGTCTGATGAAACAAAAATGGAGCTTTTTGGCAATAAACACTCAACGTGGGTTTGGTGTAAAAAGAAAGATGGCTATAATGAAAAGAACCCGATCTAGCTGGAAAATATGGTGGAAGTTGTGTGATGTTTTGGGGCTGTTTTTCCTCCAAAGGCCTTGGAAACCTTGTTAGGGAACATGGCATCATGGACTCCATGAAATACCAGGACATGTTAAATCAAAATCTGTCTACCTCTGCCAGGAAACTGAAACTGAGTCATCACTGGATCTTCCAGCAGGACAATGATCCGAATCATATGTCCAAATCAATGGAAAAGTGTTTAACTGACCACAGATTCAAGCTTCTGCCGTGGCCATCTCAGTGCCCTGACCTGAACCCCACTGAAAACCTGTGGGGTGAGCTGAAGAGGAGCGAGCACAAGAGAAATCCTCGGGCCCTGGACGATCTTGAGAGATTCTGTAAAGAAGAATGGTTTCAGATGCCCTGTTCTGTATCTCCAACCTTATAAAATGTTATAGGAGACTCAGTGCTGTTTTATTGGCAAAGGGAGGTTGTACAAAGTATTAAATGCAGGGGTGCCAATAATAGTGACACGTTTTTGTTGAAAATAATTATTTCTTGATGAGGGATTTTGTTTTTCTTGGAAAAATAAATTGATTTCAATTAAAGGTTGGATTTCTCTTTTTTTTTTCAGCGTGAGATGAAGCAACTTCACCAAAAGATGGATTGTTTCTAACCCATTTTACTAATCTTTACAAGGGGTTACAATAATCATGGAGAACGCTGTAGGGGAAATGTAGCACATCCACCTACTGTCATGTTTTCTGTGTGTGGGAGGAAAGCATAGAACCCGGAAGACACCCACACACATGTAGAGAACATGCCCAGAAACGTTTTAGAAAAAGTAGCCTGAGCTCAGGATCAAACCTGAGAACCTGGATCTATGAGGCAGTAACAGTAATTTTGCCCCGCTGTGCCACCCAGCAGTAAATCAACCAATGAAAATTAAAAGTATAATTTTCATTTAAATCAGTGTTTATGCATTTTAAACTCTTCGATACACTATCACGCAGTTTTCTATGGAAAATGGTTGGTAAGCTGTTCCAGGCTTCTTGGACAACTCGCTTCAGTTCTTTTGTCTCTGCATGTAATATCCCTGACATCCTTGAGTCTGTTTTTTGTTTGTTTGTTTGTTTGTTTGTTTAATTAAAAATGACTTATTAGTTCATTATTTAACTAAATACAGGGGAAAAATTAATGTCTGGGTGTTTTATTTATTTATTTATTTTTACCACTGACGGTCGAACAAATGCAGTAGGCATAAATAGGCATGTAATATTAAACGTATATATATATAAAAAAAAAATAGGGTGCATAAACCATTTGAACAAACTTTTGCACCCAATAAATACTAACCCCATTTCCAGAAAAATTGGGATATTTTTCAAAATGCAGTAAAACAAAACTGATTTGTCAATTCACGTGAACCTTTATTTAAAGGTAGATGGCCTTTCAGATTTTTCAAGTGTGGGTCATAAAAAGAATTTTCCCTGACACCCAATTATTTTTGTTTAGTGGAAAGCTATTGAATTCAAATCATAGACTTCCAATTTCATTACCTTTTTTTTTTTTAAATAGAACAATTAATTAGTTAAGGGCCATGTGGCCCCAAATTCTCTGCTATTTTTTCCTGCTTCACCATGACCCAATTCAAGATACTATGTCATGCATCATGCTTTCCCTGTTCACGCAAGGCATTGTGGGATACAAATTTGAAACTGGAGAGAAAATTGGAGGATGTGAGTGTGCGAATGAAATGTGAAAGACTGACTACAGTAACAGAAAGCGAGAAGAAAAGACATTATGTTGCGAAGGAAAGGAAATGCAGGACCAAACTACTAAATATCAGTGGTCAGCGAGCACCTCGGTGTGATCAGCTGTTCATTTAGTGACAGAATGATGGAACTGTCAGTGCACGGTCAAGGGAAACCTGTAGATGGCAGTAATGCAACACTGGATGCCAGCTGCCGTAAAACCCAAAAGAAGACGAAGGAGAAGCAGGTAAACCTGCGCATGCGCACGCGGACTTCCTCTGTCTGCTTGACTGTGCGAAGCAAGCGATTTCATGCACATTATTTGCTAGTGAATCCCATCAAATTGAATAACTTCCCAGCCACAGAATGGCCTGATATTTTGTGAGATATTCAGAAATAAACATATATCACAATGAACAAATTTCAGAGGGAACTAAAGTTCACCAATATCATGAACTCGAAAGGCCGTCTAGCTTTAACTGACAAAAGTACAAAGAAAAGTTTTTCAACAATTTTACTGACCAACTTAGTTGTATTTTGTAAATATAAACAAAGTTGGAATTTGATGCCTGCAACACAGTCAACAAAAGTTGAGACAGAGGCAAAGTAAGACTGAAAAGTTTACAGGATATTCAAGTAACACCATTTTGAAAGATTCCACAATAAGCAAATTAATTGGTAACATGATTGAGTATAAAAGGAGAAGCACCAAAGGCTCAGTCTTTGAAAGCAAGGATGGGTTGTGGCTCACTCCTTTGTGCCAAAATTCACGAGAGAATTATTAGTCAATACTAAAAGAACATTTCTCAATGCAAGACTGCAGAGAATTTAGATCTTTCAAAATCTACAGTACATAATATTGTAAAAAGATTCCGGGAATTCAGAGACATCTCAGTGCGTAAAGGGCAAGGTCGGAAACCACTATTGAAGGTGTGTGACCTTCGAGCCCTCAGGCGGACCTGGCTGAGAAATCGTCATGCTAAATGTGACAAATACAGCCACATGGGCTTGGGAGTACTTCGGAAAACCGTTGTCACTTAACAGAGTCCACCACTGCATCCAGAAATGCAACCTGAAACTGTATTACACAAGGAGGAAACAATTCATCAATTCTATTCAGAAATGCCACAGATTTCCCTGGGCCCGAACTCATCTCAGATTGCCCGAAAGACAGTGGAAACGTGTGTTGTGGTCAGAAGAGTCCATGTTTCAGCTTGTTTTCAGGAAAACCAGACAGCGAGTTCTCTGTGCCAAAGGTGAACATGACCATCCAGTTTATTATCAGAGAAAGGTGCAAAACCCAGCATCTGTGATGGTATGGGGTGCATCAGTGCCCATGGTGTGGATGAGTTGCACATGTTGTGAAGGTACTATTGATATATTGGGGGAAACACTGGGATTTTACAGAGACATATTCACCAAGGCAACATCTCTTCCTGAAAGTCCATGCTTATTTCAGCAGGACAATGCCAGGCCTCATTCTGCATGGGCATGGCTTTGAAGACAGAGTGTGTGTGCTTGACTGGTCTGCTGCCATTGAGAATGTATGGTGCATCATGAAGAGGAGAATCAGACAACGGTGATCATGGACTGAGCAGCTGAAGTCCTGTGTCAAGCAAGAATGGACAAACATTCCAATCGCAAAACTGCAACAATTAGTTTCCTCAGATCCCATACCGGCGGCACGGTGGTGTAGTGGTTAGCGCTGTCGCTTCACAGCAAGAAGGTCCGGGTTCGAGCCCCGTGGCCGGTGAGGGCCTTTCTGTGCGGAGTTTGCATGTTCTCCCCGTGTCCGCGTGGGTTTCCTCCGGGTGCTCCGGTTTCCCCCACAGTCCAAAGACATGCAGGTTAGGTTAACTGGTGACTCTAAATTGCACGTAGGCATGAATGTGAGTGTGAATGGTTGTCTGTGTCTATGTGTCAGCCCTGTGATGACCTGGCGACTTGTCCAGGGTGTACCCCGCCTTTTGCCCGTAGTCAGCTGGGATAGGCTCCAGCTTGCCTGCGACCCTGTAGAAGGATAAAGCGGCTAGAGATAATGAGATGAGCTCCCATACCATTAAAAAGTGTTATTAAAGGAAAGGTGATGTAATACAAGGGTAATAATGCCTCTGTCCCAACTTTTTTTTGAGTGTGTTGCAGGAATCAAATTCTAATTACGTTTATTTTTACAAAATACAATTAAGCTGGTCAGTAAAATTATTCAAAATCGTTTGTTTGCACTTTTTCAGTTAAATAAAGGTTTGAGTGGATTAACAAACCACAGGGTTTTGTTTTTATTGTATTTTTGAAAATATCCCACTTTTCTGGAAATGGGGTTTGTATTTAAGGCCAAATTAGAAATGCAGTTGTCTTTTTGTAACACTTCAACAAATGCTGAATTCTGAGCACTTCATAAGCTTTGGCTATTGACTATATTTGCTGATCTCAGTTCTGTACTCAGACTAAACAGAAATTTTTTTAAAAAGAAATGCTTTCATAGAGATACATTACTTCTACTTCTCCATCTGTTTAATCTACTAGCTACTCAGCAGTGCTTCAGTGTGCTTTACAGGGATGATGCAGTGAATCACCATATAGATATTTAAACTGACTGCTCAATCGCTTTCCCCTGGGAATGTGGACAGGTACATAAAACCACAAGAACAATGTGGACATAGTATAGAAACTTACAACTGACACAACATCCTCTGCATCTCTTCATTGATCTGAGTAGCTGAGGTGGTGCCTACATTCTCCTCTTTTACTCCACCTCCTTCACTTTCTGAGGTGCTGGTCGGCTCATCGGTCTCACTGCCATAAGCAAGATGGATTGTCTGTTTCCGTGGACGACAGCTAGTGGACGACTGCGGACTGGCAACCTGAAAGAGAAAGAACCCAAAAATGTTTTAAGCATTAGGAGAAACCAGAGGGTGAGCACAGGTTGAAAAATGGTAATGGCATTGACCTGCTCTACAGTCTGCCCATAATTCAGCACACATCGCCTTCAAAATAGAAACATCAGCAGAAAAGCATTCCAGCATTGCGGCAAGCGCGGAGAAAAGCAGTAGCAGGTGAAAAAAGGCCATCGCAAGTCTCTCAAAATGAATCCACATAAATGAGCAAGCAATGCGAAATATCTGACAAGACAAACAGAAGGGCTGTGCTAGACAGCATGACTGTGTTCACACCTGGAAGCTTTTAATGGGGTCCTCACAGTTCCTCTGTTGTGCCAGGTCACAGAGACGAGCTGTGATATCGATGCGCCTGCAGATATCCATATCCACCTTCATCGCTTTCTCCTGGATCTTACTGTCCAAGTCACTCAGGTTCTGTGTGTGTGTGTGTGTGTGTGTGTGTGTGTGTGTGTGTGTGTGTGTGTGTGTGTGTGTGTGTGGATACAAAATTGTTATTTCGTTAAAACAAATACAGCCCGTATACGGTTATTTTCAAATGCTTGTTACAGCTACTGTATAGCATTATGTCCATCCAGGAAATATTACTAAAATCCAGGAAGCATTAAAATCATTTAATTTACTTTAAAATATTTTAAATGTGCAGTCTGTGATTTTTAAATGTGCATTGACCTAAGATCAAAGACCTTGTTATTTTCAAGCTTCTAAATCAGCCTTTCTCAACCGGGGTGCCGTGGCACCCTCGGGTGCCGTCTGGCTTCGTTAGGGGTGCTGTCAAAAAATTATATATTCTAGCATTGAAATAAATAAAATGAATTAAAATTCGAAAAAACGATAGTTACACTAATGCAGATCATCGCCGCCTCATGCATCATCAAAATTTGTCTCACGGCCCCCTTTCCCATGTCACAACGTCACTGCCGGGGTCAGCGTATGGTCAGCGTGACTGCATATATTTTACATGGGGGTGCCTTGAGAATTTGCATACTTCTGAAGGGTGCCGCGACTGGAAAAAAAAGGTTGAGAAACGCTGCTCTAAATTATAATTCTGAACTGGAAATTAACCCCGTTCCTAGATGAAACATCTGCTCAGCTCTGCCCTTTTCCCTAAAATCTCACAAGACATACTGTACATCATTTCAACAAACAAATTGGCTGGGACCAGGGAAATCTTGTCAATGTTCACTTTCCAGCAAACAGATGGCTCTAAAAATTACAAACTGCTCTGTGAAGAAAAAAATGAAACAAATAGGTGAGCAAGTGTATGCATGTTTGTGAATTGCACGCACATTGCTCATCAGACCCTTGAAGAGGACAAGCTCTGCCTTCAACTGCTCCACCCTCAGGGCCAGCTCATCCTGACACACCTCATTCTCCTGCAGTTCCTACACACACACACACACACACACACACACACACACACACACACACACACACATACACACACATACACACACACATTAAAACAAATTGTTACTACATAAATTAAGCATTCAGAATTATTCAGATGTCCTAAATGAGATCAGGTTTTTCAGTCAACAACTCTATAAATAGCAAAAGTCACAGAATGGAGCCATGACAAGCCAGCATACCCGCATACCTAGTATACTTAGCAGCTGATCCAGGCTAAAACAGATCAACCTCAGAGACTACCACAACAGAGGAAACTGGACACTGAGTAACACGCCTGACACAGGATACAAGAGCAATGCTGAGTAAAAGTGAGAGGACATGAAAGGAAGCAAACCCAAATTTATAGTAATAAGTAGGATTTAATAAACCCATCATCTATAAGACAAAATGGCAAATTGAGTTAAATTGTTGAAATGTTTAGTTTTTCTAAATGAAATTTTAGAAGGAACATTTTCAGCAGAGAATCACTACGATTTAGGACTAGGGATCATCTGTGTATGGAACACCAACCAGCACAGAATAAACATCACACATTTGATCTCTGAGGACGGCTGACTAGCTGATTACATCCTTCGGGACACAGCCTGTACAATAAAATTTAGTATAAATATGCAGGTGATTATAGAAAATCGCGTGCGCTGACTGGTCGAGAGATTCAGACTATTTCTCGATAATCACCTCGAGCGACTAGGCAAAATGGCGGCCAATCGCTTTGTCACTGTAAATGAGTAAGAATCACAAATTATGAAAGAAAATGCCGTTCCTAAAAGCACTAAAGCGATTAAAGTTCTGTAAAGTTGCTTTGCGACCGATATTCACTGAGCCTTCGGTGAATAATTGTTAAATATTGGATAAAAGGAGGACAAATGAACCGGACACTGGAATTTTTTCTTCTGGCTTTCACATGTTCCTCCCACACTGAGTGTGACTAATAGAACTAAGCTGTTATATAAATCAACATGGTAACATAAAATATTGTCAGGTTGGGCTAATAAGACAGGATCCTGTCTTGACAAGTGCAATCCTGCCACATGCATATGACTCCATATTCAAATTCATCAGAACAAAGAAAACACTGGGCAATCACAGAAGTACAGAATAGCACTGCTCTAGTTGATGGTGCTTTTGCACTTTAAAAAAAAAAAGTCAATTTGGGTTGGGGGAGGTCACATCATTTCTACCAATTAAATTATTTCAAACATTATATTATGTAAGATGAGACCGTCGATGAGGGTGTAGCCCAATCCAGCCCCGTCTAGTCCAGAAGGAACGATCTAAGGTGGGCTACCTTGCACAATAAATGTTGCAAGCTATATACATGTTACACAAACTATATACAAGCTATATATACAAACTATACACACCCTAGGAACACCTACCTATTTACCAGAAAGAAGCCAAAATGGCGAGGAATTGACCAAGAAGAAGCGATGTTTGTTGAACTGCTTATTAAGGCTTACAGTGTCTTGCAAAAGTATTCATCCCCCTTGGTGTTTGTCCTGTTTTGTCACATTACAAGCTGGTATTAAAATGGATTTTTGGGGGGTTAGCACCATTTGATTTACACAACATGCCTACCACTTTAAAAGGTGCACATTTTTTTTTTTTTTATTGTGACACAAAAAATAATTAAGATGAAAAAACAGAAATCTGGAGTGTGCATAGGTATTCACCCCCCTCAAAGTCAATACTTTGTAGAGCCACCTTTTGCTACAATTACAGCTGCAAGTCTCTTGAGGTATGTCTCTATTAGCTTAGCACATCTAGCCACTGGGATTTTTGCCCATTCCTCAAGGCAAAACTGCTCCAATTCCTTCAACTTAGATGGGTTGTGTTGGTGTACAGCAATCTTCAAGTTATGCCACAGATTCTCAACTGGATTGAGGTCTGGGCTTTGACTAGGCCATTCCAAGACATTTAAATATTTCCCTTTAAACCACTTCAGTGTAGCTTCAGCAGTATGTTTAGGGTCATTGTCCTGCTGGAACGTGAACCTTCATCCCAGTCTGAAACCTCTGGCTGACTCAAACAGGTTTTCCTCCAGAATTGCTCTGTATTTAGTGCCATCCATCTTTCCTTCAGTCCTGACCACCTTTCCTGTCCCTGCAGATGAAAAACATCCCCACAGCATGATGCTGCCACCACCATGCTTCACTGTAGGGATGGTGTTCTCAGGGTGTTGGGTTTGTGCCACACATGGCATTTCCCACAATGCCACGTGCGGCACAAAGTAAAATTTTTGTCTCATTTGACCAGAGAATCTTCTTCCATGTGTTTGGGGAGTCTGCCACATGCTGTTGGGCAAACTCCAAACGTGATTTTTTAAGCAATGGCTTTTTTCTTGCAACTCTTCTATAAAGCCCCACTCTGTGGAGTGTATGGCTTAAAGTGGTCCTATGGACAGATACTCCCATCTCCACTGTGGATCTTTGCAGCTCCCTCAGCATCATCTTTGGTGTCTTTGCTGAATCTCTGATTAATGCCCTCCTTGCCCGGTCTGTGAGTTTTGGTGGGCGGCCTTCTCTTGTCAGGTTTGTAGTGGTGCCATATTCTTTCCATTTTGCTGTAATGGATTTAATGATGCTCCCTGGGATATTCAAAGTTTGGGATATTTTTTATGACCCAACCCTGATCTATACTTCTCCACAACTTTGCCTCCGACCTGTCTGGCGTGTTCCTTGGTTTTCATGTTGCTTGCTTAGTAGTGTTGCAGAGTCAGGGTCCTTCCAGAACAGGTTAATTTATACAGACATCATGTGACAGATCATGTGACACTTGGATTGCACACAGGTGGATCTTAATCAACTAATTATGTGACTTATGAAGAGAATTGGTTGGAGCAGCTCTTATTTAGGGGGTTTCATACGAAAAGGGGTGAATACTTATGCACACTCCAGATTTCTGTTTTTTCATTTTAATTATTGTTTGTGTCACAATAAAAAAAAATGTGCACCTTTAAAGTGGTAGGCATGTTGTGTAAATCAAATGGTGCTAACCCCCTAAAAATCCATTTTAATACCAGCTTGTAATGCGACAAAACAGGACAAACACCAAGGGGGATGAATACTTTTGCAAGGCACTGTAATTAGTCCAGAACTTCATTCATAATTGTAATTAAGCAAATCTGGGTAGAAGTTATATGCACCCTAGGTACCCCTACCTTCATGCCAGAAAGAATCAAAATCAGTGAAGAATTGAGGGAGAAGCGATTTGTGCGGAAACTGCTCGTTAGGGCTTAATTACTCCATATCTTCATTATTAATTGCAATTATGCAAATCTGGGTAGAAGCCATATGCACACCAGGCAGACCTACCTTCCTGCCAAAAAGAATAAAAATCGGTGAAGAACAGAGAAGAAGCGATTTTCGTGAAATGTGTACAATGACGGACGGACACCGGACAACACATGATAGCATAAGCTCATTGCCTGTTGGCCATATGAGCTAATAATTTCTCCAACCATCACTCTGCCTCCTCCCTCATTACAATTAATTTCCCATAATTACCTCTCTCATATTAGAGACAAGAGTGCTCTGAGAGCACAATATCCCCCGTTGGCAACTATGCCATAACTAGGGTAAAATGCGACTGAACTGAACGAAATTGCAATATGCGTATTACCGACATATAACAAAGAATCCTGCCAAGTTTTGCGAAATTCCTCTAAAAATTGTGAGAGAAATTGATTTCAGAAGGTGAGTACCCTTCCTGGGACAGACGGACGGACATTGCCACGACATAATCCCCCTTCAGGCCTTTCGGCCAGAGGGGGATAAAAATTGTGAAGGAGGTTGATTTCAGAAAGCAAGCACACCTTGCTGAAATTGCCAAAGTACAAATTTGTTAATAATCAAGAGCCACGACTCTGGTAAAATTTGACCGAATTGAACAAAATAACAATATGCATACTACCGATATATAACAAAGCCTTTTGCCAAGTTTCATGAAATTCCTCCAAAAATTGTGAGAGGAGTTGATTTCAGAAGAACATACATCCTTATGAAATTGTCAAAGTACAAGTTATTTCATCAAGGGTCAAAACTCCGGTAAAATTTTCACAAACAAAATTAAATCGCAATATGCATATTACCGTCATATAACAAGGCCTTTTGCCAAGCTCCGAGAAATGCGTCAAAAAATTGTGAGAGGAGTTGATGTCAGAAGGCAAGCACACCTTCACAAAATTGTGAAAGTACAAGCTTGTTAATCAAGGGCCACAACTCTGGTAACATTCGATCGAATTGAACAAAATAACAATATGCATACTACCGATATATAACAATGCCTTTTGCCAAGTTTCATGAAATTCCTCCAAAAATTGTGAGAGGAGTTGATTTCAGAAGGAAAACACACTCTCATGAGAATTGTTCATCTCATCTCATTATCTCTAGCCGCTTTATCCTTCTACAGGGTCGCAGGCAAGCTGGAGCCTATCCCAGCTGACTATGGGCGAAAGGCGGGGTACACCCTGGACAAGTCGCCAGGTCATCACAGGGCTGACACATAGACACAGACAACCATTCACACTCACATTCACACCTACGGTCAATTTAGAGTCACCAGTTAACCTAACCTGCATGTCTTTGGACTGTGGGGGAAACCGGAGCACCCGGAGGAAACCCACGCGGACACGGGGAGAACATGCAAACTCCACACAGAAAGGCCCTCGCCGGCCCCAGGGCTCGAACCCAGGACCTTCTTGCTGTGAGGCGACAGCGCTAACCACTACACCACCGTGCCGCCATGAGAATTGTTAAATTATAAATTTTGTTAATGAAGGGCTGTAACTCTGGTAAAATATGACCGAATTTAACGTAATTACAATATGCGTATTACCGACACATAACAAAGAATCCTGCCAAGTTTTGTGAAATTCCTCCAAAAATTGTGAGAGAAAATGATTTCAGAAGGCGAGCACCCTTCCTGGGATGGACGGACGGACAGACATCGCCACAACATAATCCCTCTTCGGGCTTTTTGGCCAGCGGGGCATAACTAGTACCATTATTTATTTTCAACAGAAGAACTTAAAAGATTCTAAATCACATCTTTTACATATAATTTAGACTGTTTATTTACATATCATACACATTGTAAGCAATAAAGCTTAACAAATACCAGTTGTTCATAGCTATGCATATGCATTTCAATGCTTTTTAATATACAGACACACCCACAATTAACCATATATGGTATGTAGGCATTGCAGCATCCATCACATAATCCTACTCAGTGATTGTTGTGAACTGTACCTGTTGCTAACATCATATAATTGAATGGATTTGGATATGCGACGGTATCGTATTTGTGTGCCTCGTTTCCCACTCCAGCTTAAAGTGCCATTCCACCATTGGATGTATTCTTTGGCATAAAATACAATATATTTTATGACAACATGACTAGACAGAGAAATCTTTTAGCTTCAAAATGATATATCAAACATAATTTTTTGACAACGACAAGTATATTAATTTTGCGACCAAAGTCACCTACCCTTTTAATTTCCGCGCGGTAGTGAAACGTGATGTCATCGGCAGGTTCCCCTTCTTGTGTACCACGTCACGTGTGACGTGGCACAGATTATCGGCAATGGCGGATAGAACGCGATTTCCACTTGTCGATTGCTGTGCCGATATTCACCATCAACCGTCTCCTTTGGGCATCACTTGCTATTTTCCTTTGCTTCTTTTCCGAAGCTGACAATCGCGTTCTATCCGCCATTGCTGATAATCTGTGCCACGTCACACGTGACGTGGTACACAAGAAGGGGAACCTGCCGATGACATCACGTTTCACTACCGCGCGGAAATTAAAAGGGTAGGTGACTTTGGTCGCAAAATTAATATACTTGTCGTTGTCAAAAAATTATGTTTGATATATCATTTTGAAGCTAAAAGATGTCTCTGTCTAGTCATGTTGTCATAAAATATATTGTATTTTATGCCAAAAAAATACATCCAATGGTGGAATGGCACTTTAAGTTCAGCTTGCTGGCCAAATTTATCAGTATCAGCTTGGGGAATCGGTATCCACTGATAAGCCACTTCAGCCAAACACCTGTTTTCTGAAAATAGCTTTTATATGAATTGCACGATGCATAACATTCAACAAAGCGTTACTAAGCCATGCTGTATTCATCAACTTGCCAACTCGTTGTGTTGGATTTCAGCAGAACCAAAAACTTGCGTGTAAAGCGCTTCTGAGTTTTCACATTATGTTTTTTCAGCGCTAGGTGCTTTGCATATATACACTGTCACTGGTGCACATAAATATTTGCACAAAAATAAGTAAAGATTTGTTTTAATAAATACCATGCTTTGTATTGAAAAGTCCATATACAATTCATACACAATGCATGCCTATACTTTTGTGAAGACACTGTTAAGAAGAAGAAGAAGAAGAAGAAGAAGAAGAAATGAAAGTCCAGGGCCCTTTTTTAAACAAGGGTTAATATGCAAACTTGTAAAATAGAATAAGGAAAAGGATAAGAAAAGGATAAAGGAAAACAGAGAGAGAATAAAAATAGAGCACTAATTAACACCGAAGGCAAAGTGAATATTGGTGAATAATAACTGAGACACAGTCAAGGTTATTATTTACTGATAATCACTGAGCCTGAGCCAGACGATTGTTTTAGTATAAATACACAGGTGATTATTTCAAAAAAAATTTTTAATTGTACTCAAAAAAATAGTTTATTTTAATCTTCAAAAGCGACATGCAAATGTAATAACGGCGCTGCGCAGACTTGCGTCACTTATCTATGCCGAGTCACATAAAATACTTTGTTTTGAAATAGATAAAATAAATCCCAATTCCACCTTACCTTTGAATAGTTTTAGACCAAACTTCATAACATCGTTAGTGCTTTTAGGAACAGCATTTTCTTTCATAACTTCTAATTCTTCCTCACTTACAGCGACAAAGCAATTGACTACCATTTTGCCAAGTCACTCGAGGTGATTATAGGAAATCACATGTTGATTGGTTGAGAAATTCAGATTATTTTTCGATCATCACCTCTGTATTTATACTAATACTTATTACATGGTTTTGTTGCATACTCAATTCTGATTGGTCAAATATGGCATGCTACGGGTCTGTTATTATTAAATTATGCAATTTTAAATCAACATTTTGTGTCAAATTATTGGTTTATTTCGTAAATAACCAAGTAATAAGCAGGATAATGCACAGCGAGCCGGTTATTATTGTGAAATAAACCCCTTTGGGGTCCTGCGTCACCCTGTTGGGGTTTATTTCACTATAATGACTTGCTCGCTGTACACTATCCCTTACATAATACAGATATCAGATGATCTCACCTCCTGTAAATCTGTGACCTTCTGCTGAAGTTCCACTCTCATGGTGTATTCCTCTTCCCATCTTAAAGAAAGATAAGAGACCATTGAACCTCAACAAGTCCAATATACACAAACACAATATCAGTGTGACGATGTGTGTCCGGACCAGAGCTTTGTCATTGATGGTGCAACTATTCCGTGTTAACAATATTAGATGAACAAATGTCAACCATATAGATGGCAATGTGTGTTTACTGTATATGATGACTTAAGCGCTTACACACTTCTAATGATTCATTACACTGTCTGGAAAGCATTCACAGTACTAGTGTGCAGTAGAGTAGAACAGAACCAGCCTTTAGCGCTCTCTCTCTCTCTCTCTCTAACATTCTCTTACGTAAGGGCTCTTTGAAATGCAGCACACTGCAGTTTTTCTCAGCTTATTAAAGCTTCCTCTGTGGATTGCAAGAATAGACTAACAGCAAACATTACAAGCAATTCTGAGGTGCAAACATACAACTACCAGGAGGCTGATGAAAAGGGAAGTATGTGTGAAAGATAAGATGCAAAGGAGAGGGAGGAAAAAGAGAAAGGATGATGAACATGTGCGCTCGGTCAGTGCCAGTCTGTGAACTGCAATGCAGATGAAGTGTGGAGCACTGAGACACAGGAAAGAGGACAGGAATAAGAGAGTGTGAGTGAAAGACAGACTGATTTGGGTAGCGTGAACGAATAATCCTGTAATGACGAAGCAAAACAAAAGCACATTGAGCCTTCATGCTAAAATAGACCTGCAGAGACATACATGGGAGCATTAAAGCCCCAAGTTAAATTTAGATATGTATTCATGTGCCATAAACCATGACTCAGGGGACAGAGTCAGGGATGGAAAGTCAAGCTGAATGACTTTCAACCCCTAAATAAAACTGTTATTGTATGACTGTGGAAAAGAAAGAGAGCCAATGGGACATGCCAGGGCAAAAGACGTATGTTTCCCATGGCAACGAGCTATAACTCCATATAATAAAAGGTCTAACAGGTGCTGTCAACCACATGTTGTTTTATTTTCACATACCAGGCTCCTGTCACTTGACTGATAACTCTCATCTTCATTTCTTGCCTGGCCAAATCATTCAGATGGGCTTACAAAATTAAAACAATATGTCGTATTACAACCGCACTGCTAGATGTTGTGATTGTGATGTGCTTTGCTACTAACATCTGACCTGCGATAATCTGACAAGAATGTTTGTTGGATCATGATTTATGATGTGACTCATCAAAACATCCCTAAAATCCCTATCTGGATCATGTGATTTGTCAATTTGTTGTTTGCTATGAGCATTGTGACCTTGGTAAAGATGCTCAAACTCTTTACAGAAAGGTCACATGAAATTTACACGTGTTTTTCAGATACTTCACATGTTTGCTTTATTCACATGTACAGTTTCAGGACAACAAATGCACCCTCGCATATTTGCCACATGATCACATACTACTCACAATCACATATGGAAAAACACATGATCACGTGTGTGGAAATGTATGTGATTTTTCCATTTGGGAAGGCACACACTGAAAACACTGCGATTGTTTACAAAGCTCAGTGGAGATTTTGTATCTTTCTTCAACCAGTACTGAAAATATTCTGAAAACCCCATGACATTTCTGCTAGTTATACAGTTATTCATCTCAGCTCTCATTATCTCTAGCCACTTTATCCTTCTACAGGGTCGCAGGCAAGCTGGAGCCCATCCCAGCGGACTACGGGCGAAAGGCGGGGTACACCCTGGACAAGTCGCCAGGTCATCACAGGGCTGACACATAGACACAGACAACCATTCACACTCACATTCACACCTACGGTCAATTTAGAGTCGCCAGTTAACCTAACCTGCATGTCTTTGGACTGTGGGGGAAACCAGAGCACCCGGAGGAAACCCACGCGGACACGGGGAGAACATGCAAACTCCGCACAGAAAGGCCCTCGCCGGCCACGGGGCTCGAACCCGGACCTTCTTGCTGTGAGGCGACAGCGCTAACCACTACACCACCGTGCCGCCCCCATCTCAAATCATATTAAGCATTAATTAAATAAAACTAAGAAATGTAATATCCTATGTGCACAGTATTTTCAGTGCCAGAACTGTGAAGGTGTGGTTATGAATCAATCTTCATAACCACACCTTTTCATAACCAACCCTTTTCTGACATCCCGGTGCCAGGAAGTTGACTCTTTCATGATCCTTTTTCGTGATAATTTCAGTGTTAAGAGCTGCATGTATTCACAGAAAAAAATAACCCGAGGCTTTGTTTAACAACTTTGATGTGCGATCGCTGGTTTGAATGCAAGAGAAATTATTTACGCATGGGCGTTTTCACAAAACTCATGAGACACAACATGCTCTGCTCTCAGAAAGTTTCATCTTCATGGGGTAATGAATCTGTACACACTGGATCACCTGGCCTTTTCACTAATCCTGTGCTTAGCTTGTGTATTTTCCAAACAGGAAAAGAGTAAATGTGGAAAGTTTAGGCAGATCAGTTCATCCTCAGGCCCTGCGATAACCTGGCGACTTGTTCAGGGTGTACCCCGCCTCTCGCCCATAGTCAGCTGGGATAAGCTAGTATCTCACTGGGCTGTGACAGCCTGTGACTAGTTGGAGACACAACAATTGCGATAAAATATGCGAATTAGCGACAATTTTCACTTGGAATCACACTGAATTGATATTCGCATATTTTACCACGATTGTGGTGTCTCCAACTAGTCGCAGGCTGTCACAGCCCGGCTTTCCCTCGGCAGGCAGGGAAGTAGAGGAAGCCTCACGGAAACTGACTTGAGAAGGGTTCGCGACGGCTTTGCGACACCAGCGACGCATTTGCGGCTATTTTGAGAGAAATCTTGTCGCACAAATTTTTTGAACATGTTCAAAATTTCAGCGATGAAGGAGCGACACTTTGCGACTCATGTGAGGAAATTGAGAAGCCCCGCGAATGTTTCAAGACACGTTTGAAACTCTCTCGCGAATGACGTTCGCAATTTGTCGCAAGCTGTTGCAGCCCAGTGAGATACTACCCATAGGCTCCAGCTTGCCTGCGACCCTGTAGAACAGGATAAGTGGCTACAGACAATGGATGGATAGTTCATCCTCAGCACCAGGAGTATGGACAGCGCCCGTCTCAGACTCAAATCTCAAATGATTTGGACTGGACGAAGTAATTAGGCCTACTTCATTCACCATGTAGTGCACTCATCTGGAAAAGATCTCATCTCATCTCATTATCTGTAGCCGCTTTATCCTGTTCTACAGGGTCGCAGGCAAGCTGGAGCCTATCCCAGCTGACTATGGGTGAAAGGCGGGGTACACCCTGGACAAGTCGCCAGGTCATCACAGGGCTGACACATAGACACAGGGCTGACACATTCACACCTACGGTCAATTTAGAGTCACCAGTTAACCTAACCTGCATGTCTTTGGACTGTGGGGGAAACCGGAGCACCCGGAGGAAACCCACGCGGACACGGGGAGAACATGCAAACTCCGCACAGAAAGGCCCTCGCCGGCCACAGGGCTCGAACCCGGACCTTCTTGCTGTGAGGCGACAGCGCTAACCACTACACCACCGTGCCGCCCATCTGGAAAAGATGAGAGAGTTATTTGACCCGCAGTCTGGGTCTGCTCGCCTGTGTGGTTTTTGCTGAGCTCAGTGTTGCCATGGACTCTGCAGTGTTTAGTGACTCAGGAGGGGAGGATCACAAGCATCGATCATGTTTTTGTTCAACGATCCAGACAAACCCAAAGGATGCTTCTTTGTGGATGGAAACTGCGCATAAACACACGCACAGGCTGCTATACTAATCAAGCAATCGAGTGAATGAAAATCAGCCTCACACACATGGCATTCACCTGTGTTTGTACTCGTCTCTCTCCCGTTTTACTTTGGCCAACACGTTATAGAGGGCTCTGATTTCCGGGGTGATGGTGTCGATCTGCACTCCGACTCCGTCCGGGTGAACCCATGACACTCCGGGGCTGGTGATCACCCGCGGTTCTGAGCTCGCAGGCCACTTCCGGGTGGGATTATACGACCAGATAGTACCGGGCAGAAAGCGGTTGGGCGGATTCGGGCCGGTTCTGGCTGCAGCAGCGTTCAGATTGGGTGCGTTATTGGAGTTATTGGTGTTGGCTGCGGCTGCTTTGTTCGGCGCGACGGCCGAGTTGGAGCCTGGATCATAACCCAAAGCCCGAGTCTTGTCATCAGGCTCGAGTTTAAGCACGGTCGTAAGGGGAGGTGTGAATAAAGTAGTCGGTCTCTTGGCGGAATTATTCGTGTTTTGAGCCTGCAGGGGAATGAAGCCCGTCTGCACCCCAGTGTCTTTGCTCTCGGCGCAAGCGAGCTCATTGCTTTCCAGCACCTGCTGCAGCTGTTTCTCCAAGATTTTGTTTCGCCTCTCGAGCTCATGCACTTTCGCCAGAAAGCAGCGGAAGCGCAGATTCAGGGTCTTCAGGACGCTGATGTTGGAGCCCAGGTCGTTGCGTAAAGCCATGGCTGCAGGCGGAGGCGGCACGGCCCGGTGCACAGGAGGACCGACGGGCAGATAAACTAACCCACTCTGTAAAACACCATCCGCGATCAGACCGGGCTGTTCACCGAGGTGAAGCACGCTGGAGTGCGGAGCCGTCAGAAGAGCGTCCGGGAGCACAGTGGAGGGCGAGTCCGGATGGCTGGGCATCTCTGAGCTCTGCGCATGCGGATGAGCTGCAGGTAAACTGTGGCCCAGCAACGGGTTCATACTACACGGGAAGCTGAAGCGCTGCAGATCTGGCATGAACGACGGCTGTTCAAGACTCAGTGGAGTGAAAGTGGCAGCGTTTTTTACGAATAACTACGTCGAATAAACTATTAATATCACTGACTGCGCGTGTAAATTACTAAAACATGATAAAAACAACCAGATAAACGCTTGACGACTGATGCTGGGAGGAAAAATAATAACAATAATAAGCAAAAAAATAAAAAAGATTATCGATGCGACGCACTGCTGAATAAAATGACCACACAGGCACCGGTCAGATCAGTTAGGTAGCGTTATTGAAGGAAAACAAGACTGTAAATGTAACAAATTAAAGAAAACAATACGCGTGCGTCCGGCTCAGGGCTGCATTCAAAATGCACTTGTGAGTGGAAGCGAACTGGGATTTAGAGACCGAGTTACCGTAATACACAGAGATGAGGCATAAGTATTTTTATAACATAGTCGTTTTCGGTCAATTAGTTAATTATTAATAACTCTTAGTAACTATCATCAGCAATACGCATGGAACATTATTTCTTGAGATTAAAAAAGAAATCCAGTTTCAACATGGAAACGGTGAAGCCCCAGAACAAGCGTACTTACGGTAAAGCACAGAACTGACGCAGGTGGAGTTGATTGTGATTTGATTTGGTTCACAAGTGCATTTATTTAGTTAGTTGTTTGTTTGTTTGTTTGTTGATGAGGGGTTGGTTTGGTTCACAAGCGCAGTTAGTTAGTTAGTTAGTTAGTTAGTTAGTTAGTTAGTTTGGTTGGTTGTTGATGGGGGTTAGTTTGGTTCACAAGTGCATTTATTTAGTTAGTTGGTTGGTTGTTGATGGGGGGTTGGTTTGGTTCACAAGTGCATTTAGTTAGTTGTTTGGTTGGTTGTTGATGGGGGTTGGTTTGGTTCACAAGTGCATTTATTTAGTTAGTTGTTTGGTTGGTTGTTGATGGGGGTTGGTTTGGTTCACAAGTGCATTTAGTTAGTTAGTTGTTTGGTTGGTTGTTGATGGGGGGTTTGGTTCACAAGTGCATTTATTTAGTTAGTTGTTTGGTTGGTTGTTGATGGGGGTTGGTTTGGTTCACAAGTGCATTTAGTTAGTTAGTTGTTTGGTTGGTTGTTGATGGGGGGTTTGGTTCACAAGTGCATTTATTTAGTTAGTTGTTTGGTTGGTTGTTGATGGGGGTTGGTTTGGTTCACAAGTGCATTTAGTTAGTTAGTTGTTTGGTTGGTTGTTGATGGGGGGTTTGGTTCACAAGTGCATTTATTTAGTTAGTTGTTTGGTTGGTTGTTGATGGGGGGTTGGTTTGGTTCACAAGTGCATTTATTTATTTAGTTAGTTGTTTGGTTGGTTGTTGATGGGGGGTTAGTTTGGTTCACAAGTG
The DNA here is from genome assembly GCF_027579695.1 of Neoarius graeffei. Lineage (NCBI taxonomy): Eukaryota > Metazoa > Chordata > Actinopteri > Siluriformes > Ariidae > Neoarius > Neoarius graeffei. The sequence goes on from NC_083573.1 coordinate 52,071,776, forward strand.
CATTTATTTAGTTAGTTGGTTGGTTGTTGATGGGGGTTGGTTTGGTTCACAAGCGCATTTATTTATTTATTTATTTATTTATTTATTTAGTTAGTTAGTTAGTTAGTTAGTTAGTTAGTTGTTTGGTTGGTTGTTGATGGGGGTTGGTTTGGTTCACAAGTGCATTTATTTAGTTAGTTGGTTGGTTGTTGATGGGGGGTTGGTTTGGTTCACAAGTGCATTTATTTAGTTAGTTGTTTGTTTGTTGATGAGGGGTTGGTTTGGTTCACAAGCGCATTTATTTATTTATTTAGTTAGTTAGTTAGTTAGTTAGTTAGTTACTTATTTAGTTAGTTAGTTGTTTGGTTGGTTGTTGATGGGGGGTTGGTTTGGTTCACAAGTGCATTTAGTTAGTTACTTAGTTGTTTGGTTGGTTGTTGATGGGGGTTTGGTTCACAAGTGCATTTATTTAGTTAGTTGTTTGGTTGGTTGTTGATGGGGGGTTAGTTTGGTTCACAAGTGCATTTATTTATTTAGTTAGTTGTTTGGTTGGTTATTGATGGGGGGTTGGTTTGGTTCACAAGTGCATTTATTTAGTTAGTTAGTTGTTTGGTTGGTTGTTGATGGGGGGTTAGTTTGGTTCACAAGTGCATTTATTTATTTAGTTAGTTGTTTGGTTGGTTGTTGATGGGGGGTTAGTTTGGTTCACAAGTGCATTTATTTATTTAGTTAGTTGTTTGGTTGGTTATTGATGGGGGTTGGTTTGGTTCACAAGTGCATTTATTTAGTTAGTTGTTTGGTTGGTTGTTGATGGGGGTTGGTTTGGTTCACAAGTGCATTTATTTAGTTGTTTGGTTGGTTGTTGATGGGGGGTTGGTTTGGTTCACAAGTGCATTTATTTAGTTAGTTGTTTGTTTGTTTGTTGATGAGGGGTTGGTTTGGTTCACAAGCGCATTTATTTATTTATTTATTTAGTTAGTTAGTTAGTTAGTTAGTTAGTTAGTTAGTTAGTTAGTTAGTTAGTTAGTTAGTTAGTTGTTTGGTTGGTTGTTGATGGGGGGTTGGTTTGGTTCACAAGTGCATTTAGTTAGTTACTTAGTTGTTTGGTTGGTTGTTGATGGAGGGTTTGGTTCACAAGTGCATTTATTTAGTTAGTTGTTTGGTTGGTTGTTGATGGGGGGGTTGGTTTGGTTCACAAGTGCATTTATTTAGTTAGTTAGTTGTTTGGTTGGTTGTTGATGGGGGGTGAGTTTGGTTCACAAGTGCATTTATTTAGTTAGTTAGTTAGTTGTTTGGTTGGTTATTGATGGGGGGTTGGTTTGGTTCACAAGTGCATTTATTTAGTTAGTTAGTTGTTTGGTTGGTTGTTGATGGGGGTTGGTTTGGTTCACAAGTGTAGTTAGTTAGTTAGTTAGTTAGTTAGTTAGTTAGTTAGTTAGTTAGTTAGTTAGTTAGTTAGTTGTTTGGTTGGTTGTTGATGGGGGGTTGGTTTGGTTCACAAGTGCATTTAGTTAGTTAGTTAGTTAGTTAGTTAGTTAGTTAGTTAGTTAGTTAGTTAGTTAGTTAGTTAGTTGTTTGGTTGGTTGTTGATGGGGGGTTGGTTTGGTTCACAAGTGCATTTAGTTAATTAGTTAGTTGTTTGGTTGGTTGTTGATGGGGGGTTGGTTTGGTTCACAAGTGTAGTTAGTTAGTTAGTTAGTTAGTTAGTTAGTTAGTTAGTTAGTTAGTTAGTTAGTTAGTTAGTTAGTTAGTTGTTTGGTTGGTTGTTGATGGGGGGTTGGTTTGGTTCACAAGTGCATTTATTTATTTAGTTAGTTGGTTAGTTGGTTGTTTGGTTGGTTGTTGATGGGGGGTTGGTTTGGTTCACAAGTGCATTTAGTTAGTTAGTTGTTTGGTTGGTTGTTGATGGGGGTTAGTTTGGTTCACAAGTGCATTTATTTAGTCAGTTGTTTGGTTGGTTGTTGATGGGGGGTTGGTTTGGTTCACAAGTGCAGTTAGTTAGTTAGTTAGTTAGTTAGTTAGTTGTTTGGTTGGTTGTTGATGGGGGTTGGTTTGGTTCACAAGTGCATTTATTTATTTAGTTAGTTGGTTAGTTGGTTGTTTGGTTGGTTGTTGATGGGGGGTTGGTTTGGTTCACAAGTGCATTTAGTTAGTTAGTTGTTTGGTTGGTTGTTGATGGGGGGTTGGTTTGGTTCACAAGTGCATTTATTTATTTATTTATTTATTTATTTAGTTATTTAGTTAGTTAGTTAGTTAGTTAGTTAGTTAGTTAGTTAGTTGTTTGGTTGGTTGTTGATGGGGGGTTGGTTTGGTTCACAAGTGTAGTTAGTTAGTTAGTTAGTTAGTTAGTTAGTTCGTTAGTTAGTTAGTTAGTTAGTTAGTTAGTTAGTTAGGTTGGTTGTTGATGGGGGTTGGTTTGGTTCACAAGTGCATTTATTTATTTAGTTAGTTAGTTAGTTAGTTAGTTAGTTAGTTAGTTAGTTAGTTGTTTGGTTGGTTGTTGATGGGGGGGTTGGTTTGGTTCACAAGTGTAGTTAGTTAGTTAGTTAGTTAGTTAGTTAGTTAGTTAGTTAGTTAGTTAGTTAGTTGTTTGGTTGGTTGTTGATGGGGGGTTGGTTTGGTTCACAAGTGCATTTAGTTAGTTACTTAGTTGTTTGGTTGGTTGTTTGGTTGGTTGTTGATGGGGGGTTGGTTTGGTTCACAAGTGCATTTAGTTAGTTAGTTGTTTGGTTGGTTGTTGATGGGGGGTTAGTTTGGTTCACAAGTGCATTTATTTAGTTAGTTGTTTGGTTGGTTGTTGATGGGGGGTTGGTTTGGTTCGCAAGTGCATTTATTTAGTTAGTTAGTTGTTTGGTTGGTTGTTGATGGGGGGTTAGTTTGGTTCACAAGTGCATTTATTTAGTTAGTTGTTTGGTTGTTGATGGGGGTTGGTTTGGTTCACAAGTGCATTTATTTAGTTAGTTGGATGGTTGTTGATGGGGGGTTAGTTTGGTTCACAAGTGCATTTATTTAGTTAGTTAGTTGTTTGGTTGGTTGTTGATGGGGGGTTAGTTTGGTTCACAAGTGCATTTATTTATTTAGTTAGTTGTTTGGTTGGTTATTGATGGGGGTTGGTTTGGTTCACAAGTGCATTTATTTAGTTAGTTAGTTGTTTGGTTGGTTGTTGATGGGGGTTGGTTTGGTTCACAAGTGCATTTAGTTAGTTAGTTGTTTGGTTGGTTGTTGATGGGGGGTTGGTTTGGTTCACAAGTGGATTTATTTAGTTAGTTGGTTGTTTGTTGATGAGGGGTTGGTTTGGTTCACAAGCGCATTTAGTTAGTTAGTTAGTTAGTTAGTTAGTTAGTTAGTTAGTTAGTTAGTTAGTTAGTTGTTTGGTTGGTTGTTGATGGGGGGTTGGTTTGGTTCACAAGTGCATTTAGTTAGTTACTTAGTTGTTTGGTTGGTTGTTGATGGGGGGTTGGTTTGGTTCACAAGTGCAGTTAGTTAGTTAGTTAGTTAGTTAGTTAGTTAGTTAGTTAGTTAGTTAGTTAGTTAGTTAGTTAGTTGTTTGGTTGGTTGTTGATGGGGGGTTGGTTTGGTTCACAAGTGCATTTATTTATTTAGTTAGTTGGTTAGTTGGTTGTTTGGTTGGTTGTTGATGGGGGGTTGGTTTGGTTCACAAGTGCATTTATTTATTTAGTTAGTTGGTTAGTTGGTTGTTTGGTTGGTTGTTGATGGGGGGTTGGTTTGGTTCACAAGTGCATTTAGTTAGTTAGTTGTTTGGTTGGTTGTTGATGGGGGGTTAGTTTGGTTCACAAGTGCATTTATTTAGTCAGTTGTTTGGTTGGTTGTTGATGGGGGGTTGGTTTGGTTCACAAGTGCATTTATTTAGTTAGTTGTTTGGTTGTTGATGGGGGTTGGTTTGGTTCACAAGTGCATTTATTTATTTAGTTAGTTGGTTAGTTGGTTGTTTGGTTGGTTGTTGATGGGGGGTTGGTTTGGTTCACAAGTGCATTTATTTAGTTAGTTAGTTGTTTGGTTGGTTGTTGATGGGGGGTTAGTTTGGTTCACAAGTGCATTTATTTATTTATTTAGTTAGTTAGTTTGGTTGGTTATTGATGGGGGGTTGGTTTGGTTCACAAGTGCATTTATTTAGTTAGTTGTTTGGTTGGTTGTTGATGGGGGTTGGTTTGGTTCACAAGTGCATTTAGTTAGTTAGTTAGTTGTTTGGTTGGTTGTTGATGGGGGGTTAGTTTGGTTCACAAGTGCATTTATTTAGTCAGTTGTTTGGTTGGTTGTTGATGGGGGGTTAGTTTGGTTCACAAGTGCATTTATTTATTTAGTTAGTTGTTTGGTTGTTGATGGGGGTTGGTTTGGTTCACAAGTGCATTTATTTAGTTAGTTAGTTAGTTAGTTAGTTAGTTAGTTAGTTAGTTAGTTAGTTAGTTAGTTGTTTGGTTGGTTGTTGATGGGGGGTTAGTTTGGTTCACAAGTGCATTTATTTATTTAGTTAGTTGTTTGGTTGGTTGGTTATTGATGGGGGGTTGGTTTGCTTCACAAGTGCATTTATTTAGTTAGTTGTTTGGTTGGTTGTTGATGGGGGTTGGTTTGGTTCACAAGTGCATTTAGTTAGTTAGTTGTTTGGTTGGTTGTTGATGGGGGGTTAGTTTGGTTCACAAGTGCATTTATTTAGTTAGTTGTTTGGTTGTTGATGGGGGTTGGTTTGGTTCACAAGTGCATTTATTTAGTTAGTTAGTTGTTTGGTTGGTTGTTGATGGGGGTTAGTATGGTTCACAAGTGCATTTATTTAGTTAGTTGTTTGGTTGTTGATGGGGGTTGGTTTGGTTCACAAGTGCATTTATTTAGTTAGTTAGTTGTTTGGTTGGTTGTTGATGGGGGGTTAGTTTGGTTCACAAGTGCATTTATTTAGTTAGTTTGGTTGGTTATTGATGGGGGGTTGGTTTGGTTCACAAGTGCATTTATTTAGTTAGTTGTTTGGTTGGTTGTTGATGGGGGTTGGTTTGGTTCACAAGTGCATTTATTTAGTTAGTTAGTTGTTTGGTTGGTTGTTGATGGGGGGTTAGTTTGGTTCACAAGTGCATTTATTTATTTATTTAGTTAGTTAGTTTGGTTGGTTATTGATGGGGGGTTGGTTTGGTTCACAAGTGCATTTATTTAGTTAGTTGTTTGGTTGGTTGTTGATGGGGGTTGGTTTGGTTCACAAGTGCATTTAGTTAGTTAGTTGTTTGGTTGGTTGTTGATGGGGGGTTGGTTTGGTTCACAAGTGCATTTAGTTAGTTAGTTGTTTGGTTGGTTGTTGATGGGGGGTTAGTTTGGTTCACAAGTGCATTTATTTAGTCAGTTGTTTGGTTGGTTGTTGATGGGGGGTTGGTTTGGTTCACAAGTGCATTTATTTATTTATTTATTTATTTAGTTAGTTAGTTAGTTAGTTAGTTAGTTAGTTAGTTAGTTGTTTGGTTGGTTGTTGATGGGGGGTTAGTTTGGTTCACAAGTGCATTTATTTATTTAGTTAGTTGTTTGGTTGTTGATGGGGGTTGGTTTGGTTCACAAGTGCATTTATTTCGTTAGTTAGTTGTTTGGTTGGTTGTTGATGGGGGGTTAGTTTGGTTCACAAGTGCATTTATTTATTTAGTTAGTTGTTTGGTTGGTTATTGATGGGGGGTTGGTTTGGTTCACAAGTGCATTTAGTTAGTTAGTTGTTTGGTTGGTTGATGATGGGGGGTTAGTTTGGTTCACAAGTGCATTTATTTAGTTAGTTGTTTGGTTGTTGATGGGGGTTGTTTGGTTCACAAGTGCATTTATTTAGTTAGTTAGTTGTTTGGTTGGTTGTTGATGGGGGGTTAGTTTGGTTCACAAGTGCATTTATTTAGTTAGTTGTTTGGTTGTTGATGGGGGTTGGTTTGGTTCACAAGTGCATTTATTTAGTTAGTTAGTTGTTTGGTTGGTTGTTGATGGGGGGTTAGTTTGGTTCACAAGTGCATTTATTTAGTTAGTTAGTTTGGTTGGTTATTGATGGGGGGTTGGTTTGGTTCACAAGTGCATTTATTTAGTTAGTTGTTTGTTTGGTTGTTGATGGGGGTTGGTTTGGTTCACAAGTGCATTTAGTTAGTTAGTTGTTTGGTTGGTTGTTGATGGGGGGTTAGTTTGGTTCACAAGTGCATTTATTTAGTTAGTTGTTTGGTTGGTTGTTGATGGGGGGTTAGTTTGGTTCACAAGTGCATTTATTTAGTTAGTTAGTTTGGTTGGTTATTGATGGGGGGTTGGTTTGGTTCACAAGTGCATTTATTTAGTTAGTTGTTTGTTTGGTTGTTGATAGGGGTTGGTTTGGTTCACAAGTGCATTTAGTTAGTTAGTTGTTTGGTTGGTTGTTGATGGGGGGTTAGTTTGGTTCACAAGTGCATTTATTTAGTCAGTTGTTTGGTTGGTTGTTGATGGGGGGTTGGTTTGGTTCACAAGTGCATTTATTTAGTTAGTTAGTTAGTTGTTTGGTTGGTTGTTGATGGGGGGTTAGTTTGGTTCACAAGTGCATTTATTTATTTAGTTAGTTGTTTGGTTGTTGATGGGGGTTGGTTTGGTTCACAAGTGCATTTATTTCGTTAGTTAGTTGTTTGGTTGGTTGTTGATGGGGGGTTAGTTTGGTTCACAAGTGCATTTATTTAGTTAGTTAGTTGTTTGGTTGGTTATTGATGGGGGGTTGGTTTGGTTCACAAGTGCATTTAGTTATTTAGTTGTTTGGTTGGTTGATGATGGGGGGTTAGTTTGGTTCACAAGTGCATTTATTTAGTTAGTTGTTTGGTTGTTGATGGGGGTTGGTTTGGTTCACAAGTGCATTTATTTAGTTAGTTAGTTGTTTGGTTGGTTGTTGATGGGGGGTTAGTTTGGTTCACAAGTGCATTTATTTAGTTAGTTGTTTGGTTGTTGATGGGGGTTGGTTTGGTTCACAAGTGCATTTATTTAGTTAGTTAGTTGTTTGGTTGGTTGTTGATGGGGGGTTAGTTTGGTTCACAAGTGCATTTATTTATTTAGTTAGTTTGGTTGGTTATTGATGGGGGGTTGGTTTGGTTCACAAGTGCATTTATTTAGTTATTTGTTTCACTGTAAAAAAATATTTGTTGTTTTAAGTTTTAACTTAAAGTTAGTGCAAGGGCTGCCTTAAAATTTTGAGTTCACTGAAATTCACATAGTAAGTTAAATTGTTGTGAACTTACTATATTAATTTCAGTGAACTCAATTTTAAGGCAGCCCTTAAGGCAACCCTTGCACTAACTTTTTTAAGTTAAAACAACAAATAATTGTTTACAGTGTATAGTTGGTTGTTGATGGGGGGTTGGTTTGGTTCACAAGTGCATTTATTTATGTAGTTGGTTAGTTAGTTGGTTGTTTGGTTGGTTGTTGATGGGGGGTTGGTTTGGTTCACATGTGCAATTATTTATTTAGTTAGTTGTTTGGTTGGTTGTTGATGGGGGGTTGGTTTGGTTCACAAGTGCATTTATTTATTTATTTATTTATTTATTTAGTTGGTTAGTTAGTTAGTTGGTTGTTTGGTTGTTGATGGGGGGTTAGTTTGGTTCACAAGTGCATTTATTTATTTAGTTAGTTGTTTGGTTGGTTATTGATGGGGGGTTGGTTTGGTTCACAAGTGCATTTATTTAGTTAGTTGTTTGGTTGGTTGTTGATGGGGGTTGGTTTGGTTCACAAGTGCATTTATTTAGTTAGTTGTTTGGTTGTTGATGGGGGTTGGTTTGGTTCACAAGTGCATTTATTTAGTTAGTTAGTTGTTTGGTTGGTTGTTGATGGGGGTTAGTTTGGTTCACAAGTGCATTTATTTAGTTAGTTGTTTGGTTGTTGATGGGGGTTGGTTTGGTTCACAAGTGCATTTATTTAGTTAGTTAGTTGTTTGGTTGGTTGTTGATGGGGGGTTAGTTTGGTTCACAAGTGCATTTATTTATTTAGTTAGTTTGGTTGGTTATTGATGGGGGGTTGGTTTGGTTCACAAGTGCATTTATTTAGTTAGTTGTTTGGTTGGTTGTTGATGGGGGTTGGTTTGGTTCACAAGTGCATTTATTTAGTTGTTTGGTTGGTTGTTGATGGGGGGTTGGTTTGGTTCACAAGTGCATTTATTTAGTTAGTTAGTTGTTTGGTTGGTTGTTGATGGGGGTTAGTTTGGTTCACAAGTGCATTTATTTATTTAGTTAGTTGTTTGGTTGGTTATTGATGGGGGGTTGGTTTGGTTCACAAGTGCATTTATTTAGTTAGTTGTTTGGTTGTTGATGGGGTTGGTTTGGTTCACAAGTGCATTTATTTAGTTAGTTGTTTGGTTGGTTGTTGATGGGGGTTGGTTTGGTTCACAAGTGCATTTAGTTAGTTAGTTAGTTGTTTGGTTGGTTGTTGATGGGGGGTTAGTTTGGTTCACAAGTGCATTTATTTAGTCAGTTGTTTGGTTGGTTGTTGATGGGGGGTTAGTTTGGTTCACAAGTGCATTTATTTATTTAGTTAGTTGTTTGGTTGTTGATGGGGGTTGGTTTGGTTCACAAGTGCATTTATTTAGTTAGTTACTTAGTTAGTTGTTTGGTTGGTTGTTGATGGGGGGTTAGTTTGGTTCACAAGTGCATTTATTTATTTAGTTAGTTGTTTGGTTGGTTGGTTATTGATGGGGGGTTGGTTTGCTTCACAAGTGCATTTATTTAGTTAGTTGTTTGGTTGGTTGTTGATGGGGGTTGGTTTGGTTCACAAGTGCATTTAGTTAGTTAGTTGTTTGGTTGGTTGTTGATGGGGGGTTAGTTTGGTTCACAAGTGCATTTATTTAGTTAGTTGTTTGGTTGTTGATGGGGGTTGGTTTGGTTCACAAGTGCATTTATTTAGTTAGTTAGTTGTTTGGTTGGTTGTTGATGGGGGTTAGTTTGGTTCACAAGTGCATTTATTTAGTTAGTTGTTTGGTTGTTGATGGGGGTTGGTTTGGTTCACAAGTGCATTTATTTAGTTAGTTAGTTGTTTGGTTGGTTGTTGATGGGGGGTTAGTTTGGTTCACAAGTGCATTTATTTATTTAGTTAGTTTGGTTGGTTATTGATGGGGGGTTGGTTTGGTTCACAAGTGCATTTATTTAGTTAGTTGTTTGGTTGGTTGTTGATGGGGGTTGGTTTGATTCACAAGTGCATTTATTTAGTTAGTTAGTTGTTTGGTTGGTTGTTGATGGGGGGTTAGTTTGGTTCACAAGTGCATTTATTTATTTATTTAGTTAGTTAGTTTGGTTGGTTATTGATGGGGGGTTGGTTTGGTTCACAAGTGCATTTATTTAGTTAGTTGTTTGGTTGGTTGTTGATGGGGCTTGGTTTGGTTCACAAGTGCATTTAGTTAGTTAGTTGTTTGGTTGGTTGTTGATGGGGGGTTGGTTTGGTTCACAAGTGCATTTAGTTAGTTAGTTGTTTGGTTGGTTGTTGATGGGGGGTTAGTTTGGTTCACAAGTGCATTTATTTAGTCAGTTGTTTGGTTGGTTGTTGATGGGGGGTTGGTTTGGTTCACAAGTGCATTTATTTATTTATTTATTTATTTATTTATTTAGTTAGTTAGTTAGTTAGTTAGTTAGTTAGTTAGTTGTTTGGTTGGTTGTTGATGGGGGGTTAGTTTGGTTCACAAGTGCATTTATTTATTTAGTTAGTTGTTTGGTTGTTGATGGGGGTTGGTTTGGTTCACAAGTGCATTTATTTCGTTAGTTAGTTGTTTGGTTGGTTGTTGATGGGGGGTTAGTTTGGTTCACAAGTGCATTTATTTATTTAGTTAGTTGTTTGGTTGGTTATTGATGGGGGGTTGGTTTGGTTCACAAGTGCATTTAGTTAGTTAGTTGTTTGGTTGTTGATGGGGGTTGGTTTGGTTCACAAGTGCATTTATTTAGTTAGTTAGTTGTTTGGTTGGTTGTTGATGGGGGGTTAGTTTGGTTCACAAGTGCATTTATTTAGTTAGTTGTTTGGTTGTTGATGGGGGTTGGTTTGGTTCACAAGTGCATTTATTTAGTTAGTTAGTTGTTTGGTTGGTTGTTGATGGGGGGTTAGTTTGGTTCACAAGTGCATTTATTTAGTTAGTTAGTTTGGTTGGTTATTGATGGGGGGTTGGTTTGGTTCACAAGTGCATTTATTTAGTTAGTTGTTTGTTTGGTTGTTGATGGGGGTTGGTTTGGTTCACAAGTGCATTTAGTTAGTTAGTTGTTTGGTTGGTTGTTGATGGGGGGTTAGTTTGGTTCACAAGTGCATTTATTTAGTTAGTTGTTTGGTTGGTTGTTGATGGGGGGTTAGTTTGGTTCACAAGTGCATTTATTTAGTTAGTTAGTTTGGTTGGTTATTGATGGGGGGTTGGTTTGGTTCACAAGTGCATTTATTTAGTTAGTTGTTTGTTTGGTTGTTGATGGGGGTTGGTTTGGTTCACAAGTGCATTTAGTTAGTTAGTTGTTTGGTTGGTTGTTGATGGGGGGTTAGTTTGGTTCACAAGTGCATTTATTTAGTCAGTTGTTTGGTTGGTTGTTGATGGGGGGTTGGTTTGGTTCACAAGTGCATTTATTTAGTTAGTTAGTTAGTTGTTTGGTTGGTTGTTGATGGGGGGTTAGTTTGGTTCACAAGTGCATTTATTTATTTAGTTATTTGTTTGGTTGTTGATGGGGGTTGGTTTGGTTCACAAGTGCATTTATTTCGTTAGTTAGTTGTTTGGTTGGTTGTTGATGGGGGGTTAGTTTGGTTCACAAGTGCATTTATTTAGTTAGTTAGTTGTTTGGTTGGTTATTGATGGGGGGTTGGTTTGGTTCACAAGTGCATTTAGTTATTTAGTTGTTTGGTTGGTTGATGATGGGGGGTTAGTTTGGTTCACAAGTGCATTTATTTAGTTAGTTGTTTGGTTGTTGATGGGGGTTGGTTTGGTTCACAAGTGCATTTATTTAGTTAGTTAGTTGTTTGGTTGGTTGTTGATGGGGGGTTAGTTTGGTTCACAAGTGCATTTATTTAGTTAGTTGTTTGGTTGTTGATGGGGGTTGGTTTGGTTCACAAGTGCATTTATTTAGTTAGTTAGTTGTTTGGTTGGTTGTTGATGGGGGGTTAGTTTGGTTCACAAGTGCATTTATTTAGTTAGTTAGTTTGGTTGGTTATTGATGGGGGGTTGGTTTGGTTCACAAGTGCATTTATTTAGTTATTTGTTTCACTGTAAAAAAATATTTGTTGTTTTAAGTTTTAACTTAAAGTTAGTGCAAGGGCTGCCTTAAAATTTTGAGTTCACTGAAATTCACATAGTAAGTTAAATTGTTGTGAACTTACTATATTAATTTCAGTGAACTCAATTTTAAGGCAGCCCTTAAGGCAACCCTTGCACTAACTTTTTTAAGTTAAAACAACAAATAATTGTTTACAGTGTATAGTTGGTTGTTGATGGGGGGTTGGTTTGGTTCACAAGTGCATTTATTTATGTAGTTGGTTAGTTAGTTGGTTGTTTGGTTGGTTGTTGATGGGGGGTTGGTTTGGTTCACATGTGCAATTATTTATTTAGTTAGTTGTTTGGTTGGTTGTTGATGGGGGGTTGGTTTGGTTCACAAGTGCATTTATTTATTTATTTATTTATTTATTTATTTATTTATTTAGTTGGTTAGTTAGTTAGTTGGTTGTTTGGTTGGTTGGTTGTTGATGGGGGGTTAGTTTGGTTCACAAGTGCATTTATTTATTTAGTTAGTTGTTTGGTTGGTTATTGATGGGGGGTTGGTTTGGTTCACAAGTGCATTTATTTAGTTAGTTGTTTGGTTGGTTGTTGATGGGGGTTGGTTTGGTTCACAAGTGCATTTATTTAGTTAGTTGTTTGGTTGTTGATGGGGGTTGGTTTGGTTCACAAGTGCATTTATTTAGTTAGTTAGTTGTTTGGTTGGTTGTTGATGGGGGTTAGTTTGGTTCACAAGTGCATTTATTTAGTTAGTTGTTTGGTTGTTGATGGGGGTTGGTTTGGTTCACAAGTGCATTTATTTAGTTAGTTAGTTGTTTGGTTGGTTGTTGATGGGGGGTTAGTTTGGTTCACAAGTGCATTTATTTATTTAGTTAGTTTGGTTGGTTATTGATGGGGGGTTGGTTTGGTTCACAAGTGCATTTATTTAGTTAGTTGTTTGGTTGGTTGTTGATGGGGGTTGGTTTGGTTCACAAGTGCATTTATTTAGTTGTTTGGTTGGTTGTTGATGGGGGGTTGGTTTGGTTCACAAGTGCATTTATTTAGTTAGTTAGTTGTTTGGTTGGTTGTTGATGGGGGTTAGTTTGGTTCACAAGTGCATTTATTTATTTAGTTAGTTGTTTGGTTGGTTATTGATGGGGGGTTGGTTTGGTTCACAAGTGCATTTATTTAGTTAGTTGTTTGGTTGTTGATGGGGTTGGTTTGGTTCACAAGTGCATTTATTTAGTTGTTTGGTTGGTTGTTGATGGGGGGTTGGTTTGGTTCACAAGTGCATTTATTTAGTTAGTTAGTTGTTTGGTTGGTTGTTGATGGGGGTTAGTTTGGTTCACAAGTGCATTTATTTATTTAGTTAGTTGTTTGGTTGGTTATTGATGGGGGGTTGGTTTGGTTCACAAGTGCATTTATTTAGTTAGTTGTTTGGTTGGTTGTTGATGGGGGTTGGTTTGGTTCACAAGTGCATTTATTTAGTTAGTTGTTTGGTTGTTGATGGGGGTTGGTTTGGTTCACAAGTGCATTTATTTAGTTAGTTAGTTGTTTGGTTGGTTGTTGATGGGGGTTAGTTTGGTTCACAAGTGCATTTATTTAGTTAGTTGTTTGGTTGTTGATGGGGGTTGGTTTGGTTCACAAGTGCATTTATTTAGTTAGTTAGTTGTTTGGTTGGTTGTTGATGGGGGGTTAGTTTGGTTCACAAGTGCATTTATTTATTTAGTTAGTTTGGTTGGTTATTGATGGGGGGTTGGTTTGGTTCACAAGTGCATTTATTTAGTTAGTTGTTTGGTTGGTTGTTGATGGGGGTTGGTTTGGTTCACAAGTGCATTTAGTTAGTTAGTTGTTTGGTTGGTTGTTGATGGGGGGTTAGTTTGGTTCACAAGTGCATTTATTTATTTAGTTAGTTGTTTGGTTGGTTATTGATGGGGGGTTGGTTTGGTTCACAAGTGCATTTATTTAGTTAGTTGTTTGGTTGGTTGTTGATGGGGGTTGGTTTGGTTCACAAGTGCATTTACTTAGTTGTTTGGTTGGTTGTTGATGGGGGGTTAGTTTGGTTCACAAGTGCATTTATTTAGTTAGTTAGTTAGTTGTTTGGTTGGTTATTGATGGGGGGTTGGTTTGGTTCACAAGTGCATTTATTTAGTTAGTTGTTTGGTTGGTTGTTGATGGGGGTTGGTTTGGTTCACAAGTGCATTTAGTTAGTTAGTTGTTTGGTTGGTTGTTGATGGGGGTTAGTTTGGTTCACAAGTGCATTTATTTAGTTAGTTGTTTCACTGTAAAAAAATATTTGTTGTTTTAACTTAAAAAAGTTAGTGCAAGGGCTGCCTTAAAATTTTGAGTTCACTGGAATTCACATAGTAAGTTAAATTGTTGTGAACTTACTATATTAATTTCAGTGAACTCAAAATTTTAAGGCAGCCCTTAAGGCAACCCTTGCACTAACTTTTTTAAGTTAAAACAACAAATAATTTTTTACAGTGTATAGTTGGTTGTTGATGGGGGGTTGGTTTGGTTCACAAGTGCATTTATTTAGTTAGTTAGTTGTTTGGTTGGTTGTTGATGGGGGGTTGGTTTGGTTCACAAGTGCATTTATTTAGTTAGTTGTTTGGTTGGTTGTTGATGGGGGTTGGTTTGGTTCACAAGTGCATTTATTTAGTTAGTTGTTTGGTTGGTTGTTGATGGGGGTTAGTTTGGTTCACAAGTGCAGTTAGTTAGTTAGTTAGTTAGTTAGTTAGTTAGTTAGTTAGTTAGTTAGTTAGTTAGTTAGTTAGTTAGTTGTTTGGTTGGTTGGTTGGTGATGGGTGCATTTAGTTAGTTTGTTGGGTGGTTTGGTTCACGAGTGCATTTAGTTAGTTAGTTGTTTGTTGGGTGGTTTGGTTCACGAGTGCATTTAGTTAGTTAGTTGTTTGTTGGGTGGTTTGGTTCACGAGTGCATTTAGTTAGTTAGTTGTTTGTTGGGTGGTTTGGTTCACGAGTGCATTTAGTTAGTTAGTTGTTTGTTGGGTGGTTTGGTTCACGAGTGCATTTAGTTAGTTGTTTGTTGGGTGGTTTGGTTCACGAGTGCATTTAGTTAGTTAGTTGTTTGTTGGGTGGTTTGGTTCACGAGTGCATTTAGTTAGTTAGTTGTTTGTTGGATGGTTTGGTTCACAAGTGCATTTAGTTAGTTAGTTGTTTGTTGGGTGGTTTGGTTCACGAGTGCATTTAGTTAGTTAGTTGTTTGTTGGGTGGTTTGGTTCACGAGTGCATTTAGTTAGTCAGTTAGTTAGTCAGTTAGTTAGTTAGTTAGTTAGTTAGTTAGTTAGTTAGTTAGTTAGTTGTTTGTTGGGTGGTTTGGTTCACGAGTGCATTTATTTAGTTAGTTGTTTGGTTGGTGGTTTGGGTCACGAGTGCATTTATTTAGTTAGTTGTTTGGTTGTTGATGGGGTGGTTTGGTTCATGAGTGCATTTATTTAGTTAGTTGTTTGTTGGGTGGTTTGGTTCACAAGTGCATTTATATATTTGGTTGTTTAATATTTTGGTTCACAAGTGCATTTATTTAGTTAGTTGTTTGTTTGGTGGTTTGGTTCACAAGTGCATTTATATATTTGGTTGTTTGATGTTTTGATTCACAAGTGCATTTATTTAGTTAGTTGTTTGGTTGTTGATGGGGTGGTTTGGTTCACAAGTGCATTTATTTAGTTGGTTGTTTGGTGGTTTGGTTCATAAGTGCATTTATTGAGTTAGTTGTTTGTTTGGTGGTTTGGGTCACAAGTGCATTTATTTAGTTAGTTGTTTGGTGATTGGGTTCACAAGTGCATTTATTTAGTTAGTTTGGTTGGTTGTTGATGGGGTGGTTTGCTTCACAAGTGCATTTATGTATTTAGTTGTTTTGCTTGTTGATGGGGGTGGTTTGGTTCACAAGTGCATTTATTTAGGTAGTTTGGTTGGTTGTTGATGGGGATGGTTTGGTTCACGAGTGCATTTATTTAGTTAGTTGTTTGGTGGTTTGGTTCACAAGTGCATTTAGTTAGTTTGGTTGGTTATTGATGGGGGGTTGGTTTGGTTCACAAGTGCATTTATTTAGTTGTTTGGTGGTTCACAAGTGAGTTTATTTAGTTTGTTGATGGGGTGGTTTAGTTCACAAGTGCATTTATTTAGTTAGTTGTTTGGTTGTTGATGAGGGTGGTTTGGTTCACAAGTGCATTTATTTAGTTAGTTGTTTTGCTTGTTGAGGGGGGGTGGTTTGGTTCACAAGTGCATTTATTTAGTTGTTTGGTGATTGGGTTCACAAGTGCATTTATTTAGTTAGTTTGGTTGGTTGTTGATGGGGTGGTTTGCTTCACAAGTGCATTTATGTATTTAGTTGTTTTGCTTGTTGATGGGGGGTGGTTTGGTTCACAAGTGCATTTATTTAGGTAGTTTGGTTGGATGTTGATGGGGATGGTTTGGTTCACGAGTGCATTTATTCAGTTAGTTGTTTGTTTGGTGGTTTGGTTTACAAGTGCATTTAGTTGTTTAGTTGTTTGTTTGGTGGTTTGTTTCACAAGTGAATTTATTTAGTTAGTTTGTTTGGTTATTGATGGGAGGTTGGTTTGGTTCACAAGTGCATTTATTTAGTTGTTTGGTGGTTCACAAGTGAGTTTATTTAGTTGTTTGTTGATGGGGTGGTTTGGTTCACAAGTGCATTTATTTAGTTAGTTGTTTTGCTTGTTGGGGGGGTTTGGTTCACAAGCGCATTTATTTAGTTAGTTGTTTGTTTGGTGGTTTGGGTCACAAGTGCATTTAGTTAGGGGTTTTTTTGGTGGTTTGGTTCACAAGCGCATTTATTTAGTTAGTTGTTTGGTGGTTTGGTGGTTTGGTTCACAAGTGCATTTATTTATTTAGTTAGTTGTTTGTTGGGTGGTTTGGTTTACGAGTGCATTTATTTAGTTAGTTGTTTTGCTTATTGATGGGGGTTTGGTTCACAAGTAATAATAGGCTTACTGGTACTCAAGAGTGCTCCATGACGTTTGGACAGGTGTTTGTTAGAGGAGATTCATTTCCTAATCTAAAGCTCAGTAAGTTAAAACAAGCTCTATTTCACCAATTTATTGGAGTCCTAGAGTTTTTCATTACTGGGCTTTGTTTTTGAGTTATTGATGTTTTGATTAAGTTAATTTAGTCTAGCCATTCAAATGAGCAAGTAAATATCAGAATTTGATAAATAAGAAATTGTGAGTTGTGATTTCCACCAACAGGTGGCATGGTGGTGTAGTGGTTAGCACTGTTGCCTCACAGCAAGAAGGTCCTGGGTTAGAGCCCAGTGGCTGCCGAGGGCCTTTCTGTGTGGAGTTTGTATGTTCTCCCCGTGTCTGTGTGGGTTTCCTCTGGGTGCTCTGTTTTCCCCCACAGTCCAAAGACATGCAGGTTAGGTTAATTGGTGGCTCTAAATTGACCATAGGTGTGGGTGTGAATCCTTTTTGTTTGTCTCTGTATCAGCCCTGTGATGATCTGGTGACTTGTCCAGGGTATACCCTGCCTCTTGCCCATAGTCAGCTGGGATAGGCTCCAGCTTGCCTGCGACTCTGTAGAACAGGATAAGTGGCTACAGATAATGGATGGATGGATGATTTCCACCATTGTTACAATATTTATAATGCACCCCTGGCTATGCTCCTCGGGCTCTGCTTTGAAGCCCATAAAATAGCAATGTTGCTGCATCTGATGCATTTATAACCTACCACAAATATGTTGCAGAGAATGGTCCATCATCTGGAAGATCATCTGATCAGCAATGGTCTGTGGTGGTCTGGCAACTCAAAATCATTTAATACCAAGTCACTGACTTATCTAGATCAGAAAAAAAGGTGGTGGAGACAAAATAATCACCATATAAAACAGGATAATAACAGATGAGTACAGAAGACGTAATATTGATAACCATTAAAATGCAATATATTTTGATTATATTGTACATGATGTTACATAGTGGCATAGTGTTTAAAAGCCACAGCAGACTGTGGCAGGACGATATCCTGATATGGATGCTCAAGGATTTTGAGACAAGTCTGGGAAGGTTTGAACATTCCATTCTTACACCAGACATTTAGACCTGACGATACTGTTATGCCCCAAAGCAATGTAAATTACCTTTCATGTTCAGAGGAAACCACAAGACTATCTGTGATAAATTCCAGAAATGCCTGAACATGAAATGGAAGAAAAGAAACATGCTTTTGTGCAAGGATTTTTGCTTCATTCAAAAGCCTCTTTTAATCAGTACACAGACTTCCACAGAATATTCTGGTCATTACAAATTAGAGCTAGTATCTCACTGGGCTGCGACAAATTGCGAATGTCATTCGCAAGAGTTTCAAAAGTGTCTTGAAACATTCACGGGGCTTCTCAATTTCCTCGCATGAGTCGCAAAGTGTCACTCCTTCATCGCTGAAAATTTGAACGTGTTCAAAAAATTCGTGTGACAAAATTTCTCTCAGAATAGCCGCAAATGCGTCGCTGGTGTCGCAAAGCCGTCGCGAACCCTTCTCAAGTCAGTTTCCGTGAGGCTTCCTCTACACTTCCCTGCCTGCCGAGGGAAAGCTGGGCTGTGACAGCCCACGACTAGTTGGAGACACAACAGTTGCGGTAAAATATGCAAATATCAATTCAGTGTGATTCCAAGTGAAAATTGTCACTAATTTGCATATTTTATCGCAATTGTTGTGTCTCCAACTAGTCGCGGGCTGTCGCAGCCCAGTGAGATACTACCCTAACAGAAAACTCCACCTTGAAACAAGTTTATTAAAATACAAGGTGCCAATAGATTCTGGTATTAATTTATTGGTTGTTGCTGTATTGTCCTGTTAGAAGCAAGCAGTTGTATGTGTGTGTGTGCACACATGTGCTGACATCACATAAGGCAAATATGATTGCTGGTGGTACAGTTGCAATAGTGTTTAAATCAGAAAAACCTCTTTCAGCAATCTCAAACCTAGAGATAACGGTCAGGTTTCACTGTTACCACCCAGGGGGGCAGCTGCTTTTCCTCACTCACCATTCTCCAGTGATGCTGGACTCCAAATCACACAAATACACCACAGTTATGAGACCCATCTCAGCTAGTCAGCAGTCTAAAAGATGTCTATGGCAGCTAATGGAAGCAATAGCATGAAAGTTTAAGCTTTGGAATTTTATCTGGTGGAGTCTACAGATGCAAGTTACACAAACCAAAATGACCAAAGCCCTGCTTCATTACCCTTTAGGCAGAATGGAAACAAGGGTTAAATTTCACTATGACCACTTTTAGCAGGTTTTCAAATGACATTGTGTAATGTAGGAAACCAGCAACCATCCATCCATCATCTGTAGCTGCTTATCCTGTTCTACAGGGTCGCAGGCAAGCTGGAGCCTATCCCAGCTGACTATGGGTGAGAGGCGGGGTACACCCTGGACAAGTCGCCAGGTCATCGTAGGGCTGACACAGACAACCATTCACATTCACACCTACGGTCAATTTAGAGCCACCAATTAACCTAACCTGCATGCCTTTGGAGGAAACCCATGCAGACACGGGGAGAGCATGCAAACTCCGCACAGAAAGGCCCTCGTCAGCCACTGGGCTCAAACCCAGGACCTTCTTGCTGTGAGGCAACAGTGCTAACCACAACACCACTGTGCCACCTCTTTTAAAAGAAGTTACTTTAAAAAATAAATAACCCACCTATTGGACACCACTGAAGATAAGTAGGCAAGTCCTTCAGGAGGACTTTCCTCCAAGGAAGGGGCAGACTACTGCATTAATTTATTTAAAAAAAAAATTATAAACTTTGGGCTTATTTTCATTTCTTCCCTATGTATCCCAGAGAACATTTCCTACTCTTCTTAGGTTTTATATATATATATATAAATCCACCATCCTCTTAAGAGCTTTAGGGTGATAGTTATTGAATAACATTAATGCACCACAGGAGTCAGCAGTTCTCTCACAGAGGACTTTTATTCCATCACAGGTCTTAGCAGATGGACACCAATATTTTATTCATTTTGAACCTCACACAAACAGAACAGGGGCTTTTCCATATAAAAAAATTGGTCTACAACTTCAGTTTGCATTCAATGGGGAAAATAACCAAGTTGTCAGACAGGTGGCATTTACTACTTAGATGCCATGTAGGCCATCAGGTCACAGACACGGTTGCTGTAGCCAAACTCATTGTCATACCTTGGAGAGAGAAAAAAAAAATGAGTATATACAGTCTTAAAAAAGAAACCCACAACAAGAAGTCGCAAAACAGCAGTACATACCATGTCACCAGCTTAACAAAGTGATCATTAAGGGCAATTCCAGCACCAGCATCAAAGATGGAGGAGTGAGTGTCTCCATTGAAGTCTGTGGACACGACCTGTGAAAAAGCAAGAAAAAGTAAAGGGTGGTGCCTGCAAATCAAGACACTGATTGCATATTGGAGACATGCAATATTTCCACATGAACTAATCACCATATTGACTTTGAATTAGCCAAAAAACTTGGCCAATTTCCTTTTCATTCCTAGAGTCATTCAAGTGGCAATTTGACAAATTCTCATACCAACATCTTGATATGTTGACCAGTGCATGGTCAACATACAGTGCATCACAAGGAGAAGCATGCGAAGCATGTACATGCCTATTAAATGGCCAATGATACAGCATGTACTTATTCTTCATTAATTTGGATAGCACTGCTATGATAAGCAACTAGTCGTGTCTTGCATTATTGGCAACTAGGTTTACCACAGTGCAGGCTTAAATGCCACAGAACACAATATTTACACAAAACCAGCTTTTAGTGAGGACTCCTGCAATCTATTAGTGTTGGTGTTCTACACCAGAATACACAGCTTACATGTTATGTAGTGCTGACCATTTTAAGTGACTTCAGGTAAATGTAGTCCCAGAAGACCATTTAAATTCAAGTTCATCAGGGTGAATTGTGTGCCACCTACCTGGTGTTCTGTGTATCCCAGAATACCCTTCATGGGGCCCTCAGCTGCAGCCTTAACCACTTTCTTGATCTCATCATATTTGGCCTGTAGAACAAAAAGGAAGAGATGAATGTTAACCACTTCCTCGCAAACATTTAAAAAGAAATTAAATTAGCTAAACTTCAGATATTTAAGAGATCAAGTTACAGAAAGTGATTGCCTTCAACTCCACTACAGACTTTAGATTGGATATATATATATATATATATATATATATATATATATATATATATATATATATATATATATATTTTTTTTTTTTTTTTTTTTTTAAATTTATTAATTAATTAATTAATTATCTGGGACAGGAACTCGAATTTACTCACAGGCTTCTCCAAACGGACAGTCAAGTCAACGACAGACACATTGGGAGTTGGGACACGGAAAGCCATACCAGTCAGCTTGCTGAAAAAAAGAGAGAGATTAGACCCTTTGGAGAGGAGGAAAAAAAAACCCACCCCAACTGGAACTTGACTAATGGCTAAATGTTGAGTAGAACCAACTTCACCAAGATGTGCTTTGTCTTGTAGGGGAATTGGAAGAATCAGATTTTTTAAAGACATTCCTCCCCCCAGTTTGTAAAGTTAGACATGAATGAGTTTAATAAAGGCTTCTTGGTATACAAGACTGCATTCAAGAATTTTATATACATCTGAAGACTTGATGTCAAGCACTACATTTAAGGCCAAACATCAGTATCCTGAATTTGGAAAGAAAGTTGTATTGGGGAACTGACCCATTGAGCTCAGGAATGACTTTTCCCACAGCCTTGGCAGCACCAGTAGAGGCTGGGATGATATTCTGGCTGGCACCACGAC
The DNA here is from genome assembly GCF_027579695.1 of Neoarius graeffei. Taxonomy (NCBI): domain Eukaryota; kingdom Metazoa; phylum Chordata; class Actinopteri; order Siluriformes; family Ariidae; genus Neoarius; species Neoarius graeffei. The sequence goes on from NC_083573.1 coordinate 52,092,727, forward strand.
CATCTCTCCACAGTTTGCCAGAAGGACCATCAACAGTCTTCTGGGTGGCTGTAATGGCATGGACAGTACTCTAGGAGGGGAAGGGAGTTAATTCAGATCAAAATGTGGTAAACATACAAAATGGGATGGAAGAGGGACAAAGGAGGAGTTGCTGAGGTCACTTACCATAAGACCCTCAATGATGACAAAGTTATCATGGATGACCTTGGCAAGAGGAGCCAGGCAGTTGGTAGTGCAAGAGGCATTGCTGTGGAGAGGAAGAAAGGAAAAATGAGCTCCAACCTCAAACATCCCCCCCCCCCCCCCCCAGTTACATCATTTTGAAGATGTTATTCATGTACAGATGCACTGCATTAACCAAGCTGGTGTATTAAACCACACTGCTGATAACAGCATGCCCCCTACTGGCTACACCAGCATCTTTACCTGACTACTGTAAGGGATTTGTCGTATTTCTCATGGTTGACACCCATGACAAACATTGGGGCATCAGCACTGGGAGCAGAGATGATAACCTTCTTAGCACCACCTTTCAAATGAGCCTAAAGGGAGATTCAAGCACATGGATCAACCACAGGAATGGCATCATCTACATTACGGCATGATTCAGGTATAAGAACAGGTTCAAGTTGGAGTTTGAGTACATGTTCACTTACAGAGGCCTTCTCAATGGTGGTGAAGACACCAGTGGATTCCACAACATACTCAGCACCAGCATCACCCCACTTAATGTTGGCTGGGTCCCGCCTGGGAGGATGAGGAGACAAAGGGTTTTTTTTTTAAAGGGGGGGGGGACCCCACACAACAAAACATCCCAGGACAACGTGCAGAATTCTATGCATTTAAAAAAAAATGCAAACCCCGACTCACTCGCTGAAAACCGTGATGACATGTCCATCAATGACCAGTTTGCCTCCCTCAGCCTTGACTTCTCCCTTGTACCTTCCATGGGTGGAGTCATACTTGAACATATACACCTGTTCGGATAAACAGGAGACTAAATATGATTGAGCAGGCCAAGGGATAAAGCGAACTGTAAATGAAACTAGAGATTCCTTTAAGTGGTTAACTTCACAAATGGACTCTGCAAGAAAATTTAACACATTTACAACCTAGAGAATAAAGACTGAACGCAAACTCACCATATAATCCAGATCAATAAAGGGGTCATTAATTGCCACAATCTCCACCTTCTTGGAGTGGAAGGCAGCACGGGTCACCAGACGCCCAATACGGCCAAATCTGAAATGAAATCATAAGCATACTTGGTTTAACACACATGCTCAGTGGAGAGCCTAACTGACTTGCTAAGGATGCAAAGGTCAGGAAAGGGAGGGGAGGGGGAAAAACCCACCCCATTGTGTTCATGTTTGTGCAGTAGAAATGAAAAGCCAGTGCATGCACAATAGATGGGTACATTGTATGAAACCATCCCTTTTATGAATCAAACATGCCCAGACTTCATACTGAAGTCATGGTACATTATACTACTAAAAAGATTTAGGCTGACAAGTGAAGAAACTTGTGGAAATGCAGAATTCAGTCTTTCAGAATTAAATACCTCAACATGATTTACCCTACATTACATCCGGTTAACAGTAGCCACAATACTTTTAAAACACCAAGCATTACTGCAATAACTGGAGACAATCTACAGTTGACATTTGTTCAAAGCTGTCAAATATTTAGATAATTGCAGAGTCGCCACAATGGTGACAGAGGAGCTTTCAAGCCTGTGCCTTCAAGTTCCATTTTAACCATACTATACATGGTCAAGTGACCCACAATGCAACATGGTCAGTTGTAGTTGGCAGTCTCATCACCTCATTAAATACAGTTCAAAACTGCACTGCATCCACTTGCTACAGGGGTTCTGTGGACTTCCTAAGCTTTAAACCAATAAGTTTTATAAGGTGTTTCCTAACAAGGACGCAACAGCCAATGACCAAAACTTCAGATATTCTACAAGCCACTAGATGGCAGAAGCACTCTATCAAGAGCAGTGGCGCAGTACCATCCTTCTCCAAACTAGCCACTAGACCAGCTGGCCAGACCAGACCACTAGACCCTCCTCTTCTTCAGATCCCATACTTAGCTGTGCCTGACATGCTAGATGCCACACAGCTTTAGTAAAGGTCAAGATTAGGCTTAGGATAATAGCACTGCCTCATGGTTTTAAATTGCAGTAGGGAGCTTTACTGCTTCCAGTACCATGTACAAGAAACTTAAGGATAGTCAACAGAGAGCCTTCCTTGCAGACTTTAAGTAATCAATGAAAGAATGAGTCTCTGCTGGGCCCCAGGTAGAGTTAAAAATCAAGAAAACTGAACTAGGGCTTATGAGCAATCAGCAAATCTGATAAGAGGCAACATGTAGCTTGAATAACCTTTGAGAATTGCATTTGCATGAAATCAGCAGTAGTGGACACTGGACTAAAGATTAAAGTCCTGTTCTAGAGTAGCAGTGGGAGGGAAACATTTACTGCACAGCTAGTTACAATTTAACATTGCAATACAGTCAATAATTTGGGGGAGGAAAGTACATGTTGATCTAGACACTAGAAAGAACATAGAACAAAGGCACAAACACTCAAATCAACAGCCACTCAAACACAGAAGTAACTGCAGGCTACAGGAGTCATTGTGCTCAGGTTTGTCCAACACACTTATGGCACCCAACAGCTCTCAAAGGACATCAAGATAATTCGGGTGGCTTGCTGGTCAGGCTGTTCAAGGATGCAGCAGTGACCGCCGAGCTATGTTGAGGGCTCACATTTCTCACCATGCTTGCTGCATTTTAGCACAGAACAGCTGCTGCCTCAGACAGTCCTGTCCCAAGTCTATCGTGCACATCCACACGTTCACCATGGTACATCTTATGGAGGTGCTTACAGGGAGGTTTCAAAGGCAAACTGACTCTCAGCAAACAAAACAAGGGGTTGTGTGCGGTGTGATAAGCGTTGCCATTACCTGACGTCATACCAACATGGTACACACTGCAAACAGATTGCTTAAAAACACCCCACACAACACCAGTAATACACGTCACCTGAAAGCTATTAAAACAGGTCCAATAAGTCAATTTCGGGGACTAAAATCCAAGTTCTGAAAGGCAACTTAAGTGCAGAATTACAGGGCCAATACAAGTAAGCCACATTTGTGATAAGGCGCTTCAGTTGTTCAGATTTTGCAGGATTGCCAGGCAGGAATAGGAGGAGTGCCGGCCTATACGACTACCACCCAGAGCATTTTTTAACATAGTTACTGGGAGACCAAATGGTCTCCCAGTGGCCAGATTTGGTCTCCTAGTCAATGCCAAACCAGCTTCACTGGGAGACCAAATTTTAAACCAAGTTATGTCTTATCATTTGGTTCAATCAGTTGCAATTAATTAACCAAGTACCATGTAAGCATACATTTAACAAGGAAAACTTGGCACTGCATTAACTATGTTGATATTATGCTGGCTGAAACGAGGATTCGTAATGCGGCAATTTGCATCACAGAATATGCTGCAGTGGTGCAGCCGCATGGACTCTGGGGCCTGTGATTGTATTGCCCAGACCAGTTGGTCTCCTAGTGGAAAATCCTTAAAAAATGCTCTGCTACCACCACTTAACAAGATGCAGTTATACAGGTCATAAAAAGCAGAAAAATCATACCCATCAGGCCAACGGCAAATAAGCAAAATTAAACAGCCACAATTAAAAATATTAGCTGCTGATCTTTGGGACAGATTGTTTTCTCCCTCTTGTAACCTGCCATAGGCCTACATGTAAACTGCAAGTCAAATGTCTTACCCGTTGATGCCGACTTTAACCATTTTGTCTGCTTTGGTCTTGTCCTCTGAAAGCAAAAGGGCAAGTTAGAGATCAGAAGTGTAACATGGACGGTTTTGTGTCACATTAACAGGATCTCGAGTGTACAAAGCCGGCTGCAAGTGAAATCTTCTGTGATGAGCCGCTCAGACTCTCTGGTAGGCGGCATTGGGCTAAACTCATTCTCCGTGCAGGAACAGTGATGTGATGGAGGTCGACATTAAAAAGTATAATTCTACAGGGCTTAGAGGAGGCGTGGAGCACAAAGGCATGTTCACCAAGCGGGAAAAAGCAGTAGGAGAATAAACGGAGAAAAAAAAATGTTGATAAAGGTAGCATAACTTTAAGGGCAGAAAGTCTGTTAATTAGATAACTGCATTCAAACATGATTTCAAAAAGCCAGTCTTCTTTCAACTAGGCTACAGGTTATTTCATGTTTCGAAAAGCAACTAACTACATCTATAAACAACTTAAAATTCATGCAGTTTAGATTAATAAACGATTTAGGTTTACTGGCGAGCAGGTGGGAGCTTTAGTTACCGTCTGTGTGAGAGGCCTCTGTCTCTGTCTCAGCACTGGTGTGAGTGGGGAGAAAGTTCACAACCGGCCGAGTTTTATTTCTGGCATGACGGCATTAGCCACGCCCCCTGGCTTTAACAGGCTCGAATCGCCCCGACCCTTCATAATGGCAAGGTCACACTGTGGACCAGAAATACCCATCTCCGGTACTGGAGGGCCAGAGTCCAGGATTATGTCCACTCAGAACTCACACCCTATAATGCATTAATTTAGGAGTTTTATTAATCAAAATTAATGCACATATAATGCACACTGATAAATTCCCATAATGCATTGGGGTAGCTTAGAGTCCAAGTCAATGTGAAGTACAGGATTCTTCTTCTTTAGTGCTCTGCCTGATGGCAGGGCCGACTCTGACATCCATCAGAGTTTCTAGGGAACATTACAGTAGTGGTTTCTGTTGCCTTCTACTAGATTATTATAGAGGTTTTTCTCCTCTCAACCATTCACACCTATGGACAATTTAGAGTAGCCAGTTAACCTAACCATACCGTATGTCTTTGAACTGTGGGGGAAACCGGAGAACCCGGAGGAAACTCAGGCAGACATGGGAAGAACATGCAAACTCTACACAGAAAGGTCCCCCGAACCCAGAACCTTCTTGCTGTGAGGCGACAGTGCTAACCACTACACCACCATGCCGCCCAAAGTGCAGGATGTCAGCACCCAAAAGATACTCTGCACTAGGGAATAGGGAGTAGTGTATCATTTCTCACAGTGCAGCACTGTAAGGTGATTAATCCTTTTTGTTTTATTTTTGTTTTATTTTATTATAAATGAGTTGAATGCAGGGGCGGCACGGTGGTGTAGTGGTTAGTGCTGTCGCCTCACAGCAAGAAGGTCCGGGTTCGAGCCCCGTGGCCGGTGAGGGCCTTTCTGTGTGGAGTTTGCATGTTCTCCCCGTGTCCGCGTGGGTTTCCTCCGGGTGCTCCGGTTTCCCCCACAGTCCAAAGACATGCAGGTTAGGCTAACTGGTGACTCTAAATTGACCGTAGGTGTGAATGGTTGTCTGTGTCTATATGTCAGCCCTGTGATGACCTGGCGACTTGTCCAGGGTGTACCTCGCCTTTCGCTCGTAGTCGGCTGGGATAGGCTCCAGCTTGCCTGCGACCCTGTAGAACAGGATAAAGCGGCTAGAGATAATGAGATGAGATGAGATGAATGCAGTGTGTTTGAGCAGGAACGTCATCAGAACTTGAAGTTCCAAACCGGAATTATGCACTTCTGCTGCAGACATAAAATCACATCTAGGATGCACCTAGGCTTGAATAATTACTGTATAATTAATACAGTCTAAGTAATATAAGGCCAATTTAAATCTCAGTAAATTCTGATATTCATATTTATATTCTGATATAGGGCTACTTAACTTCAAGTCAACATGCTGAAATGAATTTATAGATTTCAGTAGAACATCTAGCAGAGGATAAAGAATTGTGAATCACATGCCTTATAAATAATATCTTTTACCTTTTATGCATTACCTATTCTTATTTTTATGGTGGGGTTTTTTATAACTATATGAAAGGATACCACAAGAATATTAAAAGGAAACAACTCTGATTGGTCCCATCAAATCAGTCTTCGAGAGAGCAATTTGAAATGAGCTTGCTTGTCCAACTTTGACCTTCTCACAAGCCTCAGACAGACTCTGAAAGAGAGCTGGAGCAAGGGATCAAATCACTCTCTTCCTGAGTGGGTGACATTTACCAGAAAGACCATGACCCTTCACTTTTAATCAGCCATCCCTCCTTCACTTGCATGTCTCCATCCCTGCCTTTGACCCTGTGAGTGTATGTGGAGGCTCACACTGTTGTCTCTGAGAGGTCTGCCCTGGTGAGCCGTCTACCAGTGAACATGCAGTGGAGTGTGTGCACGCGCCTACTACATTCAGTTTATGTATCCGATTTATGAATAGAAGAGTCATCTATAGTAATATAATACAATCATTTACAGCCGAAGTAAATTTGACCCTAATTTCTCTGTGCACGTGCTATTATAAAAAAATCATATTAAATCCTTTGTACAACTGAACAGTTGTGCTAGTGGTATGTCTCCTTTATGGAACAAGAGAAGAGACCAACACACTGGCTGGCAAAGTGAATAATTAAATAAATGAGTCATTCATTTCAATAAAATTTATTTAAATTAAAATATTAAAGTCCTGCAATTAACTGTATTTGCATAGGCGCTATAACGTGTCGTCTGAAGTTGCTGTGCTTACACGTTTGTGCTGACAAGGCCTCCACTGTCAACCCTCTGTCTTTTTTTGCTTCACTCAGTGGTCTGAAGGTCACAGATCAAGAAAAGGCCAAACTCAACATGTATAGTGTGTTAAATAGGAGACTAGCCAGTAAGGTCTAGGTTGCACCTAAGCTAATACCACTGGCCATTGAACCGCCTCATCGTTATTTTCACTCATCAGATTAATCACAGGCAAGTTCACAATGAGAGAATTGAATCCGATAGCACTCATCAGACACTCCAGAGGCAAGCCCTGGACGAAATTATCAGATCCTTGTTTACGTGTCACATTTCAATCAATCAACCCTGAAAAATACTATATAGTAAATGTTCACTTTGAGCAACCTTTTTAATGAGCTGACTCTGAAAAATACTGTGTAGAAAACACAAAAATGTGCATTTAAAATGTAATTTCCATTAATACCAATAATGCTCTCGTACTCTATAGATTAGGTACCTAACTGAAACAGCTCTGCATAACAGCATTCATTATTTCCAGAGTTGCAGGGATGGATCACAGTGAGATGTGCCTTCCTACATCTATACTGTGAAAACTTTTTAATGCATTGTTAAAGCACTTAATAAGTCATGGTTTACCAAGGGTTTCAGCTTGAGCCAGCCATACACCTACACATATATTGGAGATCTCAACATATTTTACACAACTATATATATATATGTATATGGAAGAACTATATAGGAGAAACATAACTTTGCATCTAAGACAATAATCCTACAATTTGCTGTGGTTACATATGTTTTCAAATTCGCATTTTAGCTCCAGGACGCAGAATAATTTGAAAAGCTTATATGTAAATTAACCAACACCCACTCGGTTCATACAGATCTACCCTTCTGAAAAATATTAGGCCTACTGCGGCTTGAACAGTGATCTATTTCCAAAACATACAGAGCATTTTTGAAATCTTGAACGCATGCATTAATGAAATACACCTTATGAGTATGCATATTTCATCTGTGGTATGCATTGGGTTTTCTTGGTATAAGCTTTGCCTATGCATGTTAATGTGCATTTTGTATGTTCTCGTTCCCCCTTCCCTCTTCTATGCAGAATGTGCTGGAGAGGGGCCAGGGGCAAGCTAAAAATAATCTAATACCCAAAGGCTGACCCCACACCTTTTATATTTATATATATATACACAGTTATCTGCTCTAGTAGAGTGTTTGGACCCAGACACCTTGCTCACTGACAACTGAAGCAAACGGGTTCAGTGAAATCAGACATGCTCTAAACTTAAGTCCCTCAAATGCATACGTCAGATGAGATCACAAAGGTTTACCCAAATTCTCTTTCAAAAGTAAGCTGCTTTTTAAATAATATTTCACTGATGCAACAACCAATTCTTTATTTCTGCCACGTCGATTTTAAATATCGCTCCAGTCGGTGTATTTGACTGTGTTATAGATTAACTGTTAGTTCTGAAGTCATGGATTTGTTATCTGTGTTCTGTGGATAGGAGCCCAGAGTTCAGTGTCTTGCTGTGGTTAAAGTGCACCGTGAGAACACTAGACAGTTTTGGAGCTGTTTTGAAATGTAGAAATTGTGCCACCTAATGGCAACAGAAACTGCATTTAGGTCTTAATATGATGTGGAAGAGCTTGCTTTTTCAGAAGTGGTTATGAGTAAGTGTTTATACAAGAAGTGAACGACTACAGACAATTCAGTTAAAGAGATCAAACAACAACTGGGAAAAATAAAGTGAGACGTCAGCTTAAATTATAGCAAATCCTAATTGCATTCCTCTTCTGACATGCTAGAGAGTAGAAGTGGTCGAGATAAGGAAATAATCCTTACCCATGTTATGTATTTCATTAAAGAAATAAATAAAGTGAAGAAATATTTGCATATTAATATTTCAGCTAATAATTTATTGAGCAGTGCGGTTATTAGTCAGGTCTCACTCCCCCAGAACCTCCTCACTGCCAAACATAGCAAAAAAAAAGAAAAAAAAGGCATGCTTGGGGGATGGAGAGGGGATTTGACATGACTGGATATTTGATGCAATTTTACACAGACTGACTGAAAAAAAAAAAAAGATCAACAGAAGACGGTTCATGCCATAAACCAGGACTGAGCCTGAGTGACATTTAGTGCTGATATGTAAAGGATTTAACGGAGATGAATACATCCATAATCCTAGTGCCTACACAAACAGGCACAGTGTAAAAAATTACTGGCAAGAAATGAAGAAAAAAAATCTTTCTTATGTGGTATTCAATGAGAAACACAGTGATTGTGGGTATATCAGCAGTAAAAAATATGTGTACCGTGAAATACATCACTGATGCACATTAGTATGGAATGAACAGCTCGTTATGGAAGGATGCGGTCTGAATTCCAGTCTTTTTGGATGAAAGACTAAATTAGTGTGGCTTTTCAGGAAATCTGTGCTAGTTACTGAAAAAATATTTCCATCTTTCTCTCAAAGTTTCGATGGAATCGAAGCATTCGCTGGCATCCCTTAGTAAGTTTATTATTGGAAGAAAAATAAGGCAGAAAAAGGGTGATTAGATACATGCGCACAGATCATCACACTGAGATGGAGGCAGAGTAGCAGAAAACAGAGCTGGTGAATTTTCCCTTTTGGCTACAGCGTGGGCATAGAAATAGCAAAGACAGGACATGTTTACAGCTGCGAAAAGTTTCAGCGCTCTTTCCAGTAGTGCATAAAAACACATTTTGATACAGGGAACAATGCAGATCCTTAACACATTTAACTGTTTTATTCATGCCAAATAATATGCACAAAGTTGAAGTTGAACTGTGTTAGTTTTGCTCATGCATATCCTTCAAAACAGTCTGAAATACAGTTCATAGGTAATCCAATGTACAACATATATATTAGTATGAAATATAGTCCCATGGTTCACTATAATCTAATCTAATACAATGTGTGTATTATCTAGAAACACATACACAAAAGTACACAAAACATATTTTCACTCCTCCACCATCACAATATAGATAGAACTAGAATTACTAAAATGTTACAACACTTTATAATGAACAATTTACAATACATTGACTGTGAAAAGTGACTCAAAGACTGTGAAAAGTGAAAATGTCATGAAAGAAACTGTACCAAAACATCACCATATAGATGAGAGAAACTGACTGTAGACTGTCACTATGAGGAACATCTACTTGACGCTTAGAAACCATCTCTGATTGCTCTGTCCCTCTGTCTGTCATTAGCAGCCGAGGCCACTCATAGATCCGATTCGGTCTAGCTTCAGGCCAAAGCAACCTCGGTTCCAACCTCTCCGAGACCGGTCTGACAAAGCTCGTTTTTGATTGGCCAGAGCTCCCTTGAGGAGACGGACCCAGGAGTTTTCATTCTGTACAGGTATGTCAATCCATTTGGGATTTTCGGCAACTTTTAAGCCAGAATTAAAGACCTGTACCGGTGCTTCTGATTGCTCACTGGTGAGATTATCCAGGTCATCTAGGGTCAAAAGGTCATAGTAACGCTCAAGGAACTGCTTGATGGCCTTTAATAGGAAACAGGGAAAAAAAACAGCTTTTTATGTCATAATTTTAACTGCCGAACTACTAATCAGTGGCCATAGTATTAGTTCCAACATGGCCATCTTCAAATAACATCCATAAGTAGACAGCATATTGGCTCTAATTGTGCTTAAATGCTTCCAGACATCTCATGGCCAGCAGAGATGTGCGAGTTTGCCTACCTGCATGGCCCGGTCGGGGGTGTGAAGGCTTCGGCTGTGGCTGGGTTTCAGTGGTGCCAGCAGGAGCAGCACTGCCAGAACAGCAGAGCACAGCATCATGCAGCAGAGATACACACGAGCCTAAACCCACAAATTATTACCTAAAGAAATACAATACATTTAGATTAATTTTAAACGTTCAGTTGCAGCACCTAATCATCATACACACACTCACAGAATCATCTAAAACTTGAGCAGTTTAGGCAAGGCAAGGCAAGGCAAGTTTATTTATATAGCACATTTCATACACAATGGCAGTTCAATGTGCTTTACAGAAGTAAAAACAAAAACAGTAAACAATAGAGAAATAAAATTACATAAAATAATTTTATCTTTATTCTAAAATAATTAATTAATAGAATTAAAAGAATTAAAAGAAAATAATAAGAATTAAACAATAGTAGAAATAAAATATTAAAGTTTATTATAAACTAATATAAAGTTTAAACTCATGATCAGATTTTAAAACTATTTATAAATGAATTGTTTCAGTATGGTTGCTCCTGTTTTTAACGCACGTTATTTCTTAGGTCCTGCGATTGAATGTTGTTGACTCGTGCTGCCTTCTTGGCTCAGGCTCGCATGAAAAGAGATTTTTTTGTTGAACCAGAAAAATGCTGTGAATTTTAGAAATACAGAAAAGATTTATATACATTTCTAGTAGTGTAATTTAGTAGTTGTGTGTCATTTTTAAGTGCTGCCTTGGCATGGCATTTGTAAACAGATGCACCTGTAGCTTCAGCTATAGTAACATTAAAGAAAAGAAAAGAAAGTTACAATATATAACAATGCATTAGGTTTTTTTTCTATACTAAAGGTAAGTGTTTACAGTGCGAGTAAGATGAAGACATTCTGAAAAACTCCGTCAGAGACAAAATGATTAGTTATTCCAAAGTGTAAAATAATCTTTGATTCTAAGTAAATACCTTGATTGTTATCAGATTTTTTTTTTAATGAATACAATTCCAAAAGAATTACAGAAGAGTTACTCACCAGAGACTGACTGTATGAAAACCTGTGGCTGAATGTTCAGTGAGAGCTCTGCTCCATCCTCACTCTCCGTCTGATTCTCTTGCTCTAATCTCCTTCAATATTTGGCACCTGCTATGAGCATCCTTTTCTCTCCTCCTCCTTTGCTCTCGCGCTCTCACTCAAACCTTGATTTATAGTGTGAGCACGCATGTGTGTGTGTAAGTTATAGAAGTGTGTCAATAGTGTCTCATATATGATGGGATGTGTATTAACAAAGTGACCACTCCCCCAGACACAGACACGCAGGTGATGGAACAGCTACAGAGGAGTTGCATGATATCAGGTCCATCCGTCTGGTGGATGCTGCCTGCATGTGTGTCCACATACTTTTGAAAGAGCACCTTGACGTCTTTATTTGGACCTATGCTTGAATAAACAGACTTGAATACACAATAAGAGCTGATCCCCTTTCTCCGCTTCTCCAAAATGATGTCACCCTTTCCTTTTTCATTCCTCATCTGACCATTGTCGCTTTCTCACTTCCCTCTGTTTGCCAGGCTATGCTCTGGCTGCCAAACATGCTCCATACTGGCACAGGGTTATGACTGCTGAACAAATGCCAGCACGTTGTCAATGCTTTTTACCTCCTCTAGATATTTGAAAATCTAAGCCTTTGTCAATTTTTTCTTTAACCTTTTGTGTTTTAATGCAACATATCTGAAATCATAAGCATTCGTGTTAGTTTCTAATCAACAGAAAATCCAACATTGCTGCAGCTTACAGAAAATGCAGTTTCTCATCTTTCTAGTGAGAGCAAGGTATGTCCAGTTGTAGACAACTTGATGTGACCAAGTGGGCCATGTTTAATCTGCCATCAGTGGTGACTATTCATTATGTTTTCCTTCTCTGTGTCTAACTGAAACCTTTTCTCTACTCATTCTTGTATTTTTTTTTTTTACTCTTTTCTATTGTTCCTATGGCTTTTCTCTCTAAGAGTAACAGTCTGCCAGTGCCATCTGCTTGCAGCTCCCCCTCGGCCTCCGAGAACACGCGGAGAGCCAACACTCGTGCAGCGCAGGCAAACACTTGAGCATGCGCGTGCGTTTCGTGCACGCACACACACACAAAATGTAAAAGATATGGCAACTCGCTCATAAATTAACTATAATATATAAATTAAAGGTCATAAATACCAGCATAACACAATTTTATTAGTGTATATAGACCACCCACCCACACACTTCTGGCTTTGTAAAGCAGGTTGAGTTCAGTGAATGGTTCTGCTGTTTGATCAGGTTGGTGTTTTTATGGTTGTGTACCCTGTCTTCCTCTCTCTCTCTCCCAGTGAAGAATAGCTCTGCTCTGCAGACAGCTGCTGCCACTGCTGGCCAACTGCACAAACCCATTTTCATACCTACACTCTCCTGTCAGATATTACTGCTCTCGACACTATTAACCATGCTTTATTGTTTTCAAGGGAGACGTAAATCAGCATTCCACAGGGCCTGACTTTGGTAAGGACACACAATAGTAGTCATTTTAATCATTTCAAAATCCTGGGAGGAATTTGTAAAAAAAATAAATAAATTAAAATATTATAATGGTGGCTTATTTTCCCCATAACAGCAATTGCCTACACACACACACGTAGATCTCACAGCTTCACTCCCTTCTACAATGACCTTTTGTAAGTGATTGACAGCAGAAGGTACCGGTAATTTACATTAGACCCTCACCAAAACTGCAAAGAAAAGTAATTGGCCTGTGTAGCTCTCTTGGGTTGTCACTTGAGCAAGAGAAAAAGTGAACGTGAAAGACAAAAGAGAAAATGTGAGTGGGAGGACGGGTGGGTGAACAGAGGGATGAGATGAAATAAAAATATGAAGGGATGGCAAGAGGCTGCTGGAATGCACTCGAGCTTCACCTCAGAGCGAGGGAGAGAGAGCAGCGAAGGTGAAGTGTGTATAGATGTGTGCGTGTTCCAGCTCTGTGGGCAGGGACAATAAAAAAAAAAAGAAAAAGTGGAAAGGTGTCATGCATGGATATGTGTGGGCTGGATCATTTCTGTGTTAGTGTGCAGGTGGAGGAGAGGACAAGAGACCTACTGAAGGACAGGAGAGCACAAAGTTGAAAATAAAAATTTGAGTTTAAAAAAAAAACCCTTTGAGTTCCAGGGAAAGAAAGAATAAGTGACAGACAGAATAGAAGAGAGAGATTGAGAGCATCGCAAAGGTGGTGATCTTGTCTGGCCAAGCTGTGGCACAACACTCAGAGTAATGACTTCATCCTACTGTACACACACACACAGTAAAGTGGCCCTCAAACAAATATTTGGTGCCAATAACCAGGGTCCATTTTCGCAAAGAATCCGATCGCTAAGTTCTCGTAAGTGGCACTTCAAGTTCCTAACTAAGAGTTTCACCTTAAAACCTAGCTCCTCAAAACTACGGAGAGGAACTACGACGAAGGAATTTATAAAAATGTGTATTTTACATTTAATTAGGCAATCATGACTATGACCATGACTACAGTGCTGAGCGTAAATGAGTACACCCCCTTTGAAAAGTAACATTTTAAACAATATCTCAATGAACACAAACAATTTCCAAAATAATGACAAGACAAAGTTTATTATAACATCTGTTTAACTTATAACGTGAAAGTAAGGTTAATAATATAACTTAGATTACACATTTTTCAGTTTTACTCAAATTAGGGTGGTGCAAAAATGAGTACACCCCACAACAAAAACTACTACATCTAGTACTTTGTATGGCCTCCATGATTTTTAATGAGGGCGGCACGGTGGTGTAGTGGTTAGCGCTGTCGCCTCACAGCAAGAAGGTCCTGGGTTCGAGCCCCGGGGCCGGCGAGGGCCTTTCTGTGTGGAGTTTGCATGTTCTCCCCGTGTCCACGTGGGTTTCCTCCGGGTGCTCCGGTTTCCCCCACAGTCCAAAGACATGCAGGTTAGGTTAACTGGTGACTCTAAATTGACCGTAGGTGTGAATGTGAGTGTGAATGGTTGTCTGTGTCTATGTGTCAGCCCTGTGATGACCTGGCGACTTGTCCAGGGTGTACCCCGCCTTTCGCCCGTAGTCAGCTGGGATAGGCTCCAGCTTGCCTGCGACCCTGTAGAAGGATAAAGCGGCTTGAGATAATGAGATGAGATGAGATTTTTAATGACAGCACCAAGTCTTCTAGGCATGGAATGAACAAGTTGGCGACATTTTGCAACATCAATCTTTTTCCATTCTTCAACAATGACCTCTTTTAGTGACTGGATGCTGGATGGAGAGTGATGCTCAACTTGTCTCTTCAGAATTCCCCATAGGTGTTCGATTGGGTTCAGATCAGGAGACATACTTGGCCACTGAATCACTTTCACCCTGTTCTTCTTCAGAAATCCAACAGTGGCCTTAGATGTGTGTTTAGTCATGTTGGAAAAATGCACAACGACCAAGGGCACAGAGTGATGGTAGCATCTTCTCTTTCAGTACAGAGCAATACGTCTGTGAATTCATGGTGCCATCAATGAAATGCAGCTCCCCGACACCAGCAGCACTCATGCAGCCCCACATAAGGACGCTGCCACCACCATGTTTCACTGTAGGCACCATGCATTTTTCTTTGTATTCCTCACCTTTGCGACGCCATACAGTTTTGAAGCCATCAGTTCCAAAAACATTTATCTTGGTCTCATCACTCCAGAGTATAGAGTCCCAGTAGTCTTCATCTTTGTCAGCATGGGCCCTGGCAAACTCTAGGCGGGCTTTTTTGTGCCTGGGCTTTAGGAGAAGTTTCTTTCGTGGACGCCATCCATGCATGCCATTCCTCTGCAGTGTACGCCGTATTGTGTCACGGGAAATAGTCACCCCAGTTTGGCTTTCTACTTCTTTAGATAACTGCAGTGAACTTGTATGCCAATTTTCTTCAACCCTTCTCATCAGAAGATGCTCCTGTCGAGGTGTTAACATCCGTGGACGACCTGGACATCTCTGTGAGATGGTTGCAGTTCCATCTTTCTTAAATTTTTGTACCACTATTGCTACAGTATTCTGACTGATAAGTAAAGCTTTGCTGATCTTCTTGTAGCCTTCACCTTTGTGGTGTAACAAAATTATTTTCTTTGGGGAATTCTGAAGAGACAAGTTGAGCGTCACTCTCCATCCAGCATCCAGTCACTAAAAGAGGTCATTGTTGAAGAATGGAAAAAGATTGATGTTGCAAAATGTCGCCAACTTGTTCATTCCATGCCTAGAAGACTTGGTGCTGTCATTAAAAATCATGGAGGCCATACAAAGTACTAGATGTAGTAGTTTTTGTTGTGGGGTGTACTCATTTTTGCACCACCCTAATTTGAGTAAAACTGAAAAATGTGTAATCTAAGTTATATTATTAACCTTACTTTTTCCCCGTTATAAGTTAAACAGATGTTATATTAAACTTTGTCTTGTCAACATTTTGGAAATTGTTTGTGTTCATTGGGATATTGTTTAAAATGTTACTTTTCAAAGGGGGTGTACTCATTTATGCTCAGCACTGTATGTAGTTCTTAAGTTTCTAAAATAAAACATACATATATTGGGAAGCCATAGCGTAATAGTTAGAGAAGTAGCTTTGGGACCAAAACCTCACCAGTTTGATTCCCTAGACCACCAGGAATGGTCGAAGTGCCCCTGAGCAAGGCACCAAATCCCTGACTGCTCCCTGGGCTGCTCCGGGTATGTTGTATGTCTCTCCACCTAAGAGTTTCTGCTAAATACCTGTAATGTAATTTGCTGTGCCTGCACAGATTTTTGCTTGTGTATTTTTTTTTTTTTTTACTGTAATATGATGCCATGCCACGGTGGTGTAGTGGTTAGCACTGTCGCCTCACAGCAAGAAGGTCCGGGTTCGAGCCCCGTGGCCAGCGAGGGCCTTTCTGTGCGGAGTTTGCATGTTCTCCCCGTGTCCGCGTGGGTTTCCTCCGGGTGCTCCGGTTTCCCCCACAGTCCAAAGACATGCAGGTTAGGTTAACTGGTGACTCTAAATTGAGCGTAGGTGTGAATGTGAGTGTGAATGGTTGTCTGTGTCTATGTGTCAGCCCTGTGATGACCTGGTGACTTGTCCAGGGTGTACCCCGCCTTTCACCCGTAGTCAGCTGGGATAGGCTCCAGCTTGCCTGCGACCCTGTAGAACAGGATAAAGCGGCTAGAGATAATGAGATGAGATGAGATGATGCCATGCTGTGGGTTTTCATTTATGACTTTCATGAAGACCAGTCAACCATCATTATTTTCAGTATTCACTACTGACAATGCTGCGTTAGTTAGTTTTATCTGTAACCGCTTATTCCATGCGAGGTCGCAGGGGGCAAGCTAGAGCCTATCCCAGCTGACCCTGGACAAGTCGCCAGCTCATTGCAGGGCTGACACACACACATACAGAGAGACACAAACCACCATTCACACTCACGGTCAATTTACAGCCACCAGTTAACCTAACCTGCATATCTTTGGACCGTGGAAGGAAACCCACGCGGACACAGGGAGAACGCAGAAAGGCCCTCGTTGGCCGCTGGGTTTGAACCCAGACCCTTCTTGCTGTGAGGCAATAGTGCTAACCACTACACCACTGTGCTGCCCCACTGCGTTAGTAGCCATGTTTTAATTGTTAATAGCAGTCAGGAGAGAGAGTACTGATTGATTAATAACAAAACACTTCACTGTATAACTAATTTTTTGTGGCCAAGTAGCAGACCGTTTTGTTAAGGAGAGTCCAAGTAAGTTGAGTAGTTAATTTACGACACCGATAGCCACATAGATATGGTTCAGTACAGGGACCCAGTGCACCTGTGAATAGGTTCAGTTTAAATCAGGTGCATGTGCACTATTTTCATCAGGGAGCACCTAGGTGAGTTACCTGACTGACCTTGGGAAATGTTATATTTCTGTGTACATCACATCTCTATATTATATAAATCGAATAAAATAATACAATTAAAGAACACATCTGTGGGGGAAAAAAACAAAAACAAAACCATCTTTAACTCCAGGAGAACTACCTCTGCAATATGCAGTAATAGTTTAATTATTTCATCATAGAGTAATGAGGCCAATGTTAAACGAATAAAAATGAGCATGAGTCAAAATGGGTTTATTAATATATTAATGTGTGTGAGTGCACATTTGTGATCTGTACAATATGTAGGCTTCAGCCTGCCCACGCACACACACCCCTACACACCTTTTCAATCATATTTCTATGCTGGAGATTGTTGTAATTAGCTACTTATATAGTGCTCAATTGGACTGAGAGGAGGAAAATCTAAACTCCATTAGCTACAGGTCTGAACGCCTTTCGCACGACGCGCCATTATCTCCTCTGCGTGATTCCACAGCACTGTAATTAAAATCAAAGCTTTGCCCACACTCTGTGCTCATGTTGGAACAATGAGCAATGATTAGCATGTTTTCTCCAAAAGAGAAATTTCGCTTCACAGTAGAGACGCCGGACGCATCCATCGCAAGTGGTTGACTGCATTTGTTGCCATGGTGACGGCAATGAATGTCGGGAAAAGTGAGGCTCGTGGCGGGAGCTCATGTGCTAAACGAACCCATCACAAGCCTCTGTTAGTCAATGAATGCGCTGCGGTCAGATGTCAGCAGGGTTAATGCGAAGTCAGCTGCAAAATGCAGGTTACTGCGCATAAAGCACTGACAGTTTGGGCAGAGCCACATAAGACCCCATCAGACCTCACGTGTTCCAGGCAGAAGAAAAGAATAGAATTTTTTCTTTTCTTTTTCCTGTACTGGGTTCAATGGACTGTTCTCATCAGATATGTCACCTAACACCAACAGCATCAGTGGGAGCTTGTGTCTTTTCTGTATGTTCTGTATTCCTGTCCTGTCCCTTTGAGTTATTACCACTTCAACATACAGGGTGCTTCAAAAAAATTGAGATTTCACAATCTTCTAACTGCCAATTCTCATGCAATTGACCTGAAATTTTAACAGCATGTGTGGAAACAGGTCAAATTAAAAAAAAAATCTTTTTAGGTATAGAAATGCCATTCACTGGAAAAGAAAAGGCGTTGTGTGTGTTAGAGTACGCTCGAACACAGTCGAGCAAGACTGTGCAGCGTGCACTTATGAGAGAATTCTCTAAAAATGCACCAACTGCAATGCAGATTTGGACACGGCACAAAAAGTTCAAAGAGGAAGGCTGTGTGTGTGTCTGTCTCGGGCAGCGCGAATATTGAAAATTTGTGAAATCGTTCAAAGGTATGTGGATTCCATGAATTTCTCATTCAAATTTTGAGGAATAAATCTTATATTGGGGGCGGCACGGTGGTGTAGTGGTTAGCGCTGTCGCCTCACAGCAAGAAGGTCCGGGTTCGAGCCCCGGGGCCGGCGAGGGCCTTTCTGTGCGGAGTTTGCATGTTCTCCCCGTGTCCGCGTGGGTTTCCTCCGGGTGCTCCGGTTTCCCCCACAGTCCAAAGACATGCAGGTTAGGTTAACTGGTGACTCTAAATTGACCGTAGGTGTGAATGGTTGTCTGTGTCTATGTGTCAGCCCTGTGATGACCTGGCGACTTGTCCAGGGTGTACCCCGCCTTTCGCCCGTAGTCAGCTGGGATAGGCTCCAGCTTGCCTGCGACCCTGTAGAAAGATAAAGCGGCTAGAGATAATGAGAGATGAGATGAGATCTTATATTGCTCAACATTAAGCCTGTTCAGTTTCACTTGCCTAGACTATGTAGTTTCTGGGATATTTACATCTCAAATATCATCAAATTTTCTGAAACACCCTGTATTTTGACAATATTTTTATAGAGGACCTCTGTAAGCGTAAGGAAGAGTTGATGATTAGGATGATTGTGGATTACACATAAAAGATGAACGAAATTAAGGTCAGTGGCATAGTGACAGGTGGTTTTTAGTTTGTGACAGTATCTGCCGCCTGTACAGTGAAATGTGTATCGGACAAAAAGATTCTGATCAATAGTATGGTTCATTTTCAAACATCAGCCGATTTGTGGGCAGTTTTGTGGGACACATTAAACTTGGCAGGAACGTCAACAATCTATGAAGATTTCTTATATTTTTTAAATTTTGCAAAGAGAACTACCTGGACAAGTGGATATTTCTTTGGTCGGATCTACTGTAAGGATGGTGTCTCTGTAAGAAAGTGTGCGGATGTGGTGGAGGAGCTGAGCCTTCAATACTCCATTGCTGTCTTCTACCGCTTTGTATATAATGTGCACTTTCATTTTAAACATACTTATATTTTTATGGTCCTTTTGGCTTAGATAATGTGAATGAAGGAAGTCACACACTTGTTTTCTCGATGTAGCTGTGCAGACTAGGTTTGGGCTTCAGCACATTTACAAACCCCGTTTTCCAAAAAGTTCAAGTTTGAACTTGGAAAAGAAAAGTTAGGATATTTTCCAAAATGCAGTAAAAACAAAAATCTGCGATTTGTTAATTCATGTGAAACTTTACTTAACTGAAAAGTACAAAGAAAATGTTTTAAATAGTTTTACTGACCAACTAATTGTATTTTGTAAATATAAATGAAGTTAGAATTTGACGCCTGCAAAACACACAAAAAAAAAGTTGGGACAGAGGCATTATTACCATTGTATTACATCACCTTTCATTTTAATAACACTTTTTAAAATCATACAGGAACTGAGGATACTAATTGTTACAGTTGGAGTTTTTGTTCATTCTTGGTTGATACAAGACTTCAGCTGCTCAAGAGTTCGTAATCACCGTTGTCTGTTTCTCCTCTTCATGATGCACCATACATTCTCAATAGGAGAGACAGCTGGACTGGCAGCAGACCAGTCAAGCACATGCACTCTGTGTTTACAAAACCACGCTGTTGTAGCCCGTGTAGAATGAGGCCTGGCATTGTCCTGCTGAAATAAGCATGGCCTTCCCAGGAAGAGATGCCACCTTAATGGCAACATATGCCTCTGCGTCAATGTTACCTTCACACACATGTAACCTCACCCACGCCATGGGCAATGATGCACCCCATACCATCACAAATGCTGGCTTTTGCACCTTTCTCTGATGATAAACTGGATGGTTGTGTTCACCTTTGGCATGAAGAACCTGACGTCCAATTTTCACCAAAACAAGCTGACGTGGACTCATCTGACCACAGTACAATTTTCCACTGTCTTTGGGTCAATTTGCGGTGAGTTTGGGCCCAGAGAAATCAATGGCGTTTCTACATAGAATTGATGAATGACTTCTTCCTTGTATAATACAGTATCAGGTTGCATTTCTGGATGCAGTGGCAGACTCTGTTAAGTGACAGTGGTTTTCTGAAGTATTCCCGAGCCCATGTGGCTATATTTGTCACATTAGCATGACAGTTTCTCAGGCAGTGCCGCCTGAGGGCTCGAAGGTCACACACGTTCAACAGTGGTTTCTGACCTTGCCCTTTACTCACTGAGATGTCTCTGAATTCCCTGAATCTTTTTACAATATTATGTACTGTAGATTTTGAAAAACCTAAATTCTCTGCAATCTTGCATTGAGAAATGTTCTTTTTGAATTGACTAACAATTCTCTCATGAATTTTGGCACAAAGATGTGAGACATGACCCATCCCTGCTTGCAAAGATTGAGCCTTTGGTGCTGCTCCTTTTATACCCAATCATGATACCATGACCTGTTAACCTGCTTATTGTGGAATCTTCCAAAGTGATGTTACTTGAATATTGTATAAACTTTTCAGTCTTATTTTGCCTGTCCCAACTTTTTTAAGGTGTGTTGCAGGCATCAAATTCGAACTTTTTATATTTACAAGCAAGTTGGTTAATAAAATTATTAAAAATCTTTTCTTTGTACTTTCAGTTAAATAAATGTTCACATGAATTAATAAAAACAGATTTTTTTTTTATTACATTTTGGAAAATATCCCAACTTTTCTGGAAATGGATTTGTAAATGGGTTTGTGAATGTAATTTACTGGTGTGTGTTTCACAGTGGTTTGTAGTTCACGAGCGATTCAACTCGGAGTTGGCTGGATATAAGCCAGTTCCACTGATTATATAGTATGTTCAGGAATCTTCTTCAGATTCCATTTTAATGAAAGAGTGCAGACAAAACAGAGACACGTCTGTCTCTCTGTGTTAGAGGATGTCTGTCTTTGTGTTAGCCCATGATAGATTGACGACCTGTCCAGGGCGTACCCTGCCTTTCACCTAAGCTCAGCTGGGATTTGCTCCAGTACACCCATGACCCACAGTGGATAAGCGGTATAGAAAATGAATGAATGGCTACACTACTATTTAACAGGAAAAAGTAACCTACTGAAAATTATCATTTTTATGGAATTGTAGCGCATGCCCAATTGTAAGCAACACAGCATTAAGGGGGCCCTGAAAGCCGACCAGTTTATTCCACAGCAATGTCAAATGTGCCACATTATCATGTTCACTGGTTAGATTCAGGCAGGTAATTAGTTTCTGCTCCCGCTGAGGATGCTAAGATTGTTAACCATAACTGGAAAAGTAGCCCCCCTTGATCTATTGGATTTAAGGAAATTTCAGAAGTGGGCTATCAGCCTGTGGCTAAACACCAAATGACAAACAGAGGAGTCCTTGTCTTGGCATGAGGGGCACAAGCTCCAACTCTCACAAGCTCTGCTATTGATGGAGGCGTACGGTTTCTCTCATTAAAGTCGTCGACCTGGAAACAGTGATCCATTTGAGAGTGACCATCACCACAAACACCCCCCTCAGTGCCAGTGAGGTAGTAAGATGCCACAGAAGCCAGCAGACTGTGGAGCCCTAGTCTGAGAGTAGAACATGTCAACTAGTTGGAACTAAGGACTATCTAACTGTCAAATTCTTATTAGCTTTGAATCACCACCATGTCAATGCAACTGGCAGGATTGCACAATGGTGCCACAGAGAGTCCCATGTGACAGTGTTATCCCAAATCTAGGCAAAAAGTTCAGAAGGGCACAGGTGAACCTTTTTGTTAATGCCAACACACAGTCATTCTCCCTCATGGATTTGGAGAATCTACCAGGATGTACTGGCCCACACCAGGCCTCACTGTCAACTGTGCACATTTCTTCCTCTACCACCAATGCACAGAATTCTGCAGTCAGTCCAAAGTCCTGTTTGTGGCCCATGAAACATTTGTTTCCAATGCTACGCTCACTAGAAGATGGAACACCTTTCTGCATCTATTATCCAAAATAAATGGAAAGACCTGGCACTCTTAGCCAGGTTACGTACAACTGTGAGTTTGGCCCCTCTGAGTGAAGAGCAGCTTGAGGACTGCAACCCAGCAGTCTAAGAGACACTCTTAAACAGAAGAGCCCCTAGTACATCAGCCTTGTATACTGGAAACAGTTCTGTGAATGGGATGCATGCCATCATTTGTGTCCAGTGCACCGCCTGGTCCTGAGAGTAATGTGTATATGGCAGCCATTGCAGCAGGTCACAGCACACAGTGGATAGTGTCCCATTTGGGGTTC
The DNA here is from genome assembly GCF_027579695.1 of Neoarius graeffei. NCBI lineage: Eukaryota > Metazoa > Chordata > Actinopteri > Siluriformes > Ariidae > Neoarius > Neoarius graeffei. The sequence continues at coordinate 52,115,577 of NC_083573.1, forward strand.
ACAAACTTGCCCACAGCCTTTCTGAAGAGAGCAAGATTTGTCCTGCATGCTCCCACAAGAGCCCAGGATTGAATCTTATCCTTGTACTGGAATTCCCTTTTGACCTTCCCTTATGTGTACATGCTGGATACCTGGAATTAGTGCCTCTAAAGGCTGCCTCTTTTCCTGCTGATTACTTCAAGAGTGAGGGAACTACCCACATTAGCATTATGCTTGCCTTGCATGCAAAAATGGTTGGATGACTAGTTACCTTGCAGCTGAAACCCAGGGTTCTGCCCAGTCATAAGATCTCTGTTTAACCAACCAGATAACCCTGATGCATTCCATGAAAGGGAATCTGGTAAGTAGTCCTTTATTCCCAGTACACACCCTACAGTACTATTTAAAAATGGACAGTGGTGATTTGATCATCAGATCTGCCATGGAGGGTAGACCAAAAAAAAAATTCCCATCTAAACAGAGACTGGCCCACTGGATGGTGGTGGTCATCACCTTGGCTTGGTCCAGATTCCCAGCTCCTATTGTGACCAGCCACTCTATGAGTAGTCTCCCCTCCTCAGGGACATTACAGAGAGGTGTGCCACTCCAGCAAGTCTACACTGTTGCTACATGGGCAACTTTCATGCATGTTCTTTAGGTTCTGCAAGGTTAACATTGTCCCTCCTGGTGGTGCGAGTGTGGCAATAATTTCAGAACACCTTTCCAGCACCTCCTAAGGTGGGTCAATTCCTCATAGGATTAGATATCCAGGTATGAAGGGGTACAAATTCCCACAGACGCACACCAAATTCTTATAGAAACTATGTCTTATGTTCTGGAGCTGCCACCTGTAATCAAATCAATAAATAAACCAAGACTTGCTTTATGGCAAGTCTAGATATATCAATCTAGACTTGCCATAAAGCAAGAACTATTGTCTCATTTCTATACTTTTAACAATACAGAATGGACTCTTCAGGACAGTCTCTACACAACGATACTGACTGGAATGGCAGACATTTTAAAAGTTTTCTTAACATCACTGGTTAACCAGAGCTGCTATTCCATGCCAGTGAGTATTAGTGGTTTTGTTATTTTTAAAAGATATTCCCATATTACTGCATGGGGCCTGTGATACATTGCCGAGTCATTTGCTTTAAGTACCTAAAATGCTTGTGGTTTGTTCACAGTTATGCAACCTTCACTATGATTTATACCTGATAAATCCAGTCACCAAAGCAAGAGGAAAGGTTAAAACTGAGGTACTCACAGCATGACTAAATTTTCTATTAACAATACCTGTCAACAATGTTCTCGATGATTTTAGATACATTTTAATGTTTAAAAGCAGGACATGATCGACACATCTATAGCTGTTTAACAAATATCCAGCCAAATTTGTATCAAAATTTATTTTGCCAATGTGACATCAATGGCCGCAAAGAGCCCAATACATATTTAAATCCAAAATTAAAATGCATTATTTCATAAAATATTTTTTTCAAGAAGATAAGACAGAACATATTTTTAAACTATTATTCTTACAGGTAAACCAAACGATTTATTCATGTGTTGTTTACAATATACTTTGCTTGGTTTGATAGGAACAGCAAACAAAAGTCCATGTTCTAGCACATCCTAGAAGACGTTAAAGTCTTTTTTTTTTTAAAGTCCACGGTATACACAAATGTCTTAAGGAACTTTTCTTGTTTCATTATAAAAGCTCCATTCTACTGTCCAGCCTCTTGTTGCTTCAGCACATTTTTTAAGTTCTTGGTTTTTTTCCCCCCATTTTATCCTTCCTTCTTTTAAAGAGGCTCTTCTGATTCTTTTTGTTTGTCTTCTTCTTAAGCAAGCTTCCCTCTGCTTTCTCAGTCACAGACTCATTTGTTACGTCTTTGTCCACTTTCAGGACTTTGAGCTTTTCTTTGGTCTTGCCTTCCTTTGAATTCTGCTCATCCATTTTTGCCAATTTCTTTTTGGGACCTTCATCCTTTAATTTTTTACCTTTTACCACTGACTTTTTCTTGGCAGTGGGGCTTTCAGTTTTGCTGTTGCTAGTAGCTTTTGATTGTTGCTTGGTCTCTTTGACTTTTCCCTGTGTACCTTTGCTCTGCTGCTTAGGCTCTGGTTTGGAGGTTTTTTTCTCTGATGTAGCAGCTGTTTCTTTTTTGTTGGCCTTTTCATTATCTTCTGTAGCACAAAAGACAATTAGAATAATGAGAAAAGGCAAATAAACCATTTTGTCTAAAATTCAGCACGAATCATCCTTCTTACTGTTACCTGCAGGTGCAACGGGAATGGTGTTTGAGAACTTTTTCAGCTTTGCCACAAAGAAGCCATCCATGTTGTGGGAATGAGGATAGAACCGCCGAGAAAGCTTAAGTGAAGGGTGGAAACGTCGCTCTTTAAATCTGTGCAGAGGACATTTACAATTTTAAAGATGAAATATGTCAAATTCCTTATTCAATATGTGACTTTTTAGGAACCAGTGTGTGTGTGTTCTTGCTAGGACATCAAATATACAGCTACAGTACCTCGTGAAGCCTTCTTTGCCAAAGTCTAATCCTGTGGGAACCAGTTTTACATTTCTCTTCTTTAGGGCATAATCCACAACCCACTCATTCTCTTCCACCTGTAACACACCACTTATTGTCACAGATTTTTCTCCATGCATGTGCAACTTCAGAGTTACACATTGTGCTATTATGCCCTATAGTTTAGCATGCGACACTGCTTTTAATTTAGTTCCAAGAGTCACAGACTAAATAGTTCATTAAGTCAAGGAGTTTTACAAACAACTGAATTTAAAAGTTGTCTTTTGCTCTTTATTTCACCAAGTATTATAACATAATGCAAGCAATGGGTTAACAAAAAAAAAAAAAAGCAGCAGCACATAACTGGTGTTTCAACCACCTGTTTAGTTCACTCATTATGCCACCACAGTATAACAGCTAACACAATAGCTACAAATGCAAGCAACAAATTGAAGAATTATCACCTTTCAATAGACTGCCTTGTGTATTAAAAAGCTCACCGTAATGGAGCAGGTGCAGTAGACAAGATAACCACCCGTCTGCGAGTCAGCATTCACCGAGTCAATGGCAGCCAGAATCAGCTCCTTCTGTAGATGAGCCGAGCGCAGAATATCGGACTTATCCTATTAGGCACAGGGATAACAAATTATTTAAGGCAAATGTATTTCTTTCATAGTCAAAATGGAAAATGCTGTATATCGTGGGTTCATTGAATGCTCTCTGAACAGCATTAAAACCTAGTATGTAATAGCTGATATAATTTACATTTTAAAAAAAAGATGGAAAATACTGGAAAAGTAAAAGTAACAGCTGTTCCAAAGAGGCAGAAATAATGAGAGGTCCAAAGCAGGGGACATAATTTCTTGTGATACATCAATCCATTGTCATTTTAAATCATAAGCATCAATCAATACCTGGTACTGATTTTTTTTCCATAACATAGACTACGTTCAGACTGCACCCTGAAACGACCCATATCCGATTTTTTTGCCCATATGCGACCTGTATCCAATTTGTTATTGACAATCTGAACGACAAAGATCCGATTTTTTTCACATGCGACCCAGGCCGCTTGGATATGTGGTCCTAATTCCGATGCATATCCGTTATTTTCACATGCGACTGCAGTCTGACCGGACAGGTCGCATTCATGCGACCTACACGTCATCAACAAGAGACAAACGTCACTATTCTGCGTTGGCTAATCCCGCCTCTTTGGTGGAAAACAACAACATTTGTACAGTTTTCAGAATTTAAATAGACTTTTATAGAATTGATCAAGCTAATGGTGGATTTGGTAGGGACCTGGATGTTGATCTGTTAGCCTGATTAAATAAAACAGTTTCTATAACTGATTTATAACTTAAACCATCCTGTATTACAAGATTATAAGATTGTTCTGGAAATTTCCAGTAATTTGACACCTTCGGTCTCATTAGTCTGCTGCCCACATTAATCAGATTATTGTGTGAGTTCCGCCGCCGCCACAAAAACCACATCGCCAGGTCTCGCCTCATCTCCATGCTTTACTTGCAAACTTGAAGAGTGTGCTTTTTTTTTGTTTACATATTACGTAGATGTGCTTATTACGTGTCAATTTGCGCATGCGGGACACTTTTGGGTCGTTTTCCGTTCATATTGGAGATCGCATACAAGTCTCATATAATTGGTAATGTGAACGGCCTAACAAAAAAATCGGATTTCACAACAAATCGGATATGGGTCGTTTCAGGTTGCAGTCTGAACGTAGTGATAGTAAGCAAGCTACGTCACTACGTTACTACTTTTCTTACAAAATTATAAAACAGAAAGCTTTAAAAACTATTTAGGCTACGTTCACATTACCAGGCTGAAGTGACTCAAATCTGATTTTTTTCAAGGCTGTGCGGACACAGAAATCCTATCTTTTAAAATCAGATTTGATTCACTTTCATTTGTGGTCCTAAATTGGATGCATATCTGAACGCGGGGCCATGAGACATGAATGAGAACAGTCAGACAAGAATTCTTATGGCTTTTTGACTATACACACATGCTGAGTGCTGCCTTTAATCAGCCACCACCGACAGAGAGGAGAGCTACAATAGCTAGGAAAACAGTAAAAGCTAGCCATCGGGCTTTTTTTCCCCACTTTCTCCACGTGATCATCTACAGCTGACAAACTGTTTGCTGTCCAGAGCAAACCGTGATGCATAGCATTAGCTACTACTGTGTCCATTTAATCGGTTTGAATACCACGAGTCATCTCACAAATAAGACTTTTTTTTTGGGTGGTGATGCAGAGGACTTGTGCAAAAATGCATCAATGTGCGCATGTGTGCCATTTTGGAGGACAGATGCATTTCACATTACAGTTAGATACAGGTCACTTATTATGAAATGTGAACCGTCAAGATAGACAAATCTACGGTGGCCAGGAAGTGCAAAACAAAATTACAAAATGTGAAAACACTTACATTTTATAAAACAAAATGACATTAGTAAAACACTTACCAAGGACAAAACAAATTTACAACTTGGAAAACAAACTGACAAGACGCGCAACACTTTTACGAGCGCTGAGACAAATTTACAAGTGGCGAAACACTTTTACCAGTCCTGAAACAAATTTACAAACGAAAATCTTCACGGAAGGGGAGTTTACCAAATGCCGCAAGCAATACGGAAGTGATAGAGTGAGCGGTCAATTTGCGTCATCTTCTATGGAGTTTATGGTGACGGAATGTCGACTGTGATCGAATGATGTTTTGCCCATTTTGTGGAAAACACATGAACTGTTTAACGTGGTTTCTGTGGACGGTCTCTAGGAGTTTTTAAAGGACACGGACCAGACAGAAGGACCAAGCGCATTCTGTTGGCTGTGTCCGAAATCACTCACTCATTCACTACTCCCTACTCACTATATAGGGAATCTGATGTGATTTTGGACACGGAACATGAATTGACCGCTCACTCTATCGTTTCCTGGCCACCGTACTTCCGGCATTTGGTACATTCCCCTTCCGTGAATATTTTCATTTATAAATTTGTTTCGGGACTGGTAAAAGTGTTTCGCCACTTGTAAATTTGTCTCAGCGTTCGTAAAAGTGTTTTGCATCTTGTCAATTTGTTTTCCAAGTTGCAAATTTGTTTTGTCCTTGGTAAAAGTGTTTTGCTAATGTAATTTTGTTTTATAAAATGTAAAAAAGTGTTTCACATTTTGTAAATTTGTTTTGCACTTCCCGACCACCGTACAAATCTGATCTGAGGAGCAAAAAAAAAAAAAACTGGAATTGAATAATGAGACTTGTAATGTGAACACAGCCTTTGTGTTGTGTTTCTCATGCAAAATCTTTGTCGCATTAGGCAGCATTACACACACTCATGGCATAAAAGTGTGTTTCAGTGCATCATTCTAACTAATAAAATTATTACGCATAAATAGAACTGAAACAAATGTTCCTGAATACTATACAACTATGAGCTTAACAATAAATAAAAAAATCTCTCTTAGAATACCTTGCTAGTTTTCACTGCTGGATCTTTAGAGATGACCCCTGTACCTGAGCAAGGAGCGTCTAATAACACTCTGTCAAAACCTCCCATCACCTATCATTCGCAAAAAAACCCAACATAATTTAGGTGGACACAACAAGAAACATACAAAACATAGGGTAATGTGCAACAAATATCCTTAATGAACAAAATCAGGAAAGCAAATACAGAAATCTGGAGAAACAATACTATCCACAAGGAAGCCATAACAGCAAGGAAGGAGAGAGTTTACAAAAATGAGTGATGATTAAAAGGTGATGGCTGGACAGGGAGTGGAAGCAAACCTTAGGAAACTGTCTGCCATCATAGTTACAAATGATGGTATTGGTGACTCCCAGGCGATGGATGTTTCCCACAACACTTTTCAGCCTCTCAGCACTGGCATCATTAGCAACTATCACTCCTGTGTTTCTCATCAGTTGGGCTGGAAGGGACACATCACACGAGTCAGGAAAAGAATTCAATCCCAAACTCAGGAAAGCATTTCTCAGGCTTTACAAGCCTCATCGTTAAATATAAATCCTGTAACAATTACTCAGAAATACACAGTCAGATATTTATGGATATGATCCGATATTGATTTCCTCCCAATCATGTAACTAAATGCTTATGAGCAGGTTGAGATTAGGTACCTTGTAAAAAAAAAAAAAAAAATTATATATGAGTGATTCCACGCTTATGGGTACTGAAATGGGGACATGAACTTATTTTTAAAAATTCACCTAAAACCATTTCTTTTTTTACCATCAGGTCACAAAACATGTAATCTTTAATGAATGATATGTTAAAAGATAACTTTAATTTTCTGAGATGTAATAAAAACATATTTATATGCCAAAGTCAGAACATAACAGAAGTGTTGTGGACATATATATTCTCAATTTTAACAATGTAGAATTACTTTTTGAAACATAGGAAGGTGATGTTTTAGCAAATATAATTAATAAACATGTGTAGTAGAATAAACATACACATTCTTTCAATAAGATTAACATGGTATATAGCTAGATTGTAATTAATTTGTAACAGACGCGAGATGGACAATCGTAACAGAAGTAATGTAACAGACATCATTTTGGAACTCATAGGCTTGACTTTGGCATATAAATATGTTTTTATTACATCTCAGAAAATTAAAGTTATCTTTTAACATATCATTCATTAAAGATTACATGTTTTGTGACCTGATGGTAAAAAAAGAAATGGTTTTAGGTGAATTTTTAAAAATAAGTTCATGTCCCCATTTCAGTACCCATAAGCGTGGACTCACTCATGTGTATATATATATATATATATATATATATATATATATATATTAGTGCTGTCAAAATTAACGTGATAACGCGTTAACGCGATCTCAATTTATCGCGATTAAAAAAAACAGTGCCGTTAACGCAAATTCTAATTTGGCCCTGCGAGTCACCCGTAGTTCCTGTTGAGGCTTGTCGCGCACTGCTTCAATAAGAGTACGTGTGAGTGATGGAGAAAGGCATAGACATATAAACATCCTCGCCGCCATATTGGATGGGGCAAAGTGGAGAATAAAGATGCCTCATTCATGTGCTGCGTTTAACTGTACCAACAGGTTTACCGTCCAAACGAGATCACATGGGATTACCTTTCACAGGCGAGACTGGAAAAATACTTTTCAATACTGCTCCTTCAGTCTCCCAGCTCATCTCCACCGGGTAGGTGTAGAGTTATAAGCAGTGAGAATTAGAGAATACAGTGCCACACTATGATGAACGTTTTTGAACGTATGATGAATTTTTTATTTTTATCTGTTTTTTTCTTCTTTTATGGCAAATACTTCTCTTCAAAAGAAACCAATGAAGAGTAAAATAAAACATTTTTTTATTTTCACAGTGATATGCACTTTATTTTTCATCCCTTGGTTTTCTCATCTAATATGGACGTTATGGATGTCAGTGGCTGTGACAAGATGTGTTATGCTCTGCAATAAAAAAAAAAAAAACATTGGTACAAAGCAAGCCCATTCACTTTATGCTGATAAGAGAATTACAATGGTTTTTCATGTGACAAAAATGTGCGATTAAATTGCGATTAATCGCGAGTTAACTATGACAGTCGCGACATTAATCGCAATTAAATATTTTAATCGCTTGACAGCACTAATATATCCCCTCCTAGAACTGCCACCTTATTGTGGTGGAGGGGTTTGTGTGCTTGAATGATCCTAGGAGCTATGTTGTCGGGGGCATCATGCCCCTGTCAGGGTTTCCCAAGGCAGACAGGTCCTAGGTGACAGGCCAGACCAAGAGCAGTTCACCAAAAACCCCTATGGAGAAAAAATCAAGGACCGTGACGTCGCCCGGTATGACGCAGCCGGGGCCCCACCCTGGAGCCAGGCCCGGGGTTGGGGCTCGTATGCGAGCGCTTGGTGGCCGGGCCTTAGCCCATGGGGCCCGGCTGGGCTCAGCCCGAAGAGGTGATGTGGGCCCGACCTCATGTGGGTTCACCACCCACAGAGGTAGCAGTAGGGGATTGGTGCAGTGTGGATTGGGTGGCAGTCGAAGGCAGGGGCCTCGACGACCCGATCCCCGGACACAGCGGCTGGCTGTTGGGACATGGAATGTCACTTCGCTGGGGAGGGAGCCTGAGCTTGTGCGGGAGGTTGAGAGGTACCAGCTAGAGATAGTCGGGCTCACCTCCACGCACAGCTTGGGCTCTGGAACCCAGCTCCTCGAGAGGGGCTGGACTTTCCACTTCTCTGGAGTCGCCCGTGGTGAGCGGCGGCGGCGGGCTGGTGTGGGCTTGCTTATAGCTCCCCAGCTCAGCCGCCATGTGTTGGAGTTTACCCCAGTGAACGAGAGGGTCGCCTCTCTGCGCTTTCGGATTGGGGAGAGGGCTCTTGCTGTTGTTTGTGCCTACGGGCCAAATAGCAGTATAGAGTATCCGGCCTTCTTGGAGTCCCTGGGAGAGGTACTGAGGGGTGCTCAGACTGGGGACTCCATTGTGCTACTGGGGGACTTCAATGCTCACGTGGGCGACGACAGTGACACCTGGAGGGGCGTGGTTGGGAGGAACAGCCTCCCCGATCTGAACCCGAGTGGTGTTTTGTTATTGGACTTCTGTGCTAGTCACGGTTTGTCCATAACGAACACCATGTTCGAGCATAGGGGTGTCCATAAGTGCACGTGGCACCAGGACACCTTAGGTCGGAAGTCGATGATTGACTTTGTAGTCGTTTCATCTGATCTCCGGCCCTATGTCTTGGACACTCGGGTGAAGAGAGGGGCTGAGCTGTCAACTGATCACCACCTGGTGGTGAGTTGGATCCGCTGGCGGAGGAGGAAGCTGGACAGACCTGGCAGGCCCAAACGTATGGTGAGAGTCTGCTGGGAACGTCTGGCCGAGCACTCTGTTGGGGAGGTCTTTAACTCCCACCTCCGGGAGAGCTTTTCCCAGCTTCCGAGGGAGGCGGGGGACATTGAGTCTGAGTGGACCATGTTCTCTACCTTCATTGTGGACGCAGCTGTTCGGAGCTGTGGCCGCAAGGTCTCCGGTGCCTGTCGTGGCGGCAATCCCCGAACCCGGTGGTGGACACCGGAAGTAAGGGATGCCGTCAAGCTGAAGAAGGAGTCCTATCAGGCCATGCTGACCTCCGGGACTCCTGAGGCAGCTGACGGGTATCGGCAGGCCAGGCATGCTGCAGCTCGGGCAGTTGCGGAGGCAAAAACTCGGAACTGGGAGGAGTTCGGGGAGGCCATGGAGAAGGACTATCGGTCGGCCTCGAAGAAATTCTGGCAAACCGTCCGGCGCCTCAAGAGGGGGAAGCAGTACTCTGCCAACACTGTTTACAGTGCGGGTGGGGAGCTGTTGACCTCGACTGGGGACATTGTCGGGCGGTGGAAGGAATACTTTGAGGATCTCCTCAATCCCACCGTCATGTCTTCCACTGAGGAGACTGAGGCTGATGACTCAGAGATGGACTCATCCATTACCCAAGCCAAAGTCACTGAGGTGGTTTGCAAGCTCCTCGGTGGCAAGGCACCGGGGGTGGATGAGATCCATCCTGAGTATCTCAAGTCTCTGGATGTTGTGGGGCTGTCTTGGTTGACACGCCTCTGCAACATCGCGTGGCGGTCGGGGACAATGCCTCTGGAGTGGCAGACTGGGGTGGTGGTCCCTCTTTTTAAGAAAGGGGACCGGAGAGTGTGCTCCAATTATAGGGGAATCACACTTCTCAGCCTCCCAGGGAAGGTTTACTCCAGGGTACTGGAGAGGAGAATTCGACCAATAGTCGAACCTCGGATCCAGGGTGCTCGAGGGTTCATGGGAGTTTGCCCAACCAGTCCACATGTGCTTTGTGGATCTGGAGAAGGCATTCGACCATGTCCCCCGTGGTATTCTGTGGGGGGTGCTTCGGGAGTATGGAGTTCGGGGCTCTTTGCTAAGGGCTGTCCGGTCCCTGTACGAACGGAGCAAGAGTCTGGTTCGCATTGCCAGCAGTAAGTCAGACCTGTTCCCAGTGCATGTTGGACTCCGGCAGGGCTGCCCTTTGTCACCGGTTCTGTTCATAATTTTTATGGACAGAACTTCTAGGCGCAGCCAGGGGCCGGAAGGAATCCTGTTTGGGAACCACAGGATTTCATCTCTGCTTTTTGTGGATGTTGTTGTCCTGTTGGCTTCTTCAAACCAGGACCTTCAGCATGCACTGGGGCGGTTTGCAGTCGAGTGTGAAGCGGCTGGGATGAGAATCAGCACCTCCAAGTCCGAGACCATGGTTCTCAACCGGAAAAGGGTGGCTTGCCCTCTCCAGGTTGGTGGAGAAGTCCTGCCTCAAGTGGAGGAGTTTAAGTATCTCGGGATCTTGTTCACGAGTGAGGGAAGGATGGAGCATGAGATCGACAGGCGGATCAGTGCAGCCTTCGCAGTGATGCGGTCGCTTTACCGGTCCATCGTGGTGAAGAAGGAGCTGAGCCAAAAGGCGAAGCTCTCAATTTACCAGTCGATCTACGTTCCGACTCTCACCTATGGTCATGAGCTTTGGGTAATGACCGAAAGAACAAGATCGCGGATACAAGCGGCCGAAATGAGTTTCCTTCACAGGGTGGCTGGGCGCTCCCTTAGAGATAGGGTGAGAAGCACAGTCACTCGGGAGGAGCTCGGAATAGAGCCGCTGCTCCTCCACATCGAGAGGAATCAGCTGAGGTGGCTCGGGCATCTTTTTCGGATGCCTCCTGGACGCCTCCCTGGGGAGGTGTTCCAGGCATGTCCCCCCGGGAAGAGGCCGCGGGGAAGACCCAGGACACGCTGGAGGGACTATGTCTCTTGGCTGGCCTCGGTGTTCTTCCCGAGGAGCTGGCCGAGGTGTCTGGGGAAAGGGAAGTTTGGGCTTCCATGCTTAGACTGCTGCCTCCGCGACCCGGTCCCAGATAAGCGGAAGAAGACGAGACAAGACGATTTTATATATATATATATATATATATATATATATATATATATATATACACACACACACACACACACACATATACATACATACCTTTAATATAAAACACTAAGTTTTATCGACACAGAGAATTAAACTAAATCTGAAGGCATCTTATGAAGCATGATAAAGCATGAATGTTCTTACCTATATATGTGGTCTTTCCCCCAGGAGCCGCACTCATGTCCAGCACAGACTCCCCCTCCTGAGGAGAGAGCGCCATTACAGGAAGCAGTGACGAAGCTCCCTGCAGCATGTAGTGACCAGCTAGATACTCAGGAGTTGCACCTGAGCAGGGAAGAGGAGGAAAAAAAAAAAAAAAAGGGAAACAAATTACTACATTAAACACTTTCACAACTTTGAACACGTTAGCGACTAAACCCGAGTGGTCTCCCTGTGAACATGTAATTCATCTCAGTCCCTACAGGACTAACCTATGGGAACTGAAGAATCAAAGATGACCAGGCCCACTTTAGACCACTTCCCCAAAGGATCCAGATTTACACCCCTATTGATCAGAGCCTGTGTGAACAGAAAATGTTACACGTTTATTTTCTACATACAGTTTGAGTTAGAAATAGTTATAGCTCACTTTATAGATCCTTTACCTGAGCCAAGTCTCTCCTCCTGGTTTTAAGGGTATTGGTCCTGATGGTGATGGGCCTCTGAACTTCATTGGCCTCCAGAAAATCTAGAAGCTGAATTACAAATATAGACACGACATACCAGAACACACAATCAATATATGTCCTCATTCTTTTAACACTCCAAACGTAAAGCACAAAAAAGGCACACTTCTGAATCACTTGATATTTAGTGATGTGCTGTCAGTACATATAAAGGCAGTGGGTTTGCCCGTGTACCCTTTCAGACTCGGACAGCAGGTTTCTCTATCCTGTTAGCATAGCCACACATGAGAGAGGATGCAGATATGTGGTACTAAAACAGGAAGGTAAAGTCTAAACAATCAAAAACTTAATTCAAACACAATCTCTGTATAAATCACTCAGCGTTTTCATGCTGTACACATAGTTGACACATTATGTTTTGACCTTTATTAAAAATGCTTGCTGCAGGACTTCTGGCTGTGAAATCAGTGCATTAGGTCATCACATGACCAACAGGTATGTAGGCTGTCCCTGTGCTAGGATCTCGATAACAATACATTTTATTGCTCTGCCTTCTGAACTCAACCATCACTGTTCTGTTTTCAAAAGAAGACAGAAGTGAATGCTTCCTGGAATGCAGGAAAAAGTGCAAAACATCTTTTCTTTCACAATATGACGGAATCTTTACCAACAAGTGTATATGTTACCTGGAGTTTTTTCTACAAGATAAAAACACAACATAATTTTTTGCATGCATACACACACAGGATGTAGCTGGAACTAAAATTGCAGTAATGCACGTTATCCCATGTCCGCATGTACAACTAGTCCAATAACTAAGATATTTTTCAGAATTACTTCTCCATGAAATCTCCAACACTATCAGTAATTATCACCTTGTTCACATCAGTAATTCTCACAGATGTGAGAATGGCTTACGAGAAAAGGTGGCACACTGTGCCCCACCCCCCCAAAAAAAAGTACTTTAATCTCCATTTCGAAAAAATTGTCCAATTATATGCCATCACTAAAAATGACATAACAACAACTGTAGTCACCATAGAGACCTCATTATCTGCATGCACAAGTCGACAGCCTCAAATCTCTGACTCAAAGCTCTTTTGTAACAAATGCGTGCACAATTACATATACACAGTACTATGCGAAAGTCTTAGACACATGTAAAGAAATGCTGTAGATCAAAAATGGCTTAAAAATAATTAAATGTTTCAACATTAAAAAAAATAAAAATACTATAAACAGTAGTAAGCCGTAATAAATGAAACAAAGTCAATAATTGGTGTGAGATGACCCTTTGCTTAAAAAAAATAAATAGTAGTCTCAGGTACAGTGAGTGCAGTTTTATAAGGAAATGAGCTGTAGGTTTTACTGAGCATCTTCCAGAAGCAGACACAGTTCTTCTGGACACTTTGTCACACTCACGTCTTCATTTTGCACCAAAACCCAGCAGCCTTCATTATGTTTTCTTTTTTAATCTGAAAAGTGCTGTCTTATGTTATATGCTGCTCAGATAAAAAAAAAAAAGTTTATTATGGAGCGTTTAATTCTGTGTTGGAAAATGAATGTTTGAACTCAAAATTTTTGTACTGACTCGATAATGTAGAAGTCATAAAACAGAAATCTATAGCAAAATTTGTTTGGAAAAAAAAATAGGCTGCCTAAGACTTATATATATATATACATACACACACACACATACACATTTTATTTATTTATAAGCCTTGAAAGCAAAAAGGCAAAGTGAAGCAGCCAAATATTTTACTAAAACTACAGCTGTATATTATTGTAATTTTTCTCAACTTTAAAGGAACAGTCCACCGTATTTCCATAATGAAATAGGCTCTTATCTGAATTGAGACGAGCTGCTCTGTACCTGTCCGAGCTTTGCGCGACCTCCCAGTCAGTCATACGCAGTCAGACGCGCTGTCACTCCTGTTAGCGATGTAGCTAGGCTCAGTATGGCCAATGGTATTTTTTTGGGGCTGTAGTTAGATGCAACCAAACTCTTCCGCGTTTTTACTGTTTACATAGGTTTATATGACCAGTGATATGAAACAAGTTCAGTTACACAAATTGAAATGTAGCGATTTTCTATGCTATGGAAAGTCCGCACTATAATGACAGGCGTACTAACACCTTCTGCGCGCTTCGGCAGCGCATTGATACGGAGCTCAGATATCAATGCGCTGCCGAAGCGCACAGAAGGTGTTAGTACGCCTGTCATTATAGTGCGGACTTTCCATAGCATAGAAAATCGCTACGTTTCAATTTGTGTAACTGAACTTGTTTCATGTCACTGGTCATATAAACCTATGTAAACAGGAAAAACGCGGAAGAGTTTGGTCGCATCTAACTACAGCCCCAAAAAATACCGTTGGCCATACTGAGCCTAGCTACATCGCTAACAGGAGTGACAGCGCGTCTGACTGCGTCTGACTGACTGGGAGGTCGCGCAAAGCTCGGACAGGTACGGAGCAGCTCGTCTCAATTCAGATAAGAGCATATTTCATTATGGAAGTAAGGTGGACTGTTCCTTTAATGCCTAAAGAAGTGGATTTGACTCTCTCTCTCTCACACACACCTCAGCGTAAGGAAACAGTTCCATGAGACAGCCCATGAGGAACTCGTTGTAGCTGTAGTATGTGCAGAGGTCTGATTTCAGCAGTGAGAGATACTCTGCTCGCTCTCTGCCCTCCTCTCTCTTCTCTCTGAAGTGGGAGAGCACATCCATGTTGTCTTTGATCCTCTGGTGCACACTCTGCAGGTCTTGAGGCAAAAGTCCTACGCCACACACAAGAGGAAAGATTAAACTGGTGACTGTGTGCTGTTCTCCCCCCTCAAATATTATGCAGTTAGTACCTATGACTCACCCTCTCTCTCTCTCTCCTTTGCACTAGGCAGTTTAAACTTGTCTATGTGGTCAATATTTGCCTGCACTGTGTCCTCTTCTTCCTCCTCTTGATCATCCATTTTTTCACCTTCTTCTTCCTCCTCCTCCTCCTCCTCGTCGTCATCCTCCTCGTCTTCACTCTCCTGTGCTGCAGCTTCCTGACGTTTTTTCTGTTTCCTGGCAGCTCGTTCGATAGGCAGCAACTGTGGAAACAAAGTGGGGGGGTGGGGGGATATCACACAAAGTTTAAAGTTGCAAATTTTGTTTTGACACTTCAGACTTTTGCTACTTCGCTTTGACAACATTTTACACACCTCCTCTCCATCACTGCCTGCTTCTTCCTCCTCTTCTCCTTCACTGCTATCTTCCATCGCTCCATAGTCATCCACCAAATCGTCGTCGTCGTCATCATCATCATCATTAAGTTGTTCTTTTTCTCCTTCCTCTATAGCCTCTACTTCATCACCATCTTCGTCCTCTTCCTCCCACTGGCTGTCGCTGTCCTCGTCCCCTTCTGAATGGTCAATTTTGCGCTTTCGCTTTGCTGGTGTCAGCCATTCTCTGTTGTCATCCGAGAATCCTGCAAATGATGAACAAGGAACGTTAATTTTGTTCAAACGAATGCATAATTTGTCATTCCTTAAAGAGGAGAAAATTGTTCATGCAATTAACATTTCAGTAATTTGTACCTTTCTTGGGCTGTTTTTCTTGTGTGTGTGTAGTGGCACCCTGTGCTCTCTTCACAGCACTGCACACATTCAGTAAAGCAATAAAGCAATCTGACAGTACAAATAATAACAACTACTAACAGACTAACTTTATAACATAAGAGATGATGAGAAGAAAACCATCTTACCGTTTTCTGGCTCTGCTGGACAGTTTTTTAGGCTTATCCTCTGAAATAATTAGAAACAAATTACAACACAGTTCCACTTCATGCAATTTTCCCAAAGAAATTGAAAACTCACATCTCTGTGTATATTTTCTCCAACGACCCCATGTACAGCTGGTCATTTCATGCATGGTGTATTTGAATAGTATCCCAATTACAATTTTTCCACGTGTAAAATGCAAATCAAATCATAAACACTAATCGGCATTTTTTTCTTTTTTAATTTCTCCAAACTTAGAGGAAGGAGTTAACCTGAGCAGTTGATCTTTAAGCTACAGTCATACTACAGCTCGTGATGCTCTGTGATGGGTTATCGATGAAAATGAGGTGCTTTGGTGACGATGCATGCCAATATACAGGCGAGCTAAAAGTTGTGGTCACACAGCAGGCAAACACTTGACCGTCACACCTTCGCATGCTCAAGTGGCCACGCTCGCTCATAGGACCCAGTCATTATGGGAAACACTTGATGTCGATTTGATCGCAATCAGCACGCACATATAACTTAAGGACGCTGTTTTCACAGAGGCTTTGCGAAGTGTCATCACAGTCATGTTTATGACTTTGGTTAAATACTCTGCTTTATGTTTTGCTTTTGTTTGTTATTGTAAAATGTCACGCCTACTAATAAATCTTCCTGCACTTAGATCTGTCTACCGCCACATACCTGACAAAATGCTTGTAAAGTCTCTATGAAATTCTCTATGTCCTTATATGCACATACTGATTGCGCTCAAATCAGCATCAGGTGTTTCCCATAATGACTGGGTCCCAAGACCACGCACAACGAAGGATCCCCGAATGTAAATGCACTTTTTAAGTCTCAGTGAAGGTTAGGCTATGCCAAGCTGCTGCATTGATGAGGCTCCAGCGAGCATCAGGGACATGGACTCGAGACAAATACATCAAGAGGCTCAATGAAGGTTACCCGAGCTTTGGGAAATATTTTCAAAACAATCTGCGAGTATTTGCCGCCTAGTTTGCCAACAAAAACATCGCCACCAAATTTCAATGCATGCATTAAAAATTTTCGTGACGTTTTTGGCCACTCACAAAGCAGAGACACACCCAAAAAATAAATAAATAAATAAAATAGTAATTTAAAAAAACACTCGCAAAGCTCGGAGAGCATTTGCCATGCATAACATGACTGGTGGCCATTCATCACCAAGTATTCGCAAACCCATCACAAGCTGTCGTGTGACCAGGGCCTTAGAAGGCGGCAATCATCTAACTCTGGTTGCAGAGGTCATACAAGCACAGTCCACATGTTTTTGATAAGGCTGAGGTCAGGACTTGTTTTAAGCTTAATGTTGGTCTGCTTTATCCATTCCACAACCAGCTGTGATGTGTGCTTGGGGTCATTGCTTTTTTGGAACCCAATTGTGTCCATGTTTCTGATGGTTTGAGGTTATGCTGAATTCTAAGGTAGTCTTCCTCCTCCATTATTCCATCCACTCTTTCAGTTCCACTGGCAGCAAAACAGCCCCAGAACATGATGTTACCACCACCATGCTTAATAGCTGGTACAGTGTTCCTCTGTACCTCTGGTCAGTGCAGACAAACAACTCAATCTCTGTCTCATCGGACAATAACTATTTCCTACAGAAAGCTTTTTCTTTATCCATGTGGTCAGCTACAAACTTTAGTCAAGCTTGAAAGTGCTGATTTTGGAGCAGGGGCTTCTTTCTTGAACGGCAGCCGCTCAATCCATGGTGATGTAAAACTTGCTTGACAGTAGACAGTGTTCCAGCAGGTTCCAGTTCAGGGCAGGCCTGTGTCTTCGTGGTTCCTGACTAATTTGCTCTCAGCTGAGGGTGACCATTTGGGTCTTCTTCCAGCCAAGTGGCTACACCTCCCAATAATTAAATTACAGAAATTGTTTAAACTGATGATCTTGGATCCCTATAGTTGCTTCAAAATGACTCCAAAAGACATTCCCGATTTGTGTAAATCTATGATCTTTATCAGATCTGCACTGAGCTGCTTGGACTTTCCCATTGTACTGTATGTTGGTCAATCAACTGAGCACTCTCAAACAAACCCTTTTTATGTTGGCACAGAGAAGCTCCCAGCTGGAATCAATCATGATCACTAACAGGAAGTTAAGAGGCCTTGGCAAGTTAAGTCATTTTGGAACTTTCAGCACCACTGAATTAATAATCTAAGTGGGTGCGTGTACATTTTTGACCCTGTATGTATAATTTTGAACTTGTGTTAATTTCAAAAAACCCAAAATAAATTAAACCTGTGCACTAAATTCTTGCTTTTTTTAATTAAAGATGTATGTATGTTGTACGTTGCTCTGGATAAGAGTGTCTGCTAAATACCATGTAATGTAATGTAATGTAATGTAACACTATCATTCTGCCACAGAAAAAGAACAGTTCCAATAAATCACTGAAAGCCTAATACTGCCATGGCATCAATGTCCGTGTATGTAAACTTCTGACTACAATGTATAGGAGCTCACAGACACTCACAATTTGCTAGCGTCACTGTGACTGACAGTAGAGAGTATGCCATCCCTCCCACCCAGACAGCATGGCCAATTTTGCTCCCTCACTTCTGGGATTCGAACTCCAACTCTCCCAATGACAACTTTTCTGTTGCACCATCAGGAGTGATGTGTACCATTTTTTATGAAGAAAAATCATCATTTAGCCACATGAAAATATAGAATAGTTTTAGTCAGATTTTCATGATTGTGGTTTTTGCTAGTTTTAGCCTAGTTGAATTAAACTGAACTGGTTTGGCCAATGAAAGCTAAACACATTAGCATTTAACCCTCTTCAAATTTTCAATATATTATGTTTTCAGAATAGAAGCACAAATGGCATAATGTAAAGTTTCAACTGCTTCTTCGATGGAATGCCAAATCATTTTAGAAGTGGCCATGCCCATTACAGGCTTACTAAAGCCTGTCTCCTCCTTTGATGCAAGCTGACCAAATGAACATTCTGCGGTGGACGCAGATAGCTTGTATTATATTTGTCAAACAAAATGTACATTACAGAAAAAGCAATTCATTCCTTGTGGATAAATTTTTTTAGCACTAAATAATGGTGCCCTAGTAAAGAAAGGCAAGTAGCTCCTCTTTCTGGCATTTTTGTCTTCCTATTTCTTGAAGAAATTTCATTATTTACATTTAATCATCAGGGAAATGGGGGTATTAATTAGGCCCTGTTGGGTATTCTGTCCCACTACATTGAAAATCCATGGGATTTATTAGCAGCATGTCAGACATTACTACAGATTACTCAGGAGCCAGTCGAAATATTTTGCCGCTTTTCCACTACAAACGCGGCTGAGTCGGGCTGAGCCGTGCCGTGCTGAGTCGAGCTGAGTGGGGCTGTTGGAGTTGCATTTCGACTACAACCGCGCTGAACCGTGCTGGCTGGAAGTGGGTGGACACATTGGGTGGAGTTAGCGAAAGTGGGTGGACGTCACGTGATGTCGTTAAGCAGCGCAAACAGTGACATCAGTGATCTTTTAAGCGGTAGTCTCACGACCCGGATAGTAAACAATAAACATGGAGGACATGGAGTCGTTAGTGTTGCTGGTCTTGGTGCTGTGGCTTGTTGTCACCGACAACGCCAACAGATACTGGCAAGAGCATATAGATGAGGCGAGGCGCATAAGGCTTCATAATTCTCGTAATTCGGAATTATTATTCTTCCGGGTTTACGGTGTTTACAGATCCCAGCGTGCTCGCGGGGCATGTAAGGACACTTCTCCTCACCAATCAGTGCACAGGGGAGTGTCTGCTCACGCCCCCAGCCTCACTCGGCTCGCTTTGGCTCGCTTCAGCCCCACTCCAAAACGGTGCGAGTTTTAGGGGCTAAGCAGGGCTGAAGCGAGCTGAGTCGTGCTGTTTTTTGGTAGTCGAAACGCGAGCCGTGTCGGGCTGAAGTGAGCTGAAGCGAGCTGAAGTGAGCTGAAAAAGGGTAGTGGAAAAGGGCCATATGATAACTGAACCCAGTAAAATGAAACTGAAAGCTGGACTTTTCTGCTGGGGGTTTATTGCCCCACACCTGTAGGGAATCAGCTCCACTGCTTATAATATAAAAAAAAAAAAAGTTGACTTATTGGAAAATTGTTGCACTTTTTAACTGGTGTCAAATCCAGTTATATGTGTAATTGTTTGTCTATTTATTCTATTACACTGTTAATAAAGTTACATTCTTTATACCAGAAAATTTTCTTGAAAAAAAAAAAGTGCAGCTTAAAGTGCATATCACGGGTAAATTCAGGAGCAAGATCAATGTAATTCTATTTTATATTAAACTTTGGTCAAATATCTGTCACATTTTGTGCAATTTTTTTACCTTGCGCAATACCAGAAAAATTCAGTTGAAATCAAGCCATTTGAGGCGAATTCGTCCACCTCTGAAAAAACTTGGCATTTGGATTTCCCGGGAAACACTGATTTTCGTGATGTCGCGCGCGGGACGCCTCCCTCTGAATCCTACATCAGCGCTGGTTTGTTTAAGAGAAAACGACCTGGTGGTTTTCTGCAAATTTCTTCAACGTTATCACGTAATTATTAAAATGGTTATACCTCGGGCTGTGGCTGGACTTACAACACCAATCACTTATACAGGAAGGGACAGAACAGGCTGTACTTCCTGAGGAGGCTGCGGTCCTTTAACATCTGCAGGAAACTCCTGTGGATGTTCTATCAGTCTGTGGTCACCAGTGTCCTGTTTTACACTGTGGTGTGCTGGGGGGGCAGCACATCCAAGAAGGACACATCCAGGCTGGACAAACTGATCAGGCGGGCCGGCTCTGTGGTCGGCATGAAGCTGGACTCTCTGGTGATGGTGGCAGAGAAGAGGTCTATGGACAAACTACTGAACATCATGGACGATGCCAGTCACCCTCTGCACACCGTCATCAGCAACCAGAGGAGTCTGTTCAGTGACAGAATGCTCCTTCCCAAGTGCAGGACTAACAGACTCAAAAACTCCTTTGTCCCTCACGCCATCAGACTGTACAACTCCTCTCTGGGGGGGAGGAGGGGTAACAGGAGGACAGAGGATGGGAAGGAGCAGTAGCCTAGCCTAACAATAAGCAATACCGGACAATGTGCAATATAACGTGCAATATAAAGTGCAATATCTTTCCTGCTTACCCCCCCCCCACACACACACACTTACCCTAACCCCACTTCTCCCCCCTTCCTCTCTTCCCCATATCTTATTCTTTTATATTTGTATATGTAAATACTTAATTTATTTTAATTTATCTAGAAGTTTTTCTCTGTTTCTTTTCTCTGTTTATCTGTAATGATGCTGCTGGAATCTTAATTTCCCTGAGGGAACCCTCCCAAAGGGATCAATAAAGTTTTATCTAATCTAATCTAATGTATCGTAGGAGGGTGTAGCAACACCAATCTTGATGGGATTAGTACTCATCGTTTTCCAAAAGACCGGACAAGGAGAGAGAAATGGGAGCACTTGGTCTACACAGGCTGTGCACTGAAACCGTGCAAGCTCACGCAGCCTGCTGGCGCTTCCGCAGGTAACGTCACGAATCTGGCTCCAGACTCCCTTGGGATTTTTCCAGACGTGTTTTATTATTTTATTTTTTTCTGCTGTAGACAGATGGCCTTGTGCAAAATTACCCTTCTGGATGAGTGTGTAAAGGGACATACTTTCATATAAAAAAAACTAAATTGGTCCAGAATATGCACTTTAATGTGCCCCCCCAATATTTTGACTAAAAGGGAGTGAAGAAAAGTCAGTGAAGAATGGTTTTCATTAACAACCCAACACTAAAAATAATACAATCATAAACCCACCTGCAAAACTGACATGACATCCCAAAGATCTCACTCTTCAAGGTGTTTAGTGGTTGAACAGTATTTGCAAATGTTCTCTACATCTGTGTGCAATGTGTACAATGAGCATTTTTTTTTAAATCATACCATCCACTAAAAGCTTGGATAGCTCGGTCTCCGCGCCTTTCTGCTTCCTGGCTTTCCGTCCAGGTCCACGCTTCACCTTGGTGGTGGGATCAAACTTCCTCCCCATGACTGATCCTGTACAGCTCTACTGAAACAACCCCTGAGGACAAGAAGGCAGCTTCAAGACTATTGGCCATGTTAGAGTACAGTCAAAATGGCATATTATTATTATTATTATTATAGGTTTGTATTCAAAAATGCACAATTAAACTGTGTGCATCTAAATTTAAACCTCTAAAGAGAATAAGTGAACATATCCACCATGGGCGTAGCGGACGCGGGGTGCATGTCCCCCGCACTTCCCGTATTTGCGCCGTCTGTCCCCTGCACTTTTTACAGCCATTACAACCACTCAATTCATTTTTAACATGTGGAAACGTGTTTTTCTGAGCCGCCTCTAAACGCATCATGAGCAGGCGGAGCTGAGGCGGCAAACAAACACCGCTGTCGTGTGTGATCAGAGATGCTTTAGAAAATATTGCATGAGTATCTTTGGTGTGATTCAGATCTGGGCAGTGCTTCTGTATGTTCAGCAAACCAGCCAAGAGGCTAAAGACTTTAGACAGTTTTTTCCAAAGAAACCGTGTAAGTTGAGTAGTGCTGTTGAATGTACATAATGTTTAGCTAAAAGATGACAAATAGATGTCAATTTAGTTAGTTAAGCTAGCTAGCTAACTTAGAGGCAGTAGTTACATTTACTTGAGTAACTTCTTGTATAAATTGTACTCTTAAGCGTTGTTTTGTTGCAAAATACTTTTACTTGAGTAATATTATTCTAAAGTAACAATACTCTTACTTGAGTAACGTTACTATTTTGGCTCCTCTAAGATTACTCACTTCTGGGTAGAAAATAAGAATATAAACGTATTTGTGTTCCTTTGACTGTTACTTTTGTAAAGATTTAATTTATTGTTGTGGTACCTAAAGTTTAAAGTACATGAATTTGCTGATTATTATTACTGTATTCCTAATTCTATTTCAAAATGTTGCTTTCCACATATTTTTTAATCTTTATTGCCACAATAGAAAGAGCAGGGTGAGAGAGGAGACAGTGGACCAGAGGCCAACAGGGATGATTATGCAGGGTCACAGGTGAGAAGAGACTATAACTAGCTATGTCACTACTACTACTCTTAATTCTATTTTTACTTTATAGATGGGCGGCACGGTGGTGTAGTGGTTAGCGCTGTCGCCTCACAGCAAGAAGGTCTGGGTTCGAGCCCGGTGGCCGGCGAGGGCCTTTCTGTGTGGAGTTTGCATGTTCTCCCCGTGTCCGCGTGGGTTTCCTCCGGGTGCTCCGGTTTCCCCCACAGTCCAAAGACATGCAGGTTAGGTTAACTGGTGACTCTAAATTGACCGTAGGTGTGAATGTGAGTGTGAATGGTTGTCTGTGTCTATGTGTCAGCCCTGTGATGACCTGGCGACTTGTCCAGGGTGTACCCCGCCTTTCACCCGTAGTCAGCTGGGATAGGCTCCAGCTTGCCTGCGACCCTGTAGGACAGGATAAAGCGGCTAGAGATAATGAGATGAGATTTATAGATTTTGACTTTAGATTTTGACAGTATATCATTTTTAAAGAACTAAAGTCGGTTCCCTGGTGCTGTACTGTTTGTGGTTCTTTAGCCCCTGATATCCAGCATTGTTTTATTCATCTTTAACGAGGCCAATATGCTAAGATTCAGCACTCATTCTCAGTTAACTCTGTTGAAATACCCCAGACTTATAATCATGTGACAAAGGAATAAATAAAACAAGATGTTTGTTGAATTGGTTAACAGAAACATTGCAGCTAGCTATCCCATGCAGCATGAAAAGCATGCCTTTCAGTCTTATCATAAATAAAGAAAATATCACATTATTTTCTTACACTATCTACAAAACTGCATGTATGTATCTTTGTGACCTGTATCGATCTTTAATCTCAATATGAGCATTAAATCATGGAAAGACTCTCTGAGCTAATCAAGTAACTAGCATTCACTGCCTCAAACTGGCCGTGTGTTATTATTTACTACTTTAAAGTGCAGTACGTGTTTTACTCACCTCTACTGTTCTCCTAATTTATCCCAGCGCCCTTAGACTGCGTTGGAATTAACGATGCTGTTCGGTACTATGAATGAGTATAAACTCCGTCCCCACACCAAGAAACACACGTGAATATTTCTGAAACACGTTGGACTGCAGGAAGCCCAACACGAACAACTTCCGTCGCAGACTTTTTGCGGCTCTGTTAAGCACTCCAATCCAGTAGGTGGCGGTAATGCACCTTAAAGCTGGCTTGCCAAGCGCCATTAAACCCAAAAGAAGAAGAAGAGAAGACTGTTTTGCGACACTTCCAGCGCGTCTTTTTTTTTTTTACACCTATATGTTGCTTGAAAGTTTGTGAACCCTTTAGAATTTTCTATATTTCTGCATAAATATGACCTAAAACATCATCAGATTTTCACACAAGTCCTAAAAGTAGATAAAGA
The DNA here is from genome assembly GCF_027579695.1 of Neoarius graeffei. Lineage (NCBI taxonomy): Eukaryota > Metazoa > Chordata > Actinopteri > Siluriformes > Ariidae > Neoarius > Neoarius graeffei. The sequence continues at coordinate 52,139,932 of NC_083573.1, forward strand.
GAACCCAGTTAAACAAATGAGACAAAAATATTATACTTGGTCATTTATTTATTGATGAAAATGATCCAATATTACATATCTGTGAGTGGCAAAAGTATGTGAACCTCTAGGATTAGCAGTTAATTTGAAGGTGAAATTAGAGTCAGGTGTTTTCAATCAATGGGATGACAATCAGGTGTGAGTGGGCACCCTGTTTTATTTAAAGAACAGGGATCTATCAAAGTCTGATCTTCACAACACGTTTGTGGAAGTGTATCATGGCACGAACAAAGGAGATTTCTGAGGACCTCAGAAAAAGCGTTGTTGATGCTCATCAGGCTGGAAAAGGTTACAAAACCATCTCTAAAGAGTTTGGACTCCACCAATCCACAGTCAGACAGACTGTGTACAAATGGAGGAAATTCAAGATCATTGTTACCCTCCCCAGGAGTGGGCGACCAACAAAGATCACTCCAAGAGCAAGGCGTGTAATAGTCGGCGAGGTCACAAAGGACCCCAGGGTAACTTCTAAGCAACTGAAGGCCTCTCTCACATTGGCTAATGTTAATATTCGTGAGTCCACCATCAGGAGAACACTGAACAACAATGGTGTGCATGGCAGGGTTGCAAGGAGAAAGCCACTGCTCTCCAAAAAGAATATTGCTTCTCATCTGCAGTTTGCTCAAGATCACGTGGACAAGCCAGAAGGCTATTGGAAAAATTTTGTGGACGGATGAGAACAAAATAGAACTTTTTGGTTTAAATGAGAAGCGTTATGTTTGGAGAAAGGAAAACACTGCATTCCAGCATAAGAACCTTATCCCATCTGTGAAACATGGTGGTGGTAGTATCATGGTTTGGGCCTGTTTTGCTGCATCTGGGCCAGGACGGCTTGCCATCATTGATGGAACAATGAATTCTGAATTATACCAGCGAATTCTAAAGGAAAATGTCAGGACATCTGTCCATGAACTGAATCTGGGTCATGCAGCAAGACAACGACCCTAAGCACACAAGTCGTTCTACCAAAGAATGGTTAAAGAAGAATAAAGTTAATGTTTTGGAATGGCTAAGTCAAAGTCCTGACCTTAATCCAATGGAAATGTTGTGGAAGGACCCGAAGCGAGCAGTTCATGTGAGGAAACCCACCGACATCCCAGAGTTGAAGCTGTTCTGTACGGAGGAATGGGCTAAAATTCCTCCAAGCCGGTGTGCAGGACTGATCAACAGTTACCGCAAACGTTTAGTTGCAGTTATTGCTGCACAAGGGGGTCACACCAGATACTGAAAGCAAAGGTTCACATACTTTTGCCACTCACAGATATGTAATATTGGATCATTTTCCTCAATAAATAAATGACCAAGTATAATATTTTTGTCTCATTTGTTTAACTGGGTTCTCTTTATCTATTTTTAGGACTTGTGTGAAAATCTGATGATGTTTTAGGTCATATTTATGCAGAAATGTAGAAAATTCTAAAGGGTTCACAAACTTTCAAGCACCACTGTGTATATATATATATATATATATATATATACACACACACACACAGGGGGCTGCAAAAGTAGGATTATACAGTAAGGATTATTCCAGTATTACCAGTATTATAATAGGGGTGCTAGGTTTCATTTAATACTAGAATTTATTTCATTCATTAAAAACATTATTACTATTTTTAATATTTTTATGTTCATTATTTTTTATTATAATACATCTATTATTTGCAGGTAAAGTGGAAATTTAACAATAGCTGGTAATTTAACAGACAAGGAGCGCAAATGGTTTTTGAAACAGTACTGGAAGACAGAGAATAATGAACGTGTGTGAGAGCATTGGCGAGAAACATTTGCATCGCCACCACCAACGAAGCTCACGATTTACTGGATACGTGAAAAATTTGAGCGTACGGGGTCTATCCACAACTTGCCGAAGAGTGGTCGACCAGTCACCGTGACAATGCCAGAGAATGCAATGTGAGTCACCCTAGCATTCACCCAGAGCCCTCAGAAATAAAAAAAACAGGGCGTCATCTGAATTGGGTACTGAACGCAGATTGTTGGGTCGTTTGATGCACCGTGTAGGACTGAAAATGTACGTGCCACGATTGATACATGGTTTATTGGAGGATGACTCAGATCGGCGTTTACAATTTTGCAAAGCCATCCTGAATGAGGAACGAGAGGGTGACAGCATTCTCCACAAAATCGTGTGGTCCGATGAAGCAAACTTTAAGCTATCGGGTGCCGTTAATCGGCACAATTGTGTGTATAACATACCACATATGTTAATTGTTTTAGCTGCTTTTTTGTTTTGTCCAGGGGAAATTGTTGCAATGTACTGCTCCATTTCTGTCTTCAGCACCAAGAAATGAGGCTTCTTGTTTGAGAATTTACATTTATGAATGTGAAATTTGGCAAAAAGTAAAATCAGATTGATGAGGAAAAATGCATGATTGGCCTTATTACTGTTAACCTCACAACCATATATAACATCTATATAGTAAAGAATAAAGTCAGAGAAAACATTATTAACAATAAAGGAGTTAATGTCTCTCCAAAGTTTATGTGTAAATTCACAAGACCAAAATAAATGAGAGACAGTTTCAGAGTGCAGTTCACAAAAAGAACAATTCGCATCAATGTCACACTTAAAATGATGTAAAAACATTTTATAATCTATAATTTTATAATCATTTTAAAATCTATGGAGCAACTTGAATGAGACCTCTTTAGTTTTATTTGTGAGAAAGAACTTTTGGGGTAAGGACCACCAGCGTACATGTTTTTCCCTCCTCACCACTGATCTCTACATAAAATATCTGGAGAGCTCATTGTCCAATCCCACTGAGCGTCCAATCCCACTGAGCGTCCAATCCCACTGAGCGTCCAATCCCACTGAGCATCCAATCCCACTGAGCATCCAATCCCACTGAGCGTCCAATCCCACTGAGCATCCAATCCGCGCTGTAGAGACGAGCGAAGCCATCTGGCTGCCATCTTACCACACCCATCGTGTGTCTTTGGCTTACGTGTTAAAGCGTCGTATCTGATCAAATTTGCCCCAAGAAAAGTATCTCCTGACTTTCCCCCTTTCATACCTCCTCTTATTTTTTCAACTTTACCCACATTCCTTACACATCTTCTTTATAGCGTGTTCCTTCATTGTTATTGTTGTTTTTTCCTTTTCCAGTTCAGTCTCTGATCATTTTTTGAACGGCTCTTTTACTAATATAATTATTTTTTTACATATATTATTTCAGTTTTTCTTTGTACAGGAAATCATATGTCGGACGCCAACCGAGAAATATGACCAACCCTTATTTAAGGGTACTTATCAATATACTTGCATTCAGTTTAAACTAAAATCATGTAGTTCAAACAGATAATCATGTCCATTCTGTCAATTTATGCAAGTGGGTGTGATGTGTGTAGATGATCTACATTGTTGTCAATTGTGCTTAGCCTTCTATTCATCTTGACATATCACTACAGTTACGTTGCCGATCTGATGGCTTCAGCCATCAAAGTCTAGGGAACATTTCAGTAGTGGTTTCCTGTTGCCTTGTACTGGATTATTATAGAGGTTTTCTCTCAACCATTCACATTTACACCTATGGACAATTTAGAGCCACCAATTAGCCTAACCTGCATGTCTTTGGACTGAAACCAGTGCACCCGTAGAAAACCTACACAGACACGGGAAGAACATGCAAACTCCATACAGAAAGGCCCCTGTTGACAATGGGGCTCAAACCTAGAACCTTCTTGCTGTGAGGTAACAGTGCTAACCACTACACCACCGTGCCGCCTGCTTAGCCTTAGGTAAATGAAAATGACTACTGACCAAACTAGAACAATAACATCTCTTTTTATTTGCATCCCTACGCGGTTTCCCCCACAGTCCAAAGACATGCAGGTTAGGTTAACTGGTGACTCTAAATTGACCGTAGGTGTGAATGTGAGTGTGAATGGTTGTCTGTGTCTATGTGTCAGCCCTGTGATGACCTGGCGACTTGTCCAGGGTGTACCCCGCCTCTCGCCCGTAGTCAGCTGGGATAGGCTCCAGCTTGCCTGCGACCCTGTAGAACAGGATAAAGCAGCTAGAGATAATGAGATGAGATGAGATACTAAATATAGAATAAATATTACGGCAGCACCCTTATGAATTATATATTTGTTTGTTTGCCCTCCACCATTATGAAGAGATGCTTCATCTCATCTCATCTCATCTCATTATCTCTAGCCGCTTTATCCTTCTACAGGGTCGCAGGCAAGCTGGAGCCTATCCCAGCTGACTACGGGCGAAAGGCAGGGTACACCCTGGACAAGTCGCCAGGTCATCACAGGGCTGACACATAGACACAGACAACCATTCACACTCACATTCACACCTACGGTCAATTTAGAGTCACCAGTTAACCTAACCTGCATGTCTTTGGACTGTGGGGGAAACCGGAGCACCCGGAGGAAACCCACGCGGACACGGGGAGAACATGCAAACTCCACACAGAAAGGCCCTCGCCGGCCCCGGAGCTCGAACCCGGACCTTCTTGCTGTGAGGCGACAGCGCTAACCACTACACCACCGTGCCGCCCAGAGATGCTTCAATTAATAATAATTTAACACAGGGCTTTTCAAAGAGTAGGGCGCGCCTCCCCTGGGGGGCGCCAGAGTTCTTCGGGGGGGCGCAACGTGAGGAAACATAAACCAGAATAAGTTACTATTGCGGACATTTAGCAAACTTCAGCTAGCCTTTGCCAGAGACAAAATGGATCGATTTTTAGTACCTAAAGCTACAGTGAGTGAGAAGACAGAGTCTGGGCCAAGCAAAAAAACAGAGCCTCCAGGATTTCGCGATGTTGCGATTTGCAAATTCAACCAATCCCCGCGAATTCAGGGTGGTGTTGCAATTATATCCAATCACCGCAACCTTCCCGCAAATTTGACCAATCGTTGGCGTCGTCTTGAGGTGACGTCGACAAACTACCTTCCGCCTTACTTCAAGAGAAGCAGCATGCACGCAGTGTTGCCAGATTGGGCGGTTTTAAGTGCATTTTGGCGGGTTTTGAACATATTTTGGACTGGAAAACGTCAGCAGTATCTGGCAACACTGCATGTGCGAGTCAGTGTTTATGTAGGCTTAAATTCTGTTACTGAAAGTGTGTTATGTTTACAGTGAAGGACTGTGTGCACTTTACATAAATTTTTTTACTTAATACAAGAAATTAATGGATGCCAACATTTTTGCCAAAATAGTATTTTATTTTCCATTGTTTAGGCAGCTTCAGCATCATACTGTGAGATTCTGTTCAAATTGTTTTTTTTCTTCTATGAAGCCTGAGCCATTTATTTTATTAGTTTATAATTATTGTTTAATTTAGTCTTCAGGAGAGACTGCCTGCACACAGTACTAGTATTAATAGTTTTTTTTTCTTACATGAAAGCTGAGGCATTTATATTATATTTTAAGGTAACTTCATGTTGTGCTGTGAGGTTCTACTTTAACTTTTGAACCAACAGGTGCATTTGGATAAGTAAAGCCTATTTTTCTGCATTTTTGTAGTCCTGGTAATCTTTTGTATTGGTAAAGTTGTTTATAGGACCATTTCAGTGTCTTTTGTTTTTTTAATCAATAGTCCCGCAATGTAATCGCAACAAAAACCTAAAAAACACCGCAACTTTCATCGCAATTTTTTGGAAACCACCCCCCGCAACAATCACAAAAAGGGTCTGCGGAATCCTGGGGGGACTGAAAAAAGAAGAAAGTATGACCACAAGTTTGGATTTTCATGGACTGGATCTGAAGATGCTCCACTGCCACAGTGTGTTGTCTGCCAAGAGGTGCTCACTAACGATGCTATGAGATGTTTAAAATGTGTAAAACAAGATGTTTTAAAAAGAAAAGCACAGATGTTTAAAATGTGTAAAAAAAAAAAGATGTTTTAAAAAGCACAGATGTTTAAAATGTGTAAAAGAAAAAAATAAAAATGTGTACAACAACCATTTTTAAAAAAAAAATACGAATGGAACATTAAGTATAGCAACAACAAAAATTGTAAGGGGGGCGCTGTTGTTTATTTGCTCTCTGAGAGGGGGCTGACTCTCCCACACTTTGAAAACCCCTGATTTAACAGATTAGCACTGTGTAGATGCTCTCATTCATTATCCAATATATTAAATAATGATCATTTAATCTGATAAATGTTAATCCAATCACATTGGTGTGTTTTGTCATGTTTCAATAACCAATTGCAATCGTTCAAGAAGATATTCTGTAGTCGGTGTTTAAAAACTTTATATAACTGTTTTGAATCTTTTATCTCAACAACTTTTAAACTGGGCGGCACGGTGGTGTAGTGGTTAGCGCTGTCGCCTCACAGCAAGAAGGTCCGGGTTCGAGCCCCGGGGCTGGCGAGGGCCTTTCTGTGCGGAGTTTGCATGTTCTCCCCGTGTCCGCGTGGGTTTCCTCCGGGTGCTCCGGTTTCCCCCACAGTCCAAAGACATGCAGGTTAGGTTAACTGGTGACTCTAAATTGACCGTAGGTGTGAATGAGAGTGTGAATGGTTGTCTGTGTCTATGTGTCAGCCCTGTGATGACCTGGCGACTTGTCCAGGGTGTACCCCGCCTTTCGCCCGTAGTCAGCTGGGATAGGCTCCAGCTTGCCTGCGACCCTGTAGAACAGGATAAAGCGGCTACAGATAATGAGTGAGACTTTTAAACTGGAGTGCCTGTCACGCCCATTCTGCAAATCCTTGTTTGTGATTGGTTAATAGACTGCTCTATCATACAAACTTGATAACTACAGCAGGCGTCGATTGGACATCCGGGTGTTTGACTCGCGTGAAAAATAATCCGGTAGCCAATCGCAGTGCAGGAGGCAAAAAAGGGTTTGATTGTGCATCTGGCGTTGTAATTCCAATTCTAAACATTCAAAAAGATTATAAAATCTCAAATGGTACTATTTCTAGAGTTGAGTTACTAACAATTACAAAGGCTTTGGAACTTCTTATCGATAAACCTCCCTTTCAGAATGTGATATTTTCTGATTCCTTGTCTGTCTTACAAAAAACTCAAAAGGAAGATAATGACATAGAATTATTAGATTTCCAATATCTTATGTACCAGCTTATCTTATGGGTGGTGAGGTTGGTTTCTGTTGGATTCCAGCTCATGTGGGTATTGAAGGAAATGAAATGGCTGATAAATTGGTCAAAAGATCAGTAAATAAAATCTATTATGACATTCATTGCCGTTTTGCCACTTCTGATATCACAAAACATATCAAAGATGTTATTTTTACAATATGGCAAGACAGATGGGAAAATTCCCAAACTGGTAGATTCTTCTACCAACTTGGACCAAACATTACAACACATACCACATATTCTGACAAACAAACAAACAAAGGATAAATTACAAGACTTAAATTTGGAAAATATCTACTTAATGATACACAATTTCTTTAAAAAAAAACAACCTCCAATCAATGTGCAACTTGTGGTGTAAAAGAAAACGTCAAACACCTGGTTCTAGACTGTATCAAATATCCAAACTTTCATGATAAAATTATTCAAAAAAATGAGAAATAAACAATTAGAAATTTCTATTAAAAATTCTCTTTACATAAATAATTTTATGATGACATAAGTTTATTATTGAAAAATAAATAAAAATTTAATTTAAAAAAAGAAACTCGTATTTAATGTGTGCGCTTGGGCGTGAACTAGTAGTTCCAATCCTTATCGGACGCCAAAACACTTCGAGTGGGAGGAGCGGCCCTCAATGAAGCTCAAGCCTCAAGCGCAGGAGGCGGGAATCGCAGTGCAGGAGGCGGGACTTGCCCCAAGTGCAGGAGGCGGGATTTGACAAGCCTCAAGTGCAGGAGGCGGGACTTGCCTTAAGTGCAGGAGGCGGGATTTAACAAGCCTCAAGTGCAGGAGGCGGGAATCGCAGTGCAGGAGGTGGGACTTGCCTTAAGTGCAGGAGGCGGGATTTGACAAGCCTCAAGTGCAGGAGGCGGGACTTGCCTTAAGTGCAGGAGGCGGGAATCGCAGTGCAGGAGGCGGGACTTTACAAGCCTCAAGTGCAGGAGGCGGGACTTGCCTTAAGCGCAGGAGGCGGGATTTGACAAGCCTCAAGCGCAGGAGGCGGGAATCGCAGTGCAGGAGGCGGGACTTTACAAGCCTCAAGTGCAGGAGGCGGGGAATCGCAGTGCAGGAGGCGGGACTTGCCTTAAGTGCAGGAGGCGGGATTTGACAAGCCTCAAGCGCAGGAGGAGGGACTTGCCCAGCCTCAAGTGCAGGAGGCGGGACTTGAGAGAATACAGGCAGGAAGCAAAACATGCGTAATTACGTTTTAGAGAAACAGGGAAGTGGGAAATTCAACAAGACCAGCACGTGTAGCGTTGCTGAAGGTGAGGGATAGATACATCGATAAATGGAGGACGAGTGGGAGGAGGAGGAGCAGCTGGTTGTGGCCGAGCTGTCCGGAGTGTTAGACTCGGATGTGTTGTGTCAGCGCGGCGGTGTGTGTAAGATGGTGGGCATGAGCAGCGAGCAGCCCATGCTGCAGGTGGGCCGCTATGTGTTCGCTGGGGAATACGAGGACGCCCTGGGGACCTGCGTGATCTTCGAAGAACAGACAAAGGATCAGACGAAACCCGAGTCGAGCCCTGTGCTCAAATACAGGTGCCACACCATGAAGAAGCTGATGCTCCAGAGGACTTTTCTGTCCGAGAGGAAGGAGGGAGAAGCGACTTCCGGGGGCATCGAGGTCCTGTCTCTGAATGAGGGGGAAATGAGTGGCAGATCCAACACAGTGTGTCACTACGCCCTGGACCCTGAAGAGCTGCAGAGACTAAATCCTGGGGAAGACATGAGCGACCAGTCGGACCCTGAACCAGCGGAGACCCAGCAGAGTTCTGTAAAGGAGGACAGTGTCCCAGGAGAGACAAGAGAAAAGCTCACAGAGCAACAGACCTGAACTGGACAGGGGAACAGATCTCACACTGGGATTCAAGGACACATTATGTTTAATAAATAAGATAATGAACATTTTTATACGAAATCTTGCTGCATCAGTGCATGATATATTGTTTCATGATCATGACTGTACTATTGATATTGATGAAGTCTGGAATATGCAAATAATAACTCTAATAAACATAATTTATTATTGACTAAGCCCTATCAAAAGAGTTTCCAGGTATGTTTTAATACATTTAAAGGTAGACGGCCTTTCAGATTTTTCAAGTGTAGGTCATTAAAAGAATTTTCCCTGACACCCAATTATTTTTGTTTAGTGGACCGAAAGCTACTGAATTCGAATCACAGACGAGCAATTTTATCAGTTTTTTTAATAGAACAATTAATGAATTTAAGGCCATGTGGCCCTAAATTTTCCACTATTTTTTCCTGCTTCACCATGACCCAATTCAAGATACTGCGTCATGTGGTGGGCTTTATATCCCACACATTGTGGGATATAAATTTGAAACAGGAAAGAAAAACGGAGGACATTAGTGTGCGAATGAAATGTGGAAGACCGACTACAGTAACGGAAAGCGAGAAGAAAAGATATGTTGCGAAGGAAAGGAAATGCAGGACCAAACTAATAAATATCGGTGGTCAGCGAGCACCTCGGTGTGATCAGCTGTTCGTTTAGCGACAGAATGATGGAACTGTCAGTGCACCGTCAAAGGTAAACCTGCGCACACGGACTTCCTCTGTCTGCTTGACTGCATGAAGCAAGCAATTTCATGCACATTATTTGCTAGTGAATCCCCTCAAATAACTTACCAGCCACAAAATGGCCTGATATATTGTGAGATATTACAGAAATAAACAATCATAATGACCACATTTCAGAAGGAAATAAATTTCACCGATTTTATGAAATTGAAAGGTCATTTAGCTTTAAGGGCATTCATACGAGTCAAAGAAAACAATGGTAGTCAAATTGTAGTAACAAGTCAATCACAACACTGCAAAATTTTACTGTCAATTTTACAGTAAGTTACTGGTGATTATAGTTAATTATTATTCTTCTTTTGGCTGCTCCCGATTAGGGGTCGCCACAGCGGATCTTTCGTCTCCATTGCTCCGTCTTCCGCATCCTTCTCTACCACACCTGCCACTTTCATGTCCTCTCTCACCACATCCATGTAACTCCTCTTTGGCCTTCCTCGTTTTCGTGTGCCTGGCAGCTCCATCCTCAACATTCTCCTTCCAACATGCTCTGCATCTCTTCTCAGGATGTGCCCATACCATCTCAGTCTCATCTCTCTTAGCTTAATTCCCAAGCTCTCCACATGTGCTGTCCCTCTGATGTGCCTAGTAATTATAATTACTATATGTTATAGTTCATTACTAGGCTTAATTCCAGTAGCAGTCAGAAAGTAAGCTTAGGCTGTCAGTGTCCACATTCATAAACTTCTCAGAATAGCAGTGATGAAATGTGATCTGTGCACAATCACAACTCATCTCATCTCATTATCTGTAGCCGCTTTATCCTTCTACAGGGTCGCAGGCAAGCTGGAGCCTATCCCAGCTGACTACAGGCGAAAGGCGAGGTACACCCTGGACAAGTCGCCAGGTCATCACAGGGCTGACACATAGACACAGACAACCATTCACACCTACGGTCAATTTAGAGTCGCCAGTTAACCTAACCTGCATGTCTTTGGACTGTGGGGGAAACCGGAGCACCCGGAGGAAACCCACGCGGACACGGGGAGAACATGCAAACTCCGCACAGAAAGGCCCTCGCCGGCCCCGGGGCTCGAACCCAGGACCTTCTTGCTGTGAGGCGACAGCGCTAACCACTACACCACCATGCCGCCCACAGTCACAACTAAGGGGGAAAAAACATTTGAAGTTACCGCTGCAGATTGAAAGGCTATCAAAGTGTACCTGTACTGTCTTTCGACATTAAAAATGAACATGATTAACACAGATTTATACTCTTCAAAAAGGGTTCTTCAAGAGTGCTTTGGATTGTGTGGTTGAGAACGGAGCTTCATTTGGACCCCTCACTGAAAGGCAAACCCTCTTATAGAGTTCCTCATAAATCTTGCTAACAAAGTGCTAGATGCAAATAGGACAAACAAAATTATAATACCCTACCCAAGTAGCAGAAGTGCACAATTATCTCAAATGTCCTTAGATGCTGTAACTTTACAATTTCCCATCACAGGAACTAAGGGACTCAAAGATGTTCCAGCATGACCATGATCCTGTGCACAAAGCGAGACCCATGAGGACATGGTTTGCCAAGGTTGGTGTGGAAGAACTTGACCTGGACAGAACCTTGACCTCAACTCCACTGAACACCTTTGGGATGAACTGGAACGCTGACTGCAGCCCAGACCTCCTCACCAGACATCAGTACCTGATCTCACTAATGCTCTTGTGGCTAAAAGAGCAAAAATCCCCCACAGCCACACTCCAAAATCTACTGGAAAGCCTTCCCAGATGAGTGGAGGTTGTTATAACAAAGGGGGAATAAACCTAGAATGGGATGCTCAGCATGATTGTTTTGGATGGAAATGTCTGAGGCCACAGTGTGGGGACGCTGTAGTCTTTTAATACACACATTTAACACCAGTCGATGCACCAATCTGTTTTCATTTTCTACAGGATATAACGGTGATCGATAGCGCTGTGCACCGCTGTGCAGCACTTCCACACTCTTCCGGAATTATTCTTTTTCTCAAGCACAAGCTATTTGTATTTATGAACTAATAACCAGCCTACATATGACTGACATCACATTAAAGTTCAGGGTTTTTTTTTTAATGAAATATGCTATCCATAAGCATGGCCAGACACAAATTACCAAAAGCAGGGACAGGAGAGAGAGAGAGAGAAGAGTGAAGTGGACAAAAGCCCAAGCAGGTTGCTGAAGCAGAGTAGCTCCAGTAGCAGCATCCAGACACAAACGCTTCCTAAAAGCAGTGGAAAAAGATGGATGCCAGTTACCAAGTCAGCAGTCAACCATTTTTTTTAAGAAAAACTCAAATCAGGCTAAAGTGGTATGAGATGTGTAACAGCAGTAAATCTTCCCAGCAATTATACAACCTGGTTTCCAAAAAAAAAAAAAAGTTGGGATGCTGTCTAAAACGTAAATTAAAACAGTGTGAGGAGTTGTAAATCATGGAAATCGTATATTTATTTGAAAATAGCATAAAGACAACATATCAGATGTTGAAACTGAGAAAGTGTATTGTTAAAAAAAAAAAATGCTCATTTTGAATTTAATGCCAGGAACACATTTCAAAGAAATTAGGGAAGGGACATGTTTACTGTCAGCATAATTCCAGTGAAGCATGCAGTGAGATGCCTGGTCAGAAAACAGACCATAATTTAAAAAAAAAAAAAAAAAAAACACACTCCACTGGGTGGTGTAATCCTTCGACATTAACAAGAAGTAAATAGAACAAACAAACAAACAAACAGTCTAAACTCAATTGTGCAACAGTGCAATGAAATGTCAGTTTAGCTGGTGCTGCATATTGTTTCATGTTCAGGAAACTGAAGGATGAGGAGTGAAGGGCAAAAGCAGAGAGAGAGAGAGAGAGAGAGAGAAGAAGAAACCAGGATAAGCGTTGCCAAAAGTGACCAGAGCTGCAGCACAGAGCCAAAAGTCTGCGAGCAAAGATAAGCCGACACCAGCGCAGTCCCGTGATGGGAATAATCAGAAAAAGAAAGTTGTCAACAAAACCAAAACACAAATCTCACCACAAACAGCAAGCAATTCATTCTGAAATTTCTCATTAAGCTGCCTGATAAGAGACAATGGCACATGCCTGCATTTGGATTACTTTTACTCAACCTAGTTGAATAAATTGCCTTCATTCTGTTAGTTGTGTTCATAGCTGTCCATTTCCCACGCAAAGCAACACTGGATTCGAGCAATGGTGCACGATATGAAAACAGACGTGGCTCTTTTGTGAGTTGCTGTCTTTTAATGTCAGAAAAAAAAAAAACCCCAAACATTTCTAATTCACATAGCTGTACATTTATTAAAATCTTAGCAGAATGTCCTTATGTCCTACATGCAATCTGTTCTTTGTGTTTCTACTTTCAGCCCTTTAACACACTAAAATCAACAATAGTTACGTTTTAGAGACAAAGAAATTCTGTTTTATCGGTACACAGGCACTGAGATTTTATCATGACATTAAAATATCAAATATTTGTGTGATCACCACAGAAAGCACATGACAGTGACAGGAGTGTTGGGTTATCATCAGTGTGATAAAGAATATTACTACTGCCTACTCATGTGACCACGATAGAAAACTGACCAGTTTCACTTAAAAAGAAGTGAAGATTTAGCATTGCATTGGTCCGCACACACAGATAAGCGCCAAGTTTGACCCAAAGTTTAGCACGTATGTTTTTATCACAACACTCCCCAGGCCTCCTCAAACGCAGAGCATATTTTGGAACATGTAAGAGCTGCAGACAGAGGGTAGTTACTGATGGAAACTGTCTTCTCTGTGTAGTCCACATTTACCTAGAAAAGAAAAGAAACAAGTTTACTTAACATCCAGTACCAGGCAAAAGTTTGGACACACCTCCTAATTCAATGGTGGTTCTTTATTTTTATTCATTAAAAAAAAAAAAAGTCACTTCACATCTTAAAGTAATGATGGATGTCGTTCCTCTTGACTTAATTGAGCAGTTCTTGACAAAATATGGATTACTACAGTTGTGGAATCGGGCTATTTACTGTATTTATTATTTACTCTGATTGCAAACACGTTAAGAAGGCAAAAAACTGCACTAACTTGACAAGGCACAGCTGGTAACTAAAAATCATTCCTCATGAAGCTGGTTAAGATAATGCCAATAGTGTGCAAAGCATCATCAAGGTAAACGGTGGCTACTTTGAGGAATCTTATTTAAAAAAAAAAAAAAAAAATCATATTTGAACACTTTGTTTACCACATACTTCAATACATGTTCCAGATGTTATTTCACAGTTTGAAGTCTTCAGTATTGTTCTACAACATAGAAAATAGTCCAAATACAGAAAAACCTACAAGTAGGTGTGTCCAAACATTTGACTGCTAGCGTGTATAACCCAAAAGCACGGTTAACAGTTGCCAACATTCAGTCTAGAGCATGCTGGCAATAGTAAGTGGGTGGAAATCTCGCCCACACTGATTTTACACCGATTCACGAGGTCAATATTGCTACCATGCAATGGAAGCTTACAGCTTATAACCCTAAACAAAAATCATACATTTGCCTCAAAAGACATTTCAGCCAAGTAATAATACATATGCGCGCACACAAGCATGCTACACTATGGTGACATGCATAAATCAGAAAACACATGTGATCTGATCAAATCCAAGTCCTACATTTTTAACCCTATTCACAATGGTTTGGTCATACAAAATCATATCAAATGAAGCTCAATTATTAATGGTTGTTGACGGACTAAAAGAGTCTTTATATTATTCATGGGAACATTTAAGCATGCTGGTATTTAATAGATCGAGTAAAGTGGTTCTCAAACCAATCCTCAAAGTCTCCCAGGCAGTCGACATTTTTGCTTCACATCTGTGTTATGTGAGAACCACTGGTCTAGTCTGAGAGACTGAGTACTGGTTTGAGAGCCACTGATCAAGTAGGTGTGAGGAGAAACCCACTGTTCCATGTGCAAATGCTCCAACAACCACCACAGCAGGACCATCCTTTGGGACGAGGGTTCTGGAACAGACTGCTTCTCCTGCTTTGAAGGATGTAGCATAGCGTGGGCATCCTGCAGGCAAGTGGTCTGAAACGGGGTTTTTAATCATCCTCAGCAAGCGCTGCGGCCCATCAGCCGCTCTCACACTCAGCTTGTGCAGGAGCTGCACTGAGAGTAAAGATAAGAGAAAACTAAGCAGAGACTTGCTGTCAGTGTAAATCAATCTAGTGTAATAAATCATACTTCAATCCAACATGGCCCTAACTCAAAATTTTCAGGTACAGTAGCAAGTTAAAACAATGCTGTACAATTCTGTGCATGATAGTTAAAGTGTTTAGAGATGCAGGGGTGATAGCGTTCCGGCGCCGCGCCGGATTTCCGGCGTACCGTGGGTGGGGGGAAAAAAAAAAAAAAAATCTAGTTCGCCCATTGTCCTGTGTCATTCTGAGATGCGCAGATAGACAGTAAAGGGAATTCCGAATTCCCTTTACTGTCTATCTGCGCATCTCAGAATGACACAGGACAATGGGCGAACTAGATTTTTTTTCCCCCCAGCCACGGTACGCTGGAAATCCGGCGCGGCGCCGGAACGCCATCACCCCTGGAGATGCCTTTAACTAAATCTTCTAGGGTACAAGTGTACACAGATCTGAGGCTGTTTAAAAAAAAAAAAAAAAAAGAGGTACTTTACCCATGAGTCCACAAAAGCGAGGGAAGGTGCGGGGAATTCGTGTCTGAGGATTGATCTCGATCAGACCATTCTTCTCAGTGTGAACGTACACCTGCAGCAGTCCTGCTCTGTTCAATGGGCTGTCCATCAACATAAGCAGAGACTGTATAAAAGCAAACGATTCATTTTCAAGAACATTGCTATCAAATGTCAGTTGCTCTGTGGTAGAAAGCACAATTAAATGATGTCTTGTCAAGCAACTCTATTGTTACCTGATGAGTGATATCTGGGCGAACATTGCCAGGATCCCTTCCACTCTTTATTATAATATTCTTGTGTTGGTCACAGTTCAGTAGCTCGAATGTCTTCCCAACCTTAAAGAACCAACACAAAATTAAAATACACTTTTCTGAAGCATACAGTGACTCAACATCCCAGTAAATACAGTTAGCATTTAATTTCCCATTTTATAACATAAGGCGGCACGGTGGTGTAATGGTTAGCGCTGTTGCCTCACAGCAAGAAGGTCCGGGTTCGAGCCCCGTGGCCGGCGAGGGCCTTTCTGTGCGGAGTTTGCATGTTCTCCCCGTGTCTGCGTGGGTTTCCTCCGGGTGCTCCGGTTTCCCCCACAGTCCAAAGACATGCAGGTTAGGTTAACTGGTGACTCTAAATTGACCGTAGGTGTGAATGTGAGTGTGAATGGTTGTCTGTGTCTATGTGTCAGCCCTGTGATGACCTGGCGACTTGTCCAGGGTGTACCCCGCCTTTCGCCCGTAGTCAGCTGGGATAGGCTCCAGCTTGCCTGCGACCTTGTAGAACAGGATAAAGCGGCTACAGATAATGAGATGAGATTTTATAACATTATGGTCTTGTTATTAAAATCAGTACTATTCCCAAAACAAGTTGTTAATAACATCTGTCTTGTTTTATGAAATACAAATCATGGGAAACTTATGATAATCAACCAAGTTTGAGTATAGCAACTGATCTGTACAGGAATGGTTCGAATAATGTTTCCCTAACGTTAGGGGAACGTTCTCCGAGCCATACTGCGCAATTAAATGTATTACTGTAAAGATAAGTTTCCTAGAACTAGAAGGGGACCACCTGTTCTCTGAACGTTCCAGGAAACATAAGCAAACGTTCCCAGAACAGACTGGAAACCAATCACCATTAACTGAAGTAAATCAGTCGCTCCGCATTAATTACAAGATTAGCAGCAAGCCATGAAACTGATGTGATGATGAGCAAAACTCAATGGTAATATAAACATGCAAAGTAGTGTCTAATAAAACGTCATACACTTTATTAAGAAGCAGGTCAAAAACGCCAGTTATTACCCGAAGCCTCTAGTTTATCTAAAGTTAACTACAGCATTAGCATTTCTTAACCACGGATAGTTTATACTCACTTTCACGGTTTCCAGCGTCGCTCCTTCCAAAACAACAACAAGTCGAGCCTCTATCATTTTGTCGTGCATATTTCGTGGTCGTTTCGCTGTTTTTGGTTCATATTGGTCTAAGTGTTCGAGACCACGCTTCTCTCCTGTGTGAGCCGCCATCTTGTTTGAGTCGAAGGCGCGTCGCAGCAATTGTGCGTCATATCATAAGCGACTCACTGCTGTGCTTCTTCAAAACACTCCTAGTGGCTTTGTGTCAGAATAAAAGCGACACAAACACCAAGTTCAGATAACTGTATATTTCTTCAATTATAAACACAAACTGAATAGACGTACTTTATCTTACTATATCATAATGCCTAGTACATTTCAAGACTTAATCACTAAATACACTACCGTTCAAAAGTTTGGGGTCACCCAGACAATTTTGTGTTTTCCATGAAAAGTCACACTTTTATTTACCACCATAAGTTGTAAAACGAATAGAAAATATAGTCAAGACATTTTTCTGGCCATTTTGAGCATTTAATCGACCCACAAATGTGATGCTCCAGAAACTCAATCTGCTCAAAGGAAGGTCAGTTTTATAGCTTCTCTAAAGAGCTCAACTGTTTTCAGCTGTGCTAACATGATTGTACAAGGGTTTTCTAATCATCCATTAGCCTTCTGAGGCAATGAGCAAACACATTGTACCATTAGAACACTGGAGTGAGAGTTGCTGGAAATGGGCCTCTATACACCTATGGAGATATTGCACCAAAAACCAGACATTTGCAGCTAGAATAGTCATTTACCACATTAGCAATGTATAGAGTGGATTTCTGATTAGTTTACAGTGATCTTCATTGAAAAGAACAGTGCTTTTCTTTCAAAAATAAGGACATTTTAAAGTCACCCCAAACTTTTGAATGGTAGTGTATGGCCACAGGGGAAGAGAATTCATTCATTCATTCATTCATTCATCTTCAGTAATCTATTTTTCCTGATCACACTCCTAAATCCGGACCTTGTCCACTGGGCGCAAGCTGAGGACGCACCCTGAATGGAACACCAGTCCATCTCAGGGCACCGTGCACACACATATTCATGTATGCATTCAAACCTAGGGGCTATTTATCATTGTTTTGTGAGGTGGGAGGAAACCAAATAACCCTGAGAAAACCCATGCGGTCAGAGAGGAAATAGAAAAAAAGACCCTGAGATCAGCTCAACCCAGGACAGGGATAGATAATGCTGATACTAACACTGACTGTAAAACTTGAGACTCTAAAACTTTCTGATTTATAAAAGTAAGTATATATCCAAAATGTGAAATGCGTAACTCATGTGGTCTCTACTGAAGCCCTTTGTATACATCCAATTTCCGAGCAGCATCATATTGTTTTAGTGTCCACTTTATTGCCCAGCTATGAAAAATGTTCCTCAGCAGACCCACGCATCTAGCACAGTTCAGGAAGATGTCTCTGAGATCTGTTATCCACACAGGTCTGTGGTTTGGGACAGTTCACAGAGTTGGCACACAGTACAGTCACCAGGAAGGAAGGTTCAAAGGGCATGAGTGCTCTATATGGGTCAGGATCACAGCTTGCCTATGAAGAAAGAATTGAAACATATGAAACATTAAGTTTTGTTACATTTGGCTGAAGCAGGTAGGCCAGAATATTCATGTGGTTTTAATTAGTATGACCTGGTAGTGGTATGGTCTCCAGAAGCCTACCTTTGTGAATGAGGCAAGAAACAGATGAATGTGAGAGAGTCCTGACACAGAGGTGTCACCTGGATGCCTCCACAAACTCGTATTATATGACTGAGAGGAAACCAAATGATAAAGAAGGAAAACAGATATGAAGGAAATTGGCAAACAACATCAAATACCATCTCATCTCATCTCATCTCATCTCATCTCATCTCATCTCATCATCTCTAGCCGCTTTATCCTGTTCTACAGGGTCGCAGGCAAGCTGGAGCCTATCCCAGCTGACGATGGGCGAAAGGCGGGGTAGACCCTGGACAAGTCGCCAGGTCATCACAGGGCTGACACATAGACACAGACAACCATTCACACTCACATTCACACCTACGGTCAATTTAGAGTCACCAGTTAACCTAACCTGCATGTCTTTGGACTGTGGGGGAAACCGGAGCACCCGGAGGAAACCCACGCGGCCACGGGGAGAACATGCAAACTCCGCACAGAATGGGGGCGTCGTGGCTCAGGTGGATAAGGTGCCATACCATAAATCCGGGGACCCGGGTTCGATTCCGACCCGAGGTCATTTCCCAATCCCTCCCCGTCTCTCTCTCCCACTCATTTCCTGTCCTGTCTCTACACTGTCCTATCCAATAAAGGTGAAAAAAGCCCAAAAAAAATCTTAAAAAAAAAAAACTCCGCACAGAAAGGCACTCGTCGGCCACAGGGCTCGAACCCAGACCTTCTTGCTGTGAGGCGACAGCTCTAATCACTACACCACCGTGCCGCCCCTGCAGTGATTGTATATGCACTAAAATATGTTGTGATATAGTGCTAGTCCTTCTTGATGAGAATTTGGTATTTAAAGCATAGTCATTCCAAAACAAAGTTGCTGACTTTGTTTAGCCTAAACATGTAGCTGTGGATTAAAAGAAACTGAAAACTCACAGCATGCATCAAGCTTTTACAAATGAAGGTACACACACCAGTAAAGAGCACACACTTACCAGTAGAGCCACCTGAAGGGCTGAGTACTGCACCCACACCTCCTGCTGCTGGGATGGAAAGAGTGAGGAAGTTCCCTTCTGTGCTGTGAGATAGCGTGACCACACACACTCACTCTCCAGCACAGCAGTCTCTGACTGAGATAGGACTAGAGAAGAGACAGCTGTTATCATGGCATAGGCCTACTGTACACACACACACACACACACTCAAGCACACGTATATAGTTATGTAACAGGGTGACATACTATCAGGCAACAGCAGATGCAGGAGGTCTTTTGCAAGTAAGGTTCCCAACATCCCATAGTTGAGAGCTCTAGAAAAAAGAGAAACATGGTTTGTTATCAGTTTTACTCTTATAAACCAATGCTTCATGTTTCACTCATTACACAGCTGTAAAAATGTACAAAATGTGTAGCAACAATTTATAGACATTTTGACAATGAATAACATTGTGTACACTACTTTTGAAAACAGATTCATTCAATGCCACTATTGAACCTGATATAATAAAATATAAGAGAGAACACTCAAAATGCATAGCTTTTTTTTTAATTAAATGGGATTTTATTATCGCACAGGGGCTGATTTCTGATGTTTACAAAAAGGAGCCACACTGCAAAAAATTGAAAACTGAATTTCAGGAGAAAATTACTTAATACTAGTGAAGTTATCTTGCTGCATGGACAGATCATTTTACTTGGCAAGACATCTTAGAATACGTTGGTTGCAATCTAGAACTGGGTTTAATAATCTCAGAGTTGGTGTCTTGTATTTTTCTAATAGGAAATGCTAGATCATTTCAACTATTTTCAAGATATTTTCACTTGCTAAGATATAATTTTTTTTGCAGTGCATTCCATAGTGTCAGACATTCATTCATAATGTCATAATCAGCTAAATTTTGGGGCATTACTTTGGAAATAGTCTTCTTCACAAATTCTATGTCACTTCTCCTTTTGTAAACATCAGAAAACAGCTCTTATGTGATAAATGTCTACAGGCACTGAATGGGGTGCTGCGTCAAAGACCGGAAGAAGAGAAAGGTAAAACAATGAGTGTAGAAACAGTCATCTTCTACAGTTTCTTTACAGTTATTTAGGTAAACAGACATATGTGTATCTCTGTAAAGATGCTTTCCATGTTGTCAGACATTTATAACAATATTATGAGCCTGCCAATGGCAAAAACAAGCAGTTTATTTCGACGCACATGATTGCCCTGTAGCATTACATTGTATAGATGTTCTGCGGTTGCCAGTTATAGCAAACCAGGGAGGACATTCTTATTAATATTATTAATATTATTTGTTGTTGTAGTACTAGTGGTAGATTTATAGTAATTGAATGTTAGTATTGAACTTCTGTGAACCCATCCTGGTTTAACAATGTGATAAATACCTGGGATAGGAGGAATGAAACTGTGGTGAAACAAACATTCCAATTGGGATGATGATGTCATTACCAGAGAAAAATGGATAGATGGACAAACTAGAAGATGTAGAAAAGTGAAGGCTGATCACAGAACAACATTAACATGCTCAACAAACAGGTATTGAAATGAAATAAATCATAAGTAGCCTGAATTTCGAAATACAATTGCAGCGTTCATAATATTTTCATGCTTATGATATTCAGAAACATATACCCCGCCTTTCGCCCGTAGTCAGCTGGGATAGGCTCCAGCTTGCCTGCGACCCTGTAGAAGGATAAAGCGGCTAGAGATAATGAGATGAGATAACAAAGTGATGAAGGGAAAAGCACTCACACATGAGGCTGTGGAGTGTGAGACAGCAGTCTGCTCCTCATCCTCTGCTGAAGAATAAGCATCTGGAGGTAGTTGGAGAAATAGATCTTCTCGCTTATAATCACCTAGTACGAGAGGGAAGTACAGTTCAATATACTGTATACAAAAGTGATTTATTAATATAGTGTTATAGAATAGTGTGAAATTGTAAATTCAAACATGTTTATTTATTTCATTAATACCTCTCTAAAACGCTCATCAAATTTCAGCTGATTGAAGAATTCACTGTTAGTGGAGAGTCTAGGTGTGAAAGACTTAATCTGGAAAAGAAACACTAACTGTGTAACATCTGCAGCTCCATTTACAGTGGTGCTTGAAAGTTTGTGAACCCTTTAGAATTTTCTACATTTCTGCATAAAAATGACCTAAAACATCATCAGATTTTCAGACAAGTCCTAAAAGTAGATCAAGAGAACCCAGTTAAACAAATGAGACAAAAATATTGTACTTGGTCATTTATTTATTGAGGAAAATGATCCAATATTACATATCTGTGAGTGGCAAAAGTATGTGAACCTCTAGGATTAGCAGTTAATTTGAAGGTGAAATTAGTCAGGTGTTTTCAATCAATGGGATGACAATCAGGTGTGAGTGGGCACCCTGTTTTATTTAAAGAACAGGGATCTATCAAAGTCTGACCTTCACAACACATGTTTGTGGAAGTGTATCATGGCACGAACAAAGGAGATTTCTGAGGACCTCAGAAAAAGCGTTGTTGATGCTCATCAGGCTGGAAAAGGTTACAAAACCATCTCTAAAGAGTTTGGACTCCACCAATCCACAGTCAGACAGATTGCGTACAAATGGAGGAAATTCAAGACCATTGTTACCCTCCCTAGGAGTGGTTGACCAACAAAGATCACTCCAAGAGCAAGGCATGTAATAGTCAATGAGGTCACAAAGGACCCCAGGGTAACTTCTAAGCAACTGAAGGCCTCTTTCACATTGGCTAATGTTAATGTTCATGAGTCCACCATCAGGAGAACACTGAACAACAATGGTGTGCATGGCAGGGTTGCAAGGAGAAAGCCACTGCTTTCCAAAAAGAACATTGCTGTTCATCTGCAGTTTGCTAAAGAGCACATGGACAAGCCAGAAGGCTATTGGAAAAATGTTTTGTGGATGGATGAGACCAAAATAGAACTTTTTGGTTTAAATGAGAAGCATTATGTTTGGAGAAAGGAAAACACTGCATTCCAGCTTAAGAACATTATCCCATCTGTGAAACATGGTGGTGGTAGTTTCATGGTTTGGGCCCATTTTGCTGCATCTGGGCCAGGACGGCCTGCCATCATTGATGGAACAATGAATTCTGAATTATACCAGCAAATTCTAAAGGAAAATGTCAGGACATCTGTCCATGAACTGAATCTCAAGAGAAGGTGGGTCATGCAGCAAAACAACGACCCTAAGCACACAAGTCATTCTACCAAAGAATGGTTAAAGAAGAATAAAGTTAATGTTTTGGAATGGCCAAGTCAAAGTCCTGACCTTAATCCAATCAAAATGTTGTGGAAGGACCTGAAGCGAGCAGTTCATGTTAGGAAACCCACCAACATCCCAGAGTTGAAGCAGTTCTGTACAGAGGAATGGGCTAAAATTCCTCCAAGCCGGTGTGCAGGACTGATCAACAGTTACCGGAAACGTTTAGTTGCAGTTATTGCTGCACAAGGGGGTCACACCAGATACTGAAAGCAAAGGTTCACATACTTTTGCCACTCACAGATATGTAATATTGGATCATTTTCCTCAATAAATAAATGACCAAGTACAACCCCGATTCCAAAAAAGTTGGGACAAAGTACAAATTGTAAATAAAAACGGAATGCAATAATTTACAAATCTCAAAAACTGATATTGTATTCACAATAGAACATAATGTAGACAACATATCAAATGTCGAAAGTGAGACATTTTGAAATTTCATGCCAAATATTGGCTCATTTGAAATTTCATGACAGCAACACATCTCAAAACGTTGGGACAGGGGCGATAAGAGGCTGGAAAAGTTAAAGGTACAAAAAAGGAACAGCTGGAGGACCAAATTGCAACTCATTAGGTCAATTGGCAATAGGTCATTAACATGACTGGGTAAAAAAAGAGCATCTTGGAGTGGCAGCAGCTCTCAGAAGTAAAGATGGGAAGAGGATCACCAATCCCCCTAATTCTGCGCCGACAAATAGTGCAGCAATATCAGAAAGGAGTTCAACAGTGTAAAATTGCAAAGAGTTTGAACATATCATCATCTACAGTGCATAATATCATCAAAAGATTCAGAGAATCTGAAAGAATCTCTGTGCGTAAGGGTCAAGGCTGGAAAACCATACCGGGTGCCCGTGATCTTCAGGCCCTTAGACGGCACTGCATCACATACAGGCATGCTTCTGTATTGGAAATGACAAAATGGACTCAGGAATATTTCCAGAGAACATTATCTGTGAACACAATTCACCGTGCCATCCACCGTTGCCAGCTAAAACTCTATAGTTCAAAGAAGAAGCCGTATCTAAACATGATCCAGAAGCGCAGACGTCTTCTCTGGGCCAAGGCTCATTTAAAATGGACTGTGGCAAAGTGGAAAACTGTTCTGTGGTCAGACGAATCAAAATTTGAAGTTCTTTATGGAAATCAGGGATGCCGTGTCATTCGGACTAAAGAGGAGAAGGACAACCCAAGTTGTTATCAGCGCTCAGTTCAGAAGCCTGCATCTCTGATGGTATGGGGTTACATTAATGCGTGTAGCATGGGCAGCTTACACATCTGAAAAGACACCATCAATGCTGAAAGGTATATCCAGGTTCTAGAGCAACATATGCTCCCATCCAGATGACGTCTCTTTCAGGGAAGACCTTGCATTTTCCAACATGACAATGCCAAACCACATACTGCATCAATTACAGCATCATGGCTGCATGGAAGAAGGGTCCGGGTACTGAACTGGCCAGCCTGCAGTCCAGATCTTTCACCCATAGAAAACATTTGGCGCATCATAAAACAGAAGATACGACACAAAAGACCTAAGACAGTTGAGCAACTAGAATCCTACATTAGACAAGAGTGGGTTAACATTCCTATCCCTAAACTTGAGCAACTTGTCTCCTCAGTCCCCAGACGTTTACAGACTGTTGTAAAGAGAAAAGGAGATGTCTCACAGTGGTAAACATGGCCTTGTCTCAACTTTTTTGAGATGTGTTGTTGTCATGAAATTTAAAATCACTTAATTTTTCTCTTTAAATGATACATTTTCTCAGTTTAAACATTTGATATGTCATCTATGTTCTATTCTGAATAAAATATGGAATTTTGAAACTTCCACATCATTGCATTCCTTTTTTATTTACAATTTGTACTTTGTCCCAACTTTTTTGGAATCAGGGTTGTATAATAGTTTTGCCTCATTTGTTTAACTGGGTTCTCTTTATCTACTTTTAGGACTTGTGTGAAAATCTAATGTTGTTTTAGGTCATATTTATGCAGAAATATAGAAAATTCTAAAGGGTTCACAAACTTTCAAGCACCACTGTATGTGTAGATCTCAGAGGAGGTATATGAGTGATTTTACCTTTTACCTTATTTAAAATTAAATCCCGTGTGTCCTCATTCTGCCAGTTTAGGGTGGCTAGTTTGGTCTTGATGGAGTAGTAAATATCACTGATCAGATTTTCAGCCTAGCAAATGAAGATGAATTGTAAGAATAATCATAAATCATTATGAACATTGTACTAAATCTAATAATTTACTGGAAAGTAAACTACCTGTACCTAAGTACAGGAAAGTACCTACATTGGGCTTTCATAACATATATCGAGGATGCAACACGGTGGCGCAAAGATATGAAGTTTACCTTCGAGTGGTGAACATATTTCACAAGTGAGTGAAGCGAACAAATGAAATATTTTTCAAAATGAGAAGATAAACTGAAAATATTCGTGCCACTGTGTAATGTTCTTTATATTATATGGACACATCCACAAAAAATATGCAAGTTAATCAAAAGAATTTTAATTTTGAACCGATTCACCATTCTGACAATGTGCATCTAGTCAGTGGGAAAACACTGGGCATGACGTCATCAGAGTGAAATATCGGTAATTATTATACATACAGGACACTTTTTCCATGGAATAAAAACATGTATTCTATTCCCTTCTTGAGGGTTTCATTCATTTGGTTTGATAGCATGCAATATTGTCATCATATCGCTTATCCTACATGTATTACGCCACTCTACCCAATGGAGAATGAGCATGCGATATTGTTACAATATTGCATGTTGTCAAGACAACATGGCACCACACATCGGAGATGTAAAACTTCCTCGTTAGTGAGAGACAGTTACAATTTGTAAACAAACATGGCCACCAGGTGTGCTTCGTTAAAAACGGGAGATTTTGAGAGAATTTTGGCTGCCAGGTAGCTCCATTGTTGATTTTAAAAGTAACTAAGTAAATTACACAGGGAAATGAATACTTAAGTATGAGTGAAAAATACTGTGGCGAATGTGCATAGAAGAGTCTGGAGACAAAAATCTTAGTTTCTTGGTTGTTAGCCTGTGCTAGTAGCTCTTGGTAGTACTGGCTTGATTGCACTAGCATTGACCTTTGCTAATACTACTGCTGAATGCGACACCAGCTGGAAGTTAACTGGACTTGCCACGCTAACAGCACTGAGTCGTGGGTAAGCTAGTGTTGGCCTTCGAGAATGCTGATATGAAGAGAGTGTGTATGTATAATAATAATAATGGCTTTTTTTTCATGGTCAATCAGATATATTCTGTTCAGCTAGCATGATATTGAACTCGTCTCAACTTGTACAATATCATGCTAGCTGAATGGAATATATCTGTTATACCACTCAACACCAGCCAATATTATATAAATATGTCACTCAGATCTCTGATGTATTTTGTATGAAAAATGTGAGTTTTTCAATACGAGAAGATAAACTTCATATCTTCAAGTCAATCTGTGATGTTCTTTTTATTATATCAACACATTCATAAACAAAAAAGTACCCAAATTTATCAAAACAATTAATTGATTTCCTCACAAGTGATATATATATATATATATATATATATATATATATATATATATATATATATATATATATATATATGTTACAGTTTTGTTTCTCCATGTCCCATATGTAGCTCATATGAAAAATACAAGTGATATATTTCCCAGTAAAACACTTGTGTCCGTATAATAATTAACAATTATTCTCTGAAGGCAAGGTGAATATTGGTGAATAATAACTCTGATGAAGTCGAGGTTATTATTCACCGATATTCACAGAGCCTGAGGCAGATAATTGTTTTAGTATAAATACACAGGTGATTATTTAAAAAAAAATTTTAATTAAAAATCATATTTAAAAAATAATATATTTCAGACTTCAAAAGCGGCATGAAAATGTAATGCAGCATGAAAATGTAATGTCAACTCACATCAAATACTTTGTTTTGAAAGTGACGAAATGATTGGCTGCCATTTTGCCGAGTCGTTCGAGGTGATTATCGAGAAACAGTCAGAATTTCTTGACAAATCAGCATGCACGATTTTCTCTAATCACCTGCATATTTATACTAAATATGTATATCTGTTGGCTCACATGTACATTCATTGCTCCAAATCTCTTTCCAACTATCTCTCCATCCACCCATCAATTATTTGTAATATTCTGACTTAAATATCCTTCTTAGTCGTACCTCTTCACCAGCATAATGGTCTTTGATCAAATGACTGATCACAGTGTCAAAAGCTTTCACTGTCTGCAGTACACAGTGTTTCCATTGTGGCACAACCTTAAGTAGAACAAAAAAGTACAATCACGTTCATACAACAACTTTAAGAAATATTAAAAACTATGAAATTTAAACACACACCTCAATTTAATACACACCTCATTTTCACTGTCAGTTGCTATAAAGAAGTTTTTCATGGTCTGCAGGAATCTGGTATGCAGAGCGGGCATGAGTGTTTGCAGAAGATTCATGATCATGTAAGTGTGGAGAGGATAACTGCAAACATAAAACCCCCCACACATATACAGATGATTAACTGTCACAGCAGGATTGTTATTAAAGCTAATGTGAAAGTGTATGCTAAAGAGTAAAGCAAGTGATATACAGCTAAAATGTAATATGATCTACCTGCCCCTCGGCTCATGTGTATCTCTCCATTTGCTAATTATCTGTGACATGTAGATGATATAAGCACGATTGTGCAATAACACAAAATCTGATTTGTTGACAGGAACAGGATGAAAGATAGCCTGGAGACAGCTGAGCCAATCGATAGCAGGGGCCAGCTCCTACAGAAAAAAGGGATAGAACTTTTCTGAGGGAATAATGTACCTACACACACACACACACACACACACACACACACACACACATGGGCGCCGCCAGGGGGGGAAAGGTTAGAACAATTCTAGGGGCCCAGCACTGCCATGGGGCCCTTTAAGGGGCTGATAATATGCTTTTAATGATTTTAATAAGACTTTTGAAATAACAACAATGCAATATTCCATCTGGTAAAATGCGCTAACTGAACAAGGTTGTCTATTTCTTGAGTTCTTCAACATATTGTCATTTAACCCTCCCCCTTTTGCGAAATGGTACGGTCCAGTTCTGGTAGAAGCGCAATGCGTTAAATCTGTGTGCTGATCAGTGCAACGCTACTTGCTGCTGTGTCGCGGTGCAGCAGCCAGCCAGCAGTGGAGTGCGTACAGTCTATGATCGCTAAATATGAAGAGTGGCTGTCAAAAACGTAAAGAAAGGCAGCTGAAAGCTGAGAGGGACCGGAGAGGCAGGCAACTGGTCACTCAGTTTTTCCCAAAGAAAGGTAGCTACAGTATCGCTCACTTGTGTGTTCAAAATATTAGCGAATGGTAAATGAACAGTGTGAACGTGGTTGGATTAGCCGATCAAGAGAACACTTTTACAGTTTGTACAGTGATATTTTTTCCATTTTAATAACTGAACTGACTTGTGTGATAAACAAGATGAAATATTACATTATGCTGGTGCTAATAACTAGTGCTAATAACCAGTTTCATAACTAATGGGGTGCCCTAAATATGCACAGATTCAGCCTCAGGGGGACCTCCGCCCTACCAAACCACTGAACCCCCCTTTGGAGAAGGAGGTAAGCAGCAATACAACCCATAAATGCTTTAGGATTGAAGTTTTTAATGAGCGAGCGCCATATACAGTTTGCTAGATTAAAGTGTTGCTAATAACGGAAAGTTGGGGGGCCCAAAATTTCTGGCGGCGCCCCTGCACACACACACACACACACACACACACACACACACACACACACACACACACACACACACACACACCTTCTGACTTCCCTGTCACACAGTAACCTATAAGTTGTTTAAGTAATAAAACACCTGTAACTCCTGGATGGTGATTCGATGATACAGGAGATTCTGGCTGAGTCGGTAGGAAAGAGGTGCAGTGTTTGTAACTAGAGTTGAACTCAGAGACATATACCAGGCACAGTGCTGAGTACTGCATTGAAAGGAAATGTTCAACAAGGACAAAAGCTTCTTACAGGATGAGAAGAATGGGCGGAGAAACTGAAAAGAGAGAAGAAGAAAAAGATGACCCATTAACTATAATTATACTATCAAGATTATGCTTATATACACATAGAGGTTACATCATTTTTCTTTGTCAACTTGCAAACTTCAAAGTATGTTCAGTTCTACCTGCGAGTTGAATTTGGATCTGTTTGTTTGGTTGTTCCACTCAATAGGGAACTGAAAGTCTGGTTGATCAATCTGCAATGTTTCACAAAGAAGTCAAGTCAAGTCAAGTTTATTTGTATAGCGCTTTTAACAATAAACATTGTCGCAAAGCAGCTTTACAGAATTTGAATGACTTTAAACATGAGCTAATTTTATCCCTAATCTATCCCCAATGAGCAAGCCTGTGGCGACAGTGGCAAGGAAAAACTCCCTCAGACGACATGAGGAAGAAACCTCGAGAGGAACCAGACTCAAAAGGGAACCCATCCTCATTTGGGTAACAGACAATGTGATTATAACATTTTAACAGTTGACTTGGTAACTTTAGGACTGCAGTTGTCATGAACAGTGGTTTTTTTTTCTTTTTTCTTTTTTTTACACAAAGAAGGGTTCAAATGATTTGGGAACACTTTTGGACACTAATTTTAACATTATGACACTCCATATCTCCAATATACACTACATCATACATTTCTAAGGATATACTGAAGATGATTCCCAAGATTGACCCTGCTGTGATCATACGCATCACCTCAGCTTATTAATTACTGTTCAGTTAATTAAGGATGCTCCATTTGTTTAATAATGCATAATTAGTTATAAGTAAAAGTAGATAGATAGATAGATAGATAGATAGATAGATAGATAGATAGATAGATAGATAGATAGATCTTTACTGATCCCTTTGGGAGGGTTCCCTCAGGGAAATTAAAATTCCAGCAGCATCATTACAGGATAAACAGAGAATAGAAAATAGAAAAAAGTTCTAGATAAATTAAGTATTAACATATACAAATATCATTATCTCTAGCCACTTTATCCTGTTCTACAGGGTCGCAGGCAAGCTGGAGCCTATCCCAGCTGACTACGGGCGAAAGGCGGGGTACACCCTGGACAAGTCGCCAGATCATCACAGGGCTGACACATAGACACAGACAACCATTCACACTCACATTCACACCTACGGTCAATTTAGAGTCACCAGTTAACCTAACCTGCATGTCTTTGGACTGTGGGGGAAACCGGAGAACCCGGAGGAAACCCACGCGGACACGGGGAGAACATGCAAACTCCGCACAGAAAGGCCCTTGTCGGCCATGGGGCTCGAACCCAGACCTTCTTGCTGTGAGGCAACAGCGCTAACCACTACACCACCGTGCCGCCCATATACAATTTTTTTTTTAATAAATAAAGAAAAAAAGTCCAGCAAGAGAGGTATTGCACAAATTAGGTAATGCTAAATTAGTTAAGGAAAGCAGGTGCACATTTAAAACTGCAAGGTTTTTAAAGTTTAGAATTTAAGATGAAAAGTGAGGTCGGATGTTGAGCATGTTTTTGTAATTGTTTGAACATACCTGTATGTAGTTCTGGCTCTCATTGCGGTCAGGTCCTACATACACATTAAAGAAAGGAAAAGTGTTGTATTGTGACATCAGCAGAGCCAGAGTGGAGTTCAACTCAGGCTGAGTCCAGCTCCCAGATACAGGCCAGTCACCCAGCTACACACAAGCACAGATTACTTTATTCAGGTCTATCCAACACATGATCCAACTGGACAGAATGTTCTATATTCACTAAACAACAAGTACTAAATGACTTCCTTCCTTATTAAGTGGTGTTAAAGTTAGCTGGAAGGTTGGAAAGCATACAAGTAAGGAAATGCATAAAATACCAAAAGGCCTTATTAGCCATTTTAAATAATCTTAAATCCACATTGTGGCTCTGTGTGTGTGTGTGTGTGTGTGTGAGAGAGAGAGAGAGAGAGAGAGAGAGAGAGAGAGAGAGAGAATGTGTGTCTATACCTGCTGAATTAGCGTCTGGGCGTGATATATGCTCTCATTCAGTGTAGTGTTAGGCCTCATGCAGGTGTTATAGAACATCTGTGCTTTCTGTGCTGAACTGTTAGCATTCCTTTTGGGAGACTCTAACCATGCAGACATCACAGAGACCAAAGATTCAAATATAAGTTTCAAATATAACCTCATGTATGTATATTTCCAGTTTAGATCGAGTGCATGTGCAAGTAGTTGTCTTTAAATATCTATACATTGATCAGCCATAACATTAAAATCACTGATAGGTGAAGTGAATTACACTGATTATCTCATTACAGTGCCACGTGTCAAGAGGTGGGATATATTCGGCAGCAAGAGAACAGTCAGTTCTTGAAGTTGATGTGTTGGAAGCAGGAAAAATGGTCAACCGTAAGAATCTGAGCGACTTTGATAAGGGCCAAATTGTGATGGCGAGATGACTGGGTCTGAGCATCTCCAAGATGGCACATCTTCTGAGGTGTTCTTGGTATGCAGTGATTAGTACCGTAGCTACCAAAAGTGGTCCAAGGAAAAAGTTAATGTTGACACCTTTCTGTTCGAGCCAGCATTAACTTTTTCAGCAGTTTGTGCTATAGTAGCTCTTCTGTGGGATTGGACCATATGTGAATCAATGAGCCTTTGACACCCATGACCCTGTCACTGGTTCACCAGTTGTCCTTCCTTGGACCACTTTTGGTACCACTGCATACTGGGAACACCCCACAAGATGTGCCATGTTGGAGATGCTCAGACCCAGTAATCTAGCCATCACAATTTGGCCCTTGTCAAAGTCGCTCAGATCAGTACACTTGCTCATTTTTCGTGCTTCCAACACATCAACTTCAAGAACTGACGGGTCTCTTGCTGCCGAATATATTCCACCTCTTGACACGTGCCATTGCCATGAGATAATCAATCAAATGTTATTCACTTCACCTGTCAGTGGTTTTAATGGTATGACTGATTGGTGTATATTACTTACACACAGTACTGTGCAAAAGTCTTAGGCACCCTTTTTTTTTTTTTATACAAACTTTGTCACAGATTTCTATTTTATGACTTCTACATTATCAAGTCAGTACAAAAACATTTCAGAATTTCAAATGTTCATTTTCCAGCACAAAATTAAATGTTACAGGAAAAAAAAGTTTGTATCTGAGCAGCATATTTCATAAGAGAGCACTTTTCAGATTAAAAAAGAAAACATAATGAAGGCTACTGGGATTTGGTGCAAAATGAAGAAGCGAATGTGACAGTCAAAGTGCCCAGAAGAACTGTGGCTAGTTCTGCAAAATGCTCAGTAAAACCTACAGCTCATTTCCTTATAAAACTGCACTCATTGTACCGGAGACTACTATTATTTTTTTAAAGCAAAGGATCGTCTCACACCAAATATTGACTTTGTTTCATTTATTATAGCTTACTGCTGTTTATAGTTTTTTTTTAATGTTGAAACATTTCATTTCATTATTTTAAGCCATTTTTGGTCTACAGCATTTCTTTACATGTGCCCAAGACTTTTGCACAGTACTGTATATGCTTAGTGTATTTTAGATTTCTAAGACTGTAGAACAAAATACTACATACTACATACGAATTATTGCTAAGTACTATTCAAATAAACCCTTCATCATCTCATCTCATTATCTCTAGCCGCTTTATCCTTCTACAGGGTCGCAGGCAAGCTGGAGCCTATCCCAGCTGACTACAGGCAAAAGGCGGGGTACACCCTGGACAAGTCGCCAGGTCATCACAGGGCTGACACATAGACACAGACGACCATTCACACCTACGGTCAATTTAGAGTCACCAGTTAACCTAACCTGCATGTCTTTGGACTGTGGGGGAAACCGGAGCACCCGGAGGAAACCCACGCGGACACGGGGAGAACATGCAAACTCCGCACAGAAAGGCCCTCGCCGGCCACGGGGCTCGAACCCAGGACCTTCTTGCTGTGAGGCGACAGCGCTAACCACTACACCACCGTGCCGCCCACCCTTCATCATTAAAACCATTAATTCATGAAGAACGATTATCATTAATATACATTCATTCCTATTCCAAAGCAACTTTACAATTTTCAACTTGAATGTCTTGTACAGTGTTAGAAAGATATAGTCTGTGTCATACCCAGAATTTCTTTTATTGCTTGGAGCAAAGCTGTCTGTCTGTCAGGTGATCTGTTATCTCTCTCTCTTTCAGTGTCTGACCCACTGTCTGTTCGCATCCCATCACCACTCCCCATTCTCCTTCTCAGTTCATCTCTTCTGGTGACATTATGGGACATTATCTTGCCACGGCGTCTCGCTCTGCTGTTGAGTGACATTTCTGCTTTACAGCTAAACAAGAAGTAATCACAGCGTTGAGAAAAAGGATCCATGGCTGCAGATAAGTGTTCTGCTACTCTCATGCATGCTGGAGAGAGACAGGGAAGAGGGTCTAGAGAGAGAAAGAAATGTGGGGTGAGATGGAAAAAAAATAGATAGAAAGGAAAGAACAATCACCACAGACATTAGACTCGATTTTTGTTGTTTAAAACAGCATCTTGTTACCTTGAGTGGTTTGAGTGTTTTCCTGTGGAAGGTAGTACCCCAACCCTATGAATGTACCAATGATACAGGAGGCAACACAAAACAGACAAAACAGGAGCCCAAACCCCTGGTTCCTGGCCAACGACTGTGACTGAACCCGTTGTTCGGAGAGCTGGAGAAAATCCTAAACAATCAGAAATGAGTATCAAACATTTAGCCTTGTTCTAATTAACAGTTATTCCATGAAATCAAGTCGTACATGAGCTGACAGCAGACAAGGCGTGTAGTACGGAGTTGGCTATAAGCCATGTATGACAAGATTGAGTGGAATAACTGTTTTATTCTATCCACATTCAGTGGATTTTGAGAAACAGAGCATTTTTATTTTTTGCAAAATCAATAAATAAAAACTTTATACAAAACGTCCGACAAAATCATTTCCGCTTAGAATGTAAACAAACTGGCGAAATGACAGTAGCAATTTGTGAAGAATGCTATAATAATAACTCTTGAAAAAAAGATATGTTCTTACCATCAAATAATTTTATTCCAAATTTCGTTGCTTTTTTTAAATAATTTTTTGGGGGTTTGTTTTCGAGTAGAGTTTTTACTTCATCCTCGGTTGGTTCAGCAACACGCTCCGCCATTTTGTTTTTCTCTACTCATGGTATATGAGCTGATAGCCTAGTAGTAGAGTAGCCAATCAGAGCACGCAATTGCTCAAATCCAGTGAATGTGGATAGAATAAACTCTGTTATGCCACAGTGCTCTTGAATTCTTTGCGATTGGTCAGTAGGTGTTGATTAATTTTCTATCACAGCATGGCTTTGACAGTAGTTCCCACGACAAGGCAACTGACAGGTTACTACATTACTGAGCTTGTTTACATTATCACTACTATACTGAGTGCTAATTCACAGGGATTTGCATGGCTGATGTCCACAATAACCTGATTAAAATAATACATGGATTAATATTTATTAGTGTGTTGTAATAAAGATATAGCTGTTGCTTTAAAGTGGATATACCGTGGAAAACTGTTTTTGTTGTTGTTTCTGAAATATGTTGATGTGACTTGGGACATACTGGGCCTTTCAAAGTGGCCTGTTACCTTCCCAGTCTGTAATGCCCATAGAAAGATTACAGGTGGAGAGAACAGGGCAGTTACAAAGTGCATGCTTCTTGCACAGAATCCTCTAAATTTTTTTATGGTACCACCCCTCATTAACATATAACCGCCCATAGCAATCTGAATCAGGACGATGGAGCCATGCCAACTCAGTTGGAGATGATCGCCAATCCGCAAACCATAATTAAAATGTTCAAAATATTTTTTTAAAATCAAGCATTCAATGCAGTATTGGATATTTTAATAGATTTCTCCTTTTGGACTGAACCTTACTTTGCTTGCGTGAGGAGTCAAAGCCGTCAGGTAACATTAGCTGGTCAGGTAACATTAACGTTCTTTCCAAGACGCTAAATTTAGATAAAACATGTACTTTGACAGATGCAGTTACATTATCCGAGTTGACCATAGTATCGGAGTAATAAGCGACTCGCTGTTATATGATTTCGATAAATTTGTTAGCTACCATGCATTAAGGTGAGTTCCTGTAAGCACTAACGTTACCAAGGGTTCTTTTTCACCACTTCAGGTTACTAGTTACTGTTACTATTTTGGGTTAGCTTGGCAAGGTAGCTTACCCATCTCATCTCTAGCCGATTTATCCTGTTCTACAGGGTCGCAGGCAAGCTGGAGCCTATCCCAGCTGACTATGACGAGAAAGGCGGGGTACACCCTGGACAAGTCGCCAGGTCATCACAGGGCTGACACATAGACACAGACAACCATTCACACTCACATTCACACCTACGCTCAATTTAGAGTCACCAGTTAACCTAACCTGCATGTCTTTGGACTGTGGGGGAAACCGGAGCACCCAGAGGAAACCCACGCGGACACGGGGAGAACATGCAAACTCCACACAGAAAGACCCTCGCCGGCCACGGGGCTCGAACCCGGACCTTCTTGCTGTGAGGCGACAGCACTAACCACTACACCACCGTGCCGCACTGGTAGCTTACCCAATGTTAGGAATGTGACAGGGCAAACAAAAATATTTGTTTTATATATTTACAAGCGAGCAGTTAGCACTGTCTCCTCACAGCAAGAAGGTTCTGGGTTTGAACCTGTGTTGGTTTCCTCCCACAGTGCAAAGATAATGCAGGTTAAGTCAATTGGCTACTCTCAACTGCCCATAAGTGTGAATGTGAGTGACTGGCCCAGAGGCCCTGGGTGTACCCTGCTTTTCACCTGAAGTCAGCTGGGATTACCTCCAGCTTCCCTCTCAACCCTGACAGATAAGCGGTATAGATAATGGATGGATGGACGGACGGATGGATGTACACAAATGTCTGGATGTCATCATAAAAACAGCAACATGAAAACTTTAGCAAAACAAGTCTGTGGGTGTGGATGACAGAGTCCTCCTTTAAAGACATTAGCCCACCAGAGCGAAAAGCCCAGCCACAAAATTAATCCGTCTTATTCTATATGGTTTTCATACCAAAAAGTACCAAAGCATTTTTTTTTAATTAAAAAATCTTGCAAACTTTATAAAAGCACCTCAGAGAATAATATAAAATAGTTGAAAAGTGTCAGGCATGTCCCCTTTAAATTTTCCACTATAGGAAAGTCTTCAGTATAGAGGACTTTGTGCTTCCCCCCAGTTTTGCAATCATATGACATGTTATTTTGTATTAATAACTTGAAGAGAGAGGCAAAAAAAAAAAGAGACTGCTGAGGGAATGGGTTTCTAGAAGTTATACCAGTGGTAACAGGAATTAACTTGATTTGCAAAAAAAAAAACGTTCCAAAGATTACACATAATTATAGAGAGATTTAAAACTATCATATGTTAATAAATTAAAAAACTAATTGCTGGCAATTTGCTGAGGTATAAGAGGAACGCAACACTTTTGAACATGCTCTTATCAGAAAATAATCATAGATGATAGCATATTATACCACCACACCATGGTTTTCTGTCTATAAAGAGTCACATGTACATAACAGATGTTTCTTTTTCTTTCTGCAACAATTCAGACAGCGACGATCATAGCATTAGTCACTTTCATACAAAAAGCACAAAGAAAACACTTAAATTTGAAGCGCTTTATGTAATAAACACCTGACAGATTCTAAAGTTCAAGCTGTCTTAAAGATCTCAGCAAGTTCCCAACACACTGCACATTATACTTGCCTGCATCATTATTATTTACAAAAGGAAGTGAAAGTCTATTTGAACTGAACCCATTTCCCTCTTGGTGAGAACATAGTAGCATCATCAATGTTTATTTCTACCTGTACCTGCTGAACTGATGAGCTTTGAGTCATCTTGGTCTTTCCATTTGTTTTCAAAAGGCTTTCACCAGAACTTGTTCCCTGTCAGCATCCTGCTCATATCTGAGCCTCCTCCTGCTTTCATCAGAATCATCCTTTTCTCTATCTCTACCTCCAATCAGTTCAGTCATTCATCACACTTTCTCCTCCCACATTTACAGTCTGATAAAATGCAACGTACAGGCCTCTTTCACAACGTCATACTCACTGGCTGGGTGTAAACCTTCTGGGTCTGAGACATGTTGATGTTACTTGAATTGAGTGTCTGAAATTCACTTCAAAAAAGAAACAATTTAATGTCTCAGATATTATTAGTAAAAATCACATACATTTTATAGGGTTGCTTGAAGTCAGTCACTCAGACTGTATTAAAATAGTCTCTCTCTCACACACACACAAGCACTCTGCTATCAGTGAAGTGTGAGGCTGGTATGAGGTGATAGTGTGAGAAGACGCATCTATGACGTGACCATGTCACACACTGCGTGGGAAGGAGCACGTTTGACAGTCACATGCATACATACACATTTAAGACAGAAAGTGTAAAAGACTGGCAAACATTTAGACAAGAGATTTTTTTTTTTTAAACTATGAATTCTACAAGTTGCATTTCATTACAGGCACAGAAATGAGAACTCCTGTTGCCTGAGGAACACAAAGTAGACTCTGGTCACTGACCTGACGACACTCAGCAGAAAACTGAGAAATTCAAATCAAGGCTTTCAATTTAATCTCATTCTCTTCTTTCCATCCTCTAAATAACACGCTTAGAAATCGAGCAGAAATGTCAGAGGTTTTTATTTTATTTTATAATACAGTACAAATGAGAGCTTGATTGCAAAAAAAAAACAAAACTCAGACCGTAAACATACACACATTCACATATTGCAAAGGAATTTAACTGAAAAAGCATGTATGTATATGTAATAAATGAATTTAAAAAAAAAAAAAGAGAAAAAACAAAATCAAGTGGCACTATAATGGATGTCCATCACATACTGTAAACAGCAGTATCATGGTGACAATGACATGACAAAACATGAGGGAGAAAATGTGAGTGTACACACACACAAAAAAAATCATTGAATACATTAGAAATTAAAGGTGTGTGTGTGTGTGTGTGTGGGGGTATTTAAATGATTGTACAGACAGACAGTGGGAGACTGTTCACCTTTAATCAACCTGTACAACACTGCAGAACTTTCTTGTTCAATTCCAAGTAGGGACACGTACACGTGAAGGAAGGGAGTGTAAAATGTACATTTAAGGAATGTAGCCTTCAAGTGTCAGAATTTCAGCTAAACATTCAGAATTTAGTCCATTTCCAGGGTAGTGTTGTACCATAACCGTCTCGTGAAAAAGACCCATTGATTTGTTCATTACAGCCTAATACTTAACCTTTAAAGCATTTGTGCAAAAAAAAAAAAAAGTCTAGCCATTCTTCCAATAATATCCAAATTTGTTTCCGATCCACTGATGCAATACACGATATGAGCTCAGCTATTTTGAGTTCTCAGTGCACCAATGTACTGTGGACAGTTTAATATATTAATACCCTCTATAAATGCACAATACATAGCTATTTATCTCAACTCCAATTATACTCATCAGTATGAAGATCAGAGCACCCGACATACAATCTCATGTCTATAGAACTGTTGCTTAACAAGCTCTAAAGGCAGTAGGTACTTAGGAGTGGTGTGTTTACAGAGAATCACTTGGGGGTTTTTTTTTAAATACTTCCCTAATCTTGGAGTTCCAGTAATATTAAGATGTTTGTGCAATGGTAAGTCATGTGCTGTTTGTCACACACAGAAGTACAACGTTGTGCGAATCCTGTCAGGCATGTCTTTTTCTACTGCTCCCTACAATATATAACGCTCTATATAGTGGCTGGTAAATGTGTAAGCGAGGGAGTGATAAGTCAGTCAGTTTTAAAACCAGCTGACCAACTAACAAATCTCAACACTTGATTCTAATTGTTAAACATTTCTAACCATTACTTATATACGAGTTGGCAGACACGTAGGATTGTTTTTATACATGATTGTGCCATGGGATGAAAACCATCAGGCTGTCATTGACTGAATACTATGCAGCATTTCCATCCATTCTTAGAATTACATTGGTAAGTGGTGGTCAATTTTTGTGCTTTTTAAAAAATATATTAATCATGCAGTCTTGTTGTATAAATGTCGCATGCAAGACAAACAAAGCGTTCATAGACTAACCCGTTATATAACACACAATTCCCTACCAGCCTTCATATGCATCTATTAAGCTGCAGGTCTATTTGGAAAGCAAATTTTCTAAAAGCATTTTTTATTTCTGCTCGGTTGCTCACTAGTTCAAACAGCTCCTATTTATTTAATACTAGTTAATTTATTTAATAAGCAACACTGACTTTCCTTTAATCCTTGATGTTTTTGTTCAGGAGGCCGTGCTAAGCTTTGAGAGTTGCTGTTTTGCCTGTGCGAAGCACGCTAGGAGCCAAAGAGTTACACTGAACTAGAGTCACAGTTATGCACTCAAATCACATCCTAAAAACCCCAGCTTCATTTGTTAAATTACACAACACATCAAAACACTGTATTCAAGCAACCGCATGCTGAGCTGGTGTACTTGTGATTTTGCAGTCAACACTGATGAAGCTGTTTGAGAAAGGACCTGGAGAAAAGGTGAACAAGGTCTTTCTAAAGGACATGCATTTAAAAAAAAAAAAAAAAGGCACAACAGAGCTGCTGTAGTTAAATTCTGGTCTTACTGAAAGCTATGGAAGAGGACAGACAAAAACAAGGCTCTATGACAAATAGTGGCAAAAGAGAAGGAGGGGAAGGGAAAAAAAAAAAGCTACACACAAACAATGCATAAAATGCCTGGAATCAAAGCAGAGTCAATCTTTGATTTTCGGTTTGGTTTTTAATGAGTGACAGGAGTCTCCACCAATCACTTCATGGTCTGCTTGGCACGCTTTGTGTGGCACTTCATGCATAGAATCATCCCATCCAATGGATAACAGCCATCAGCATCTGCCTCTATAGAGAGCGGGCGGGCACAGTCCTGGGAACAAGACGAGAAACAGGAGGAGTGTACACTGTTCTCTGTAACCCTTTACATTTCTTTAAAACCTTGCTTAAGAGTAACTGGAGCTGAAAAGTACCGTTTTACAAAAAGACAACCATCTAAGCGCCACATTTTTTGTAAATGTATTGTGCAAGACTGGCTTTTTAAATAATTTGCACTTGTAGGATGGGGATTTCTTTTTAATCTTACTTCAGTAAATAAGCAGAGCAGAGAGATCTTACCACTTTACATTCAGCTGTTTTTCCACAGCATTTTCTGACATCAAATACTTTGCATTAGGAAACCTGAAACTTTGGTCTAATGATTTTGAAATTAAAAAAATAAATGTAATAATCTTCCAGTTGGTACTTTTTACAAGTACATTATTTTCCAGCATTTTATTTCGCCAATGTATTTATTGTAATTTTCCACAATGCACTGTTAAATACATAAATGTTATTTACCAGCTGGGAGGTCCGTATCGTGAAATACCGTGACCGAGGTCTCGAAAGTACTGAGCGAGGCCCTCTGGGTCAGTATTCAAGGCCGAGGTCACGGTATTTCACCATACGGACCGACCTTAAGCTGGGAAATAATATATTTATTTTTTTCTTTACCAAATTCTAACAGAAAACGAGAGCGCCTGAAAGGGAAAACCGAGCCAAGCCGCCATTTTGAATCCTCATTCATGGCTGTAATGCAAATCGCTTCCTCCTCGGTATACAAGTGCACTTCCATGGGGGGGGGGGGGGGGGGCAAACAAACCAAAAAAAAAACCCTACATTTTGCCACCTATGTAGTCCCCTATTTATACAAAATTGAGTCATTCAGGATTCAGCCAGGGGCGGCACGGTGGTGTAGTGGTTAGCGCTGTTGCCTCACAGCAAGAAGGTCCGGGTTCGAGCCCCGTGGCCGGCGAGGGCCTTTCTGTGCGGAGTTTGCATGTTCTCCCTGTGTCCGTGTGGGTTTCCTCCGGGTGCTCCGGTTTCCCCCACAGTCCAAAGACATGCAGGTTAGGTTAACTGGTGACTCTAAATTGACCGTAGGTGTGAATGTGAGTGTGAATGGTTGTCTGTGTCTATGTGTCAGCCCTGTGATGACCTGGCGACTTGTCCAGGGTGTACCCCGCCTTTCGCCTGTAGTCAGCTGGGATAGGCTCCAGCTTGCCTGCGACCCTGTAGAAGGATAAAGCGGCTAGAGATAATGAGATGAGATGAGGATTCAGCCATGTTTTTGCTCGGTGTTAGCAATTAGTTAGAGGTTTTTAGCTTTCTCCTGAAATGTTTTTTTTATTTCTTCTTCCTCAGGGTAGTAAAACTCGCTTTCACTGTGAACACTGTCGTTATCGCTATCCATGATGTAAAATTAATGCTATTCTCCTGAGAAATGCTGGCAAAAATTAAGATTTTGATAATCTTATAATAAATAAATAAATAAATAAATAAATAAATAAATGTTGACAAAAAAAAGCTACTATGTTTTTTGTTGTTGTGAACGAGCAAGTCGCCAGAGGTCTGTAACCGGGGTCTGTATCGTAGGATACGAACCCGCTCGCCAGCCAATCAAAGTGCAGGATTTGATGGAAACCGGACCGCGAAAAAAATAATGTACAGTATGTCTGATATGAAGTAGTGGGTGAGTGGATAAATGTCCAAGAGTGAGGAGTATGAAAGAAGGGAGAGATGTTAATTAGGTGCATTTCACATCTTCATACCTCACATCGGTAGCACTTAAGGTGAAAATTCTTCTCCAAGGCTACTACTCTGAGTGTTTCCTCACTGCCAGGGTCAGGAACGATTGGCTCATTGCAGCTCACACACAGAGGAGAAAAACGTCTGTGATCCAGCAGCAGAGCAGAAGCCACAAAAAGACGGATATATTGTTTGTCAATATATTTAATATTTTCTTATATTATTGAAATACTCATCAAATCTACTGAGGAACTAGAGGCGTCTTGCTCGGTTAGGATGTGTGTAGAGGCTCACCGGTGGTAATCAGTGACACAGTAGGGGTTGTTATTGTCATCAGTGATGAATGGAGAGCCCTCCAGTGTGCAGCTACAGGCAGTGCAACAGAAACAGTGAGCATGGAAACACTTGCCCACTGCTTTCAGCACGCGATCCGTGATCCGCTCCCCACAGCGAGAACAAACTGCCAGAGAGTTCTGAACACACGAAGGCAAAAATATTTCATCTGTCCCCACTGATTTGGCACAAAATATAAAATGCATGATTCCTAGCATGCTGTAGAAAATAAAACAGAAGACATGTACACTACCGTTCAAAAGTTTGGGGTCACCCAGACAATTTTGTGTTTTCCATGAAAAGTCACACTTTTATTTACCACCATAAGTTGTAAAATGAATAGAAAATCTAGTCAAGACATTTTTCTGGCCATTTTGAGCATTTAATCAACCCCATAAATGTGATGCTCCAGAAACTCAATCTGCTCAAAGGAAGGTCAGTTTTATAGCTTCTCTAAGGTGGTGTTTACATTAGACCGTATCCGTCTCGGATGCACTGTCCGTTCACATTAAAACACCAGGAAACGACTCCACAGGCGGAACAACTTGAATCCGCCAGGGCCCACGTATTCAATCCATTACGTATCTGATCCGGTGCTGTGTAAACATTGAGGAACGAGGATACGCTGTGCTGAGCTCTAGCTGACGTCGTCATTGGACAACGTCACTGTGACATTCACCTTCCTGATTCGCTGGCGTTGGTCATGCCACGTTGGTCATGTGACGCGACTGCTGAAAAACGGCGCGGACTTCACTTCCTGCTATTTGTCCCGAATCACTGCTCGTGCGCTTCACTCGCGCGATCTGTGAGCTGCGCAGGGCCGGAGTGCGCACCCTCCAGAGGGCACTTGCTGTTCAGGGCAGAGTGATTTGGAGCGCAGGATCCCTGCGGAGCCGAGCGTATCTGTGTATTGGCGTTGCTGTGTGCACGCGAATCGTTTTAAAAA
Source organism: Neoarius graeffei (assembly GCF_027579695.1). Taxonomy (NCBI): domain Eukaryota; kingdom Metazoa; phylum Chordata; class Actinopteri; order Siluriformes; family Ariidae; genus Neoarius; species Neoarius graeffei. The sequence continues at coordinate 52,182,729 of NC_083573.1, forward strand.
CGTTAATCTGATGATCCGCTGATACGGTCTAATGTAAACCCCACCTAAAGAGCTAAACTGTTTTCAGCTGTGCTAACATGATTGTACAAGGGTTTTCTAATCATCCATTAGCCTTCTGAGGCAATGAGCAAACACATTGTACCATTAGAACACTGGAGTGAGAGTTGCTGGAAATGGGCCTCTATACACCTATGGAGATATTGCACCAAAAACCAGACATTTGCAGCTAGAATAGTCATTTACCACATTAGCAATGTACAGAGTGGATTTCTGATTAGTTTAAAGTGATCTTCATTGAAAAGAACAGCGCTTTTCTTTCAAAAATAAGGACATTTCAAAGTCACCCCAAACTTTTGAACGGTAGTGTATAGTCCCTCTGCGCCTAAAGTTTGTGAGAGCTGAGGTAAATGGTGATTTTAAGTTATACAGACCACATTTATTGCAGCCAGCCACAAGAACACCAAAAAAATCCAATATTTAAAAACGCTGTGCTCCATCACCCACTCGCAACTGCAGCATGAATTAGCGCGAGTGCAAATCTACTGACTCACCACATAACACTCCTCACACTCTGGCGTTCCATCACGGTCATAGAACTGCATTCCCTGCAGGGGGCGCTGGCAAGTCATGCAGCAGAAACAGTGCGAGTGGAAAAGTTTGTCCATCGCCCTGACTGCAGGCTGAGACCTGGACAGAGCCTCTCCACACTTTCCACACACCTCTGGACACACAAGCATGGACAGGGTAAAACGAAGGAAAAAGATTAAATCGATCCATTAAAACCATGAATCCACAAAACACTGAAAGCACCATCACTAGAGACACAAACACAGTGGGAGGACACTTCTTATTTGTGCATAAGGTGAGCCATTTCTGTCACCTACGCCCTATTTATATTAAGTGAATATGAAATGGATGTGTGCAAGAGAGAGAGAGAGAGACTACCTGTAGGTGCAGAGGCAACGACTGGTGCACGGTTGTCCATGTCTTTAATAAAATCTTTGGTCATCCTTTCCAACTCTTCAACTTCTCGCATTGTCAGAGGAACACCAGTAGGGGGTGCACCTGCTCCAGGGCCTTTTGGCTGTGCAGCCTAGAGAGAGAAGAAAAAGACTCTACCTCTGCCCATAGATTCTTAACATTTCTATCTGAGGATCATGCATACTTCATAAAACAAATAATCACCACATGCACCTTGTCAATGAAGGTTCTCAGTCACAGGTCTTTCTTAAATGCCCGATAGTACATGCAGCTTCAAATTGTGAAAAATAATATTCTATCCACATTCACTGGATATGAACAATTGTGTGCGCCGATTGGCTACGCTACTACTAGGATATCAACTCGTACACCATGAGTAGAGAAAAACAAAATAACAGAGCATGTTGTTGAACCAACCGAGCACGAAATAAAAACTCTACTCGAAAACACAACCCCAAAAATTATCAAGTATTTAAAAGAAGCAAAGAATATAGTTCCCCTCCCCAAATCTCCTGCTCCACACTCCAGCCCAGTCAGTAATGCACCTTTAAGTTGGTTTGCCAACCGCCAAAACAAAAAACACCCTCAAGAAGAACCCCCCCCCCAAAAAAAAAAAAAAAAAAAAAAAAAACCACACAAAAAAAAAATGGAATAAAAAGTATTTGAGGGCGGCAGGGTGGTGTAGTGGTTAGCGCTATCGCCTCACAGCAAGAAGGTCCGGGTTCGAGCCCCGTGGCCGGCGAGGGCCTTTCTGTGTGGAGTTTGCATGTACTCCCCGTGTCCGTGTGGGTTTCCTCCGGGTGCTCCGGTTTCCCCCACAGTCCAAAGACATGCAGGTTAGGTTAACTGGTGACTCTAAATTGACCGTAGGTGTGAATGTGAGTGTGAATGGTTGTCTGTGTCTATGTGTCAGCCCTGTGATGATCTGGTGACTTGTCCAGGGTGTACCCCGCCTTTCGCCCGTAGTCAGCTGGGATAGGCTCCAGCTTGCCTGCGACCCTGTAGAACAGGATAAAGCGGCTAGAGATAATGAGATGAGATAATGAGAAAAGTATTTGATAAGAATGCATCTTTTTTTTCAAGAATTCATCTCATTCCCATCTCATTATCTGTAGCTGCTTTATCCTGTTCTACAGGGTCACAGGCAAGCTGGAGCCTATCCCAGCTGACTACGGGTGAAAGGCGGGGTACACCCTGGACAAGTCGCCAGGTCATCACAGGGCTGACACATAGACACAGACAACCATTCACACTCACATTCACACCTACGGTCAATTTAGAGTCACCAGTTAACCTAACCTGCATGTCTTTGGACTGTGGGGGAAACCGGAGCACCCGGAGGAAACCCACGCGGACACGGGGAGAACATGCAAACTCCGCACAGAAAGGCCCTCGCCGGCCCCAGGGCTCGAACCCAGACCTTCTTGCTGTGAGGCGACAGCGCTAACCACTACACCACCGTGCTGCCTTTTTCAAGAATTATCATTGCATTTTTCATAAATTTCTAGACATTTTGCAGATTTGTTTATATTCTAATGAAATGACCGTCAGACGTTTTGTATAATGGAATTTGCAAAAAAAAAAAAAAAAAAAAGTTGCATTTCTCAAAATCCAGTGAATGCGGATATAATAAAACAGTTATTCCACTCAGTCTCGTCATACATGACTTATAGCCACTATCAGCTCATGTATGACTCGATTTCATGGGATAACTTAAATAATTTAATTATGTTTTCAATACACACGGAAGTAATAAAATGGTCTCTGGACAAGTCCGCACCTTTACACCATTTTTCCCCAAAATGGCAGGATATAGGAATATGCATGAAAATCCAAGTAGCTCAGTTAGCCAGCTCAGTAACTGCTAGTGTGCACATTTAATCACTCTCATTTGATCAGGATCATTACTTAAGACCGCCATCTAGCTTGGAGTGCATGTTTTGGGGCTATAAGGACTAGAATATGCAAGCTTGTGATGTCATGAAGTGACCTGGCTTTTTCTACAAGGTTTTAAAAGGAAAAATGTGCCTGTCCATTTCAAACACCAATGAAGAGGAGGTAATAATTTAAGCATTTTTGAGTTTAAGAGCTCCCATATTTGGAGTGTAATCTTACGCTACGTTCACACTGCAAGGCTTAATGCTCAATTCCGATTTTTTTGTGAAATCCGATGTTTTTGTGAGGTCGTTCACATTAACAAATATATGCGACTTGTATGTGATCCTCAGTATGAACGAAAAGCAACCTAAAAGTGTTCCGCATGCGCATTGCAGGATACGACGACGTCACACGCAGTGAGCATGGCCAGTGTTTACGGAAGTAAAACCACCCAGTTGCGGTATGACCCATCCAATCTAGCTTGAATAGCTGCATCCCCCCCAAATGGAAATCAGCTCCCTAACCTCTGCGTCCTTCCATTGAGAAGATTCAGAACCTTCACAGCCCGAAGCGTCCCTCGCATTGATGTCATGCGCAGGGGCGCAGATACGTTTTTTTGAACTGGGAGGGACAAAAAACTGGGGGGGGCAAAGCTGCCAGCAAACCAACCCCAATATGCCTGTCAAACTTGTTAGTAACCATAGCAACCAAGCTCGAGCTCGCAACCTGTGCAGTCTGCGCAGCTCAACCAACCGAATATCAGTCTTTGTTTTATGTGAGTTGTTGCAACTATGTATACACTGCTGTGCACCTCAATAAACCGAATGGTAATTAGTCTTTTGATTTTTCCGTGAGGTTTGCCTTATGCAAAGAAAGACAGCATAGACGTTTTTTCCTCCCTATAAGTGGGGGGGACCGAGCGAGGTGAATTTAAATCTGGGTGGGATGAGTCCCACCCTCTATCTGCGCCCGTGATTATGCGCCATGTTGTTGTAACTTTTTTTGAGAGACCCGCCGCCTACTTCAGCGCAGAATAGTGACGTTTGTGGCTTGTTGATGACGTGTAAGTCGGATGAATGCGACCTGGCGGTTCAGACTGAAGTCGCATATGAAAAGAGCGGATAGGGATCGGAATTAGGACCACATATCCAAACAGCCTGGGTCGGATTTGAAAAAATCGGATCTGTGTCGTTCATATTGTCAATAAAAGATCGGATACAGGTCACATATGGGCGAAAAGATCGGATTTGAGTCACTTCAGCCTGCAGTGTGAACGCCTTTATGACCGCTCTGAGTGACTTCATCTCTAATAAAGTGATAAACTGATAAAACCCCTCCAAAGAGATGTAAACCTTCAAATAGGAGCTCATAAATCCACTTTAAAAAAAAAAAAATTATACCATCTACTGCTAAACAGACTCACTTTGGGTGGGGCTGGACTAGCCACTGCATTGCCATATGGTGATGCTGTGGAAGTGGGAGATGGTGCTGGTTTAGGTTGTGGAGAAGCTGGCAGTGGAGAGGTTTTCTCCTGATTGACAGAAAGGGAGGTTTTGGCATTACTGACAGCTGGGACAGGGGCAGGGACACTTGCTGGAGGTGCAGGAGGACCTGGTGGTGCAGCAGGTGGTGGAGGGAAAGAGATGTGAGAGGTGACTTTAGAGGCAAGATTAACCCCACGTGGAGCGGCAGCGCTCACGTTTCCAGGTTTGGGGCTAAAACTGGAAGCAGGCTGGCTGGGAGTGAATGTGGTCTTTGGAGCGGCTGCAGGTCCTTTACCCAGTGGTGGTCCCGATGCAGGAGCAGATGCTGTGCTTGTGCCACCTTGTCTCAGTGTAGTACGAGCACGCAGCTCTTCTGCCCAGGGGGCAGGCGGAGGGCGATCCTGCAACTCTGGTGGGGGCAGGAAAGACAGGGAGGGTTTGGGGGCTGTTGGAGGAGGAGCAGGTGCCTTTGGGGTGGGCACAGATGACAGTTGACTGGACACCTGGACCACAGACATGCAAATATAAGAATTGGGCTCTAGTTACAACAATGGTGTAAGCTTTAATATAGTTTTTTTTGCATTGTGTTACGGCATATTAAAAGTTAACTCAAAAGCTACAAGTGAATGGTAAGATTAAATACAAGTATAAAATTATACTCATACATACATACATACATACATACATACATACATGATCAAAAGGTCATGTACATATCTTTGTACCTTTGGACTGAAAGGTTTTCTTGTTTCCATTTCTGATAACATATCAGTTAGAGAGTCCAGCTGTTGGTCAAAACTAGTCTGCTTCTCCAACGATTTCTGCACAAAAGGAGGGCAAAAAAAAAAAAAAAAAAAAACCCTCGATGAGAAATTGCACAGGAAAGACTAAGAACATCAGAGACACGAAGCATGAAACTATGAGGGAAGAAAATAGGCCTGTTGTGAAATGTCCCTCTAATTAACAACCAATTAAGACACATCTGATCAAATTACCAAAGAAAACAACAATCAAGTGAAAAGAAACTGGTAATGACAAAGCAAAATTAGAGCCTAATGCTGGAGAGGGGAACCCAAACACCACAACAAACCATACTGCTAACTATTTGAGAGTAATTTACTCAATTAGTAAGACCCATTTGGATTGCTATAAGTTTACTTGAATGTAATCTTCTGCATTTCAGCACTTATAAACTACTTCAGCAGCTCCGCCACAATTTATAGCCCGTGCATTGTTCAGTACGAGTGCGTTTACTTTTAGTTTTACTGAGCCAGTACATGCAAACCTGGTGAAGTGTGTTCATAGCGTCAGGGACCACTTTTATAATCTGCTAAAATGTAACACGACTAGTTCAAAAATTCATGTTATCACCAATTCTAGCTAAAATGTCACTTGAAGGAAGATGGCACACTTTACATTTACAGTCAGAGCTTAATACTAGAGCCTACAGTCAACAATCAGATGCGTATTGCAGGATAAAAAGTAGCTCTCTTGTACGTGCAGTCTGTATCGCATAAAGCTTTAGAAAATCTTCCAAAATACAAAAAAAAAAAAAAAAAAGGTAGTTCAAAATACAGCTTAATCAAGTATTGCTTTAACTTCCACATGAGTGGATTCTGAGGCAACAGTAATGAAAATAAAAACAATACATCGGTGCTCATTCTACAACAGAACTCCATTTGCCACCTCTTTTTTTGCACTGTTTTGTATAAACTCAAGAAACTGTTGTGTGCGAAAATCACAGGAGATCAGCAGTTTTTGAAATACCAAAGCCAGCCCATCTGGCATCAACATCCATGCCATGGTTAAAGTCAGATCACACCATTTCCCCATTTTGACGTTGGAAGTGAACATAAACTGAAGCTCTTGACCTGTACCGGAATCATTTTATTACACTGGATAAGGGTATAAACGTGCAGGTGCACTGGTGTTCCTAATAAAGTGGATGGTAAGTGTACAGTACCAGTCAAAAGTTTGGACACACCTACTCACAGGTTTTTCCTGTATTTTGACTTCTACATTGTAGAACAATAAAGACATCAAAACTATGAAATAACATACAGAACATGTATGGTAAACAAAAAATAAATGAGTTTTAGATTTGTTACAGTAGCCACCGTTTATCTTGACGCTTTGCACACTACTGGCATTTTCTTAACCAGCGTCATGAGGTCGTCACCTGGAATGCTTTTCAATTAACAGCTGTGCCTTGTCAAAAAGTTAATTAGTGCAATTTCCTGCCTTCTTAACGTGTTTGAGATTAAACAGTAAATAATAAATTCTCATCTCATTATCTGTAGCCGCTTTATCCTGTTCTACAGGGTCGCAGGCAAGCTGGAGCCTATCCCAGCTGACTACGGGCGAAAGGCGGGGTACACCCCGGACAAGTCACCAGGTCATCACAGGGCTGACACATATGGCCCTTTTCCACTACCCTTTTTCAGCTCACTTCAGCTCGCTTCAGCTCACTTCAGCCCGACACGGCTCGCGTTTCGACTACCAAAGAACAGCACGACTCAGCTCGCTTCAGCCCTGCTTAGCCCCTAAAACTCGCACCGTTTTGGAGTGGGGCTGAAGCGAGCCAAAGCGAGCCGAGTGAGGCTGGGGGCGTGAGCAGACACTCCCCTGTGCACTGATTGGTGAGGAGGAGTGTCCTCACATGCCCACACACGCCCCGCGAGCACGCTGGGATCTGTAAACACTGCAAACCCGGAAGGAGAATAATTACGAATTACGAGAATTTCTGAAGCCTTATGCGCCTCGCCTCATCTATACGCTCTTGCCAGTATCTGTTCGCGTTGTCGGTGACAACAAGCCACAGCACCAAGACCAGCAACACTAATGACTTCATGTTTATTGTTTACTATCCGGGTCATGAGACTACCGCTTAAAAGCTCACTGATGTCACTGTTTGCGCTGCTTAACGACATCACGTGACGTCCACCCACTTTCGCTAACTCCACCCAATGTGTCCACCCACTTCCAGCCAGCACGGTTCAGCGCGGTTGTAGTCGAAATGCAACTCCAACAGCCCCGCTCAGCTCGACTCAGCCGCGTTTGTAGTGGAAAAGCGGCAATAGACACAGACAACCATTCACACTCACGGTCAATTTAGAGTCACCAGTTAACCTAACCTGCATGTCTTTGGACTGTGGGGGAAACCGGAGCACCCGGAGGAAACCCACGCGGACACGGGGAGAACATGCAAACTCCGCACAGAAAGGCCCTCGCCGGCCACAGGGCTCGAACCCGGACCTTCTTGCTGTGAGGCGACAGCGCTAACCACTACACCACCGTGCCGCCTAAATAATAAATTATTTATATATATATATATATATATATATATATATATATATATATATAAAAAAAATTATATATATATATATATATATATATATATATATATATATATATATATATATATATATATATATAGTAAATAGCCCTATTCCACAACTGCAGTAATCTAGGTCAAGAACCGCTCACTTAAGTAAAGAGAAAGGACAGACCAGTATTACTTTAAAACATGAAGTGTCAATTAATAAAAATAAAGAAAAAAAAACGCTGAATGAGAAGATAGTGTTGAAATATTTGATTGGTACTTTCTTATGCACACACAATTTGTGGGTGTGATTGGTTTCCCTCAGTAACTGCCTGCATTTCTGGCATACTTTCATGGACTTAAGGTGCAAATGCCACATCTATGATTAAGACAGGCGTAACCCAGGAAGGAACATATGATGCAGCAATAATTACGCAGACGTATGAATTTTGAATTTGTGAACCCAAATTGTAGTGTTAAATCAGTATTATAATGTAGTAAAGCCCCTGGCAACTTTTCATACTTACCGTATTTTCCGGACTATACGTCGCTCCGGAGTTTAAGTCGCATCAGCCAAAAAATGCATTATGAAGACGAAAAAAACATATATACGTCGCACCGGACTATAAGTCGCACTTTTTTGAAGGGTTATTCTATCCATAGAATCTGTGATTGTATCTGATAAGCGGCGCGTGGTTACTGCGCGACTGCATTGTTTATTTAATAAACGAACAGCTGAGCAGTGATAACGCGCCCTTTGCCCTGTAAGTAGCCTAGTCTGATTATTTTAAATATCTACTACTATCTTTAATACTATCACTATCGTTATTACTAATAGCCTATATTATTATTATAACTAATATTAGTAGCCTATTACTGATGCATTAATCAGTTTGCTTTTAGAATATTTTTACCGGTAGGGCTTATTATCGCCCCATGGCTCTTTCATCTGTGTTATTAAAGCTGTAGTCATCATCGAGGAGTGTCATTCTTCATTTTTGTCGAATTTTATTTCATCAAATCAGAGGTCAAGTAGGCTATAGGTATATCATCTCCAAAGACAGGTACGGTAGTAAAAACAACCGTCTAGTGAAAAAAAAAAAAAAAAAACACAACAACCGCTTTTAAATCCCCTACTTAAATCCTTAAAATGAGTCATTTAACTCATGTCTTGTGTGATCTGATCTCCAATGGTGAAATAAACCGGTTGTGATGAGTACAGTCTGTTATTTTAGAAGATAAATGTAATATATAATTTAATATATAGACTAATAAAAATTAATATTTTATAATATAATATCACGACATATTACTGTCTGTAACTGTTTGTCACTAAAGCGTTTTCTAAGATCATAATGTCTGATATTATTATTATTTTACACACACAATAAGCGCATGTGCTTTAAGTTATAGTAAACCATCCCCCGCCTTTTTTTTTTTTTTTTTTTTGAGTCGCCGGACCCACCCACCTCCTGCGTTCTGGGACCTCCCACTTCACAAATTAAGCACTGCCTAAAATCACTACATAACTTATTTAAATAACTATAGGCCTATCATTAATAATAAAACACAGGTCAATCAAGTTTATCAAGCTGATGATTTCACTCCAAATCAGCAAATCCATTGAATTCCTCATCCTCGGTGTCGCTTCTGAACAACTCTGCCTCCAGCGGCAGACGAAGCGCCGTTTCCTCTTCTTCTGCGTGGCTGTCGTCAGACTCAGCATCAGCTCCAGTTATTCCGCGGTGAAAAAAAAAAAAATATATATATATATATATATATATATATATATATATATATATATATATATATATATATATACACGTCGCACCGGAGTATAAGTCGCATGGCCAGCCGAACCATGAAAAAAAGTGCGACTTATAGTCCGAAAAATACGGTAGTTTTATTTATTTTATTTTTAAATGCTATTATCTATTTGAGGCCAACAGAAAAATAAACAACAGTTATCATTTGAAACCATTCTGAATATCGTGTTTCCTATTGGCCAGTTTGAGTGGGATGCGATTATGGGTCAGATCTACCAAAGTATCAGAATTCGCCATTACAGCAGCTCTTCATTTCGCCCAACTCCAGAAACCAGAAGAACTCCTTTCCTGCTCACTCACTCTCTGTGGGTGACAGTTAGCAAAAGTGCATCTACTGTAGCAGCATTTTACATGCATACATAGCTGTAGAAATGTATACAATGCTAGAAATACACCAACACCTCACACAATGAAAAAAGTGCTGTAGAAGCTCCCCCCATCATTCCTAGCCACTTTACTAGCATTTGCTTGGAGTGATCAATAATAGTTCTGCACACATCCATCAAGTGTTATGAGACTGATGCCTCAGTTTTATTTTTTCCTTCAATCCAGTGTTTCTGGTGGCATAAGGGTAGCGTTCATAAAACCTTCCGGTTTAGATGACATACATAAACAGTGACTTAAATTGTGGCACTGTGTTACACCTACAATCAGTATGTGATCTGAAATGGCCACATAATTTAGATCAAGCAGAAAATAGAAATTTTGGAGCTTTTTAACTTTAATTAAATTGTGGTGAGTGATGTATATTTTTCAAATCCATCACTGGCAATGCTTATTAAATTACATTAAGGATCAAGTAATTTTTACACAGTTGAAAAACACGATACCTGTAGCTTTAAATCTGAAGTCACATTAAGTCTGTGTCTGAATTCTTACCTGAAGACTGATACCGGTGCCAGGCTCAGGGAGTGGAGGTGCGGGAGGGGGAGGGGGAGGAGGAGGAGGAGGAGCAGGAGAAGAATCTGGGGGGACGAAGCTCACGTCTTCAGGAGGTGCTGGAAGGGGCAAGTCTTCTGCAACTGGGGGAGGGGGAGGGAATGCAGGGGGAGGGGCCTCAGATGCAGGGGGTGTGAGATGACATTCTGGGGGAGGGGCTGGCAGTTCTGCGTCCACTGGAGGAGGAGGGGGTGGAAAATCTGGCCAGAAGAGGCAGGGGAATGGTTTAGAAACATGCCAGTCATAGCAATAACCAAGCACCAAATAAATAAATAAGTTGTATTGCAATATCCTATATCCTAAGGGGGGGGACTGCCATTTAGCATAATACTTTAAGAATACTTTTCAAGAATGCAGTGTCCCCTCTCAAAATTAAAAGGAAATGAGCATTAACAGCTAGTTTAATCATATTCATAGCAATGATTTAAGGGGACATGCCATAGATTTTTTTTTCTTCCCGCTTATTTTCGAGATATGAGTGATTCCACGCTTATGGGTACTGAAATGGGGACATGAACTTATTTTTAAAAATTCACCTAAAACCATTTCTTTTTTACCATCAGGTCACAAAACAGGGCGGCACGGTGGTGTAGTGGTTAGCGCTGTTGCCTCACAGCAAGAAGGTCCTGGGTTCGAGCCCCGTGGCCGGCGAGGGCCTTTCTGTGCGGAGTTTGCATGTTCTCCCCGTGTCCGCGTGGGTTTCCTCCGGGTGCTCCGGTTTCCCCCACAGTCCAAAGACATGCAGGTTAGGTTAACTGGTGACTCTAAATTGACCGTAGGTGTGAATGTGAGTGTGAATGGTTGTCTGTGTCTATGTGTCAGCCCTGTGATGACCTGGTGACTTGTCCAGGGTGTACCCCGCCTTTCGCCCGTAGTCAGCTGGGATAGGCTCCAGCTTGCCTGCGACCCTGTAGAAGGATAAAGCGGCTAGAGATAATGAGATGAGATGAGGTCACAAAACATGTAATCTTTAATGAATGATAGGTTAAAAGATAACTTTAATTTTCTGAGATGTAATAAAAACATATTTATATGCCAAAGTCAAGCCTATGAGTTCCAAAATGATGTCTGTTACATTACTTCTGTTACGATTGTCCATCTCGCGTCTGTTACAAATTAATTACAATCTAGCTCTATACCATGTTAATCTTATTGAAAGAATGCGCATGTTTATTCTACTACACATGTTTATTAATTATATTTGCTAAAACATCACCTTCCTATGTTTCAAAAAGTAATTCTACATTGTTAAAATTGAGAATATATATATGTCCACAACACTTCTGTTACATTCTGACTTTGGCATATAAATGTTTTTATTACATCTCAGAAAATTAAAGTTATCTTTTAACATATCATTCATTAAAGATTACATGTTTTGTGACCTGATGGTAAAAAAAAAAAGAAATGGTTTTAGGTGAATTTTTAAAAATAAGTTCATGTCCCCATTTCAGTACCCATAAGCGTTTTTAATCTCTAGCCGCTTTATCCTGTTCTATATATATATAGAACAGGATATATATATATATATATATATATATATATATATATGCAACTTGGGACATACTGGACCTTTAAAAGTGGACTGTTACCTTCACGGTCTATCATAGCCATAGAAAAATGGGTGGAGAGAACAGGCAGTTACAAAGCGCATGCTTCTTAGGCTACGTTTACATTACGTCGAATCAGCGGATTCGCGTTTACACTAAAACCGTTAGCCGTGCACACAGCAACACCAATACACGGATACGCTCGGCTCCGCAGGCATCCTGCGCTCCAAATCACTCCGCCCTGAACAGCGAGTGCCCTCTGGAGGGTGCGCACTCCGGCCCTGCGCAGCTCACAGAGCGCACGAGTGAAGTGCACAAACCACGATTCGGGACTGAGCCGCTGTGTGTGTGATCCCAGCGCACATCACTTACCACTTGCAAGTGGAAGGATGGCAAGCCTAAAGACAATCATAACTACACAATGGGCAGTATTTGCATCAGTATTTGCAGTATTTTCATACTTTTATACTCTTTAATGAAAGGTGATACAAGGCGGAAGTCCGCGCTGTTTTTCAGCAGTCGCGTCACATGACCAACGCCAGCGAATCAGGAAGGTGGATGTCACAGTGACGTTGTCCAATGAGACGCCAGCTAGAGCTCAGCACAGCGTATTCGCGTATTCTGAATGTTTACACAGCACCGGACCAGACACGATCTGGATTGAATACGTGGACGCTGGCGGATTCCCGTTTCCTGGCTTTTCCAGGGGGTTTAATGTAAACGGACAGTGCGTCCGCGAAGAAAACGAGACAGATACGGTCTAATGTAAACGTAGCCTTACACAGAAGCTCCTCATTTTTTTAATGACTGCCCATAGCAATCTGAATCAAGACGAAGGAGCCGTACCAACTCAGCTGTGCCAAATCTGCGTCAACTGCCAGTCCACAAGTAAAATTCTGTACTGGATTTTGGAATAGATTTCTGATTTTGGACTGAACCCTAGTTTGCTTGCATGGCCAGTCAAAGCCCTCAGGTTAACGTTAGCTGACCAGCTAATGTTACATTCTTTCCATAGCTACCGTATATTATCTGAATTGACCATAGTATTGGCATTAAAAGCAGCTTTTAGTTTGATGAATTTGTTAGCTACCATGCACTGAGGTGAGCTCCTGTCAGCACTTAAGTTAAAAAGGGTTCTTTATCACCACTTCAGGCAGTTAGCTGTTGCAAGTTCGGGTTAGCTCGGCAAGGTAGCTTACCTAATGCTAGGAATGTGACCAGGCACACACGTTATGTAAATATTTTATGCATACAATGTTATTTTTAGAAACCCACTTTAGAATATTTGTTTCATATGTCCACAAGCATCTGGATGTCATTATAAAAACAGCAGCACGAAGACCTTAGCAAAACAATTCCATGGGTGTGTTTGACAGCTCTAGTTTAAAATATATTAGCCAATCAGAGTAAATACATTTGCATATTTAATATTTTAAAGCACAGCTACAAAATCAGCCCATTTTATCCTATAGGGTTTTCATATCACGCTAAATAGAACCAACACATTCCCCCCCCCCCATTTATTTAAATAAAAAACAACCTCAAGCTTTACAAAAAGCACCTCAGAGAATAATGTAAAATACTTGAAGTGTACGGCATGTTCCCTTTAAAGTCATGACACACTCACCCTATTAATTAATTTCATACATTTAGTCATCTGCCTTTAATTTGAAAATTAATATTTCATACATCATATTAAAATGTGTTTAGGATAAACTTGTTCTCTTACTCCAAGTGGTTACTTAGATCATTGCAAAATTAATACACAGCACTGTTCTTCGACTTTGTTTTTACACTTTTCGTTCAGGTACATGTGCGAGGTCACGTGGAACAAATGGTTACTGGGGGAGTAGTGATCCTCTATTTTATATGGTGGCTGCCTGAATGCAAATGCTTCAGAGTAAGACACTGTTCTTGAACTGAACTGAGAAATGAACTTGGGATTTTAATATGATATGATCTTTAGTGAAACCAGAGTTGATTTAGGGCATGGTTTAACTTTCCATTCCAACATTGTGTTAACCAATGAACTTCTTTTGAAATTAGTCTTCAAACTAGTTCAAAGTCAAGGAAAAAGTTTGACAAGACTTATCTGATGAACAACGAGCAGACAAGTCTGTTCTCAGGAGATGGTGTCCATTTTCAGCACACTAAGGCCAAGTTTACATTAGACCGTATCTGTCTCGTTTTCTTCACGGATGCACTGTCCGTTTACATTACACCGCCTGGAAACGGGAATCCGCCAGGGTCCACGTATTCAATCTACCGTATTTTCTGGACTATAAGCCGCTACTTTTTTCCTAGGTTTTGAACCATGCGGCTTATACAAAGGTGCGGCTATTCTGTGGATTTTTCTTCCACCGCTAGGGGCGCTCTAACCGGAAGTAGAATCAAAAATAAGATAGACGAAAAATCAATGCAAAGAAGAATTAGCAGATCTTTAGCAGATAGAACACGCACGACAAATTACTAACTGGTAATTATTTTCAAATCCAGTGAAGATGATTAAAGTGACTTGTGGTTTCAAACACAGGAGAAATGAAGGTAAATAAATACCGGTTATTTTCTCTTGGTTCTGTTCCATTTTAATCAGCAAAGTTGCTGCCGTGTTAAAAGGCACTGTTCGGAAAGAATCTGTTCAGGTACATACATGTACATTTGCAGTACAAAATCGTTCTGTACATGCAGTAAATATCTAATTTTTCAACATAGATATCTGCGGCTTATAGCCCGGTGCAGCTTGTGTGTGTGTGTGTGTGTGTGTGTGTGTGTGTGTGTGTATATATATATATATATATATATATATATATATATATATTTTTTTTTTTAAATAGAGCGGATGCGGCTTATATACAGGTGCGCTCTATAGTCCAGAAAATACGGTAGATTGTGTCTGGTCCGGTGCTGTGTAAACATTGAGAATATGCGGATACGCTGTGCTGAGCTCTAGCTGGCGTCGTCATTGGACAACGTCACTGTGACATCCACCTTCCTGATTCGCTGGCGTTGGTCATGTGACGCGACTGCTGAAAAACGGCGCGGACTTCCGCCTTGTATCACCTTTCATTAAAGAGTATAAAAGTATGAAAATACTGCAAATACTGATGCAAATACTGCCCATTGTGTAGTTATGATTGTCTTTAGGCTTGCCATCCTTCCACTTGCAAGTGGTAAGTGATATGCGCTGGGATCACACACACACAGCGGCTCAGTCCCGAATCGTGGCTCGTGCACTTCACTCGCGCGCTGTGTGAGCTGCGCAGGGCCGGAGTGCGCACCCTCCAGAGGGCACTCGCTGTTCAGGGCGGAGTGATTTGGAGCGCAGGATGCCTGCGGAGCCGAGCGTATCCGTGTATTGGTGTTGCTGTGTGCACGCTAATCGTGTATTGGCGTTGCTGTGTGCACACTAATTGTTTTAAAAACGTTAATCTGATGATCCGCTGATACGGTCTAATGTAAACATGGGCTAACTAAAGCCTGTCTACCAATGTCCAAGACCTCTGGCAACTCTTCCTCAGTCATCATTTTAGAGAATAATTCTCTCTCAAACATGCGCCTTGTTACCTCCAGATCCAACCACAGAGCTATGAATTTACAGTATACTCGGTTTCTTGATGTGAATATGGAATTTGCTAATTCTAAACAAACAATCTTGACCAGTTATCCCAAAATATCAGTCACACGCTATTTTCACCCAAAATAATGCAGTCCTCACATTTGAAAAAGCAGTCTTACCATCACTAATGGATGAAGGTGGTGGTGGAATCTCTCCAACTCGACCAATTGTAGCTGTGCTCGCAACTGACGAAGAGAAGGTTGGAGACTGTCCTTTGGGTCGAGGAGGGGCCACAGAGGCAAACTTTTTCGGCTGGTTGTAGAAAGAAGGTGTCGTGACTTGGAAAGACAGGGAAGAAGTTACCATAAAGGGCTTACTTCCATTGGAGTCCTCCATCTTGTTCTGTGTAAAAAGGGAGGGGGGAGGGGAAAAAAAAAAAAAAAAAAGAGCTAAAGAAAATCCATTCGCCCATAGATTTTCATGGCATAAGCACATGCTTCATGAAAATATGCTGCAGTTACATTGTGTTCACTATCATTTCCGGGGTGCCAATAATAGTGGCATAGATTTTTAATTATATGATGAATTTGTTTTTCCTTTTACCTCCTAAGGCCCAAGCTGTTTTTTTTTTTACATGCATTTTTTATTTCTCTTTGCTATTTGGGCTTATTAGAACCTGATTAGAATAAAAACTAAGCATCATCTTTTGATAAGATGTACTTTTAGAGAAAAAGTATGTCCACATATGTGGATTCTTGTTCCGAATTTCCATAAAGTGCTGTCCACGCATGTGACCGCTAAGCCCTAGGAGGTTAAATAAATTTTTCAATTAAAAGGTTGGATTTCTTATTTTTTTTCCCTCCCAGTGTGAGATGGAGCTGCTTCACCAAAAGGTGGATTTTCTCTAACCCCTTTTACTAATTTTTACAAGGACCGACAATAATCGTGGAGGGTGCTGGAACATAACTGCTGCATTTCATTTACTCTTGGCTTTCCCCCTTGTTTATCTTTAGATGTCAAGATGGTTACTTAGTTGCCGGAGTTGTTCAAGTCTGCGGTTTCATTCCCAGCTTGTTTTGGGAATGTAACTCATCCATGAAGTCATTTCTCATCTATTTTATTACAAACCATTACAATAACAGCAAAGAACTGAACCCTGACAAAACAAAAAGACTTGCAAATGTTTAACCCTTAAGCTACATGCATCATATTACTAAAACTTTTGATAGATTATACTCAACTCTGCTGTAAACAAGACACTTGTGATGTTTTATGAAATGTGTGTTCATCTTCAGAGCAGTAGGCCTACATCACAGCCTTGGAGAGTGTAAACCTTTCGAATCACCTTTGTTTCTGAAACTTGGTTAACAATGGTAATGACACTTTGTGCAGCCCTGCACTAGAGGTTTGATACGCGGAACAGAGAAAACAAGTGGTTAAGCATGTTTGCATGTCTGTGCGTTGACACAGGGAGAGAATTTATGGGCAAGTGTAGCACACAAAAGATGCAGACAAACAGAGGCGTGGCTTATACATCTATCATATTTAAGCACGTCACTTGTGCTTTGTGACATGGTGAACTGGGGGGCCATAAAGGGATGCATGTGGTCAGCAACAATATTCAGACAGGCTGTAGCATTCAACAACGTTCAATTTGAATTAAGGGGACCAATTTGCACTAAAGAAACATTCCCCCAATACATTACACTTCTACCACCAACAGCCTGAACTGCTGACTAGAGCCCTGCACTCCCGCGGGAGTCCCGCAGGACCCGCTGCAAAGCAGTGCGGTGCGGGACAAATTTTGAAAGCTCATTGCGGGCGCGGGAGTGCACAATGCGGGCGCGGGCGGGAGCAGTGATAAGCTGCAGTCCCGCTAACTAAAAATAAAATTTATTGTGTTTAAAATAAAATTTATAAATTATTAATTTATGTCTATCATATATAATTTGTGCTGGATATTTTATTTGGCATTAATAAAAACATTTTAAGATGCCTAAATTTGCAGAGAGAGTCAGATTGCCATTGATCACCCTAACGGGCAATCCTTTGATCACTCTAATGACTCGCCGTTCACACCCAGCCTCCAGTGACACACACGAACATGATGCCTCAATGACACCTTAGATGAGCTGGTCATCAGAATTCTGATTCTGATCCAGGAGAGGATAAATATCTCTCGTACGTTTCCGATTCCTTTCCTCTTCCGTGTTTGAGATCTCCGATCATGGCAGAAGAGCAGAGCTCTACACACCACGGGAGAGCGCATACTTAAATGATTAGCCTACTTAAATAATTATTATTAGGTCTACATGTTGCCATTTCAACATTCCGAATTCAGAAACAAGGTAAACAATAACAAACGTGAACGTGAGCTGTAGATATTTATGCTCAAATCCACTAAAAGTAGGGGGCGGGGCACCATCACGCTGTGTCAAGACAAGAACTTTCCTGAGAAATAACGCGAACGTCTGCATCATGCAGGATTTGCGGGCGGGAGCGGGACAAAATATGGCAGATGCGGGCAGGAGCGGGACTGAAAATCATAATTCTTGCAGGAGCGGGCGGGAGCGGGACTGAAAAATCCGACCCGCGCAGACCTCTACTGTTGACTCAGGCAGGTTGGGTCCATGGATTCATGCTCTTGATGGCAAATTCTGACCCATCTGCAGGTCACAGCAGAAACCATGATTCTTCAGACCAGGCAATGTGTTTTCAATCAATACTGACTTCCCCAGCCAAGCTTTGTTGTGTATAACCCAGGCTGTATCACGCTATGAAGCCAACGAGACCTACAAGTTTCAACAATGCTGCAACCATAAGGTAGTGATTGCTTATGTTGTCCTTAAATAGTTCCCTTACATCATCGCTCTTCCTGGATATCTACCAACCCACTGAGTTTACTTCCAACACACCTGGCTCGAATATTCAAATGCTGCTGTGAAAGGCTTTTGATAAACAAGATAAGCTCTGTGGGAGGCCATAAGCCTTTCGATCCAAAGTTTTAAAATTGAGTGACCGTGTCCTCACGCCACAAGTGCAAACTTAAGGTTATAAAACCACCATTTTTTTTGTACAGAGATTCTTTCATTGGTGGGAAAAAAATAAAAACGGGCACAAACGGATCCTTTAACCGTGGTTACACTATTTAAAAAAAAAACCTCATGTTATTCTCTTTTGTATGGGATAGAATAGAATGCCTTTATTGTCACTATACACATGTACAATGAGATTAAAGCATCTCTAATAACAGTGCAAACAGCGTGTAGAGAGAGGGGAAGGGGGGAGAAAGAAAAAAAGGGGGGGTGCACAGTCTGAGGTGTATGTGTTGTGTTACACATTATGGAGTGAGGTATTGCACATATAAACTATTGCACAGAGACAGTCACATTATAAATTATTGCACGAGAGAGTCACATTATAAGATAAAATATTACACATTATGAAGTATTGCAAGGTAAGGTGCACAGTCCTGGGGTGTACGTGCTGTGTGTAAGGTGCACAGTCCTGGGGTGTACGTGCTGTGTGTAAGGTGCACAGTCCTGAGGTGTACGTGCTGTGTGTAAGGTGCACAGTCCTGAGGTGTGTGTGCTGTGTGTAAGGTGCACAGTCCTGAGGTGTATGTGCTGCATTTCACATTATGGAGTGTGGTATTGCACATTATAAAAGTATTAGATAGAGTCATCTTATAGAGTACTGCACATTATAAATTAGTAAAATAGACTATAAAGTGGGCGGCACGGTGGTGTAGTGGTTAGCGCTGTCGCCTCACAGCAAGAAGGTCCTGGGTTCAAGCCCCATGGCTGGTGAGGGCCTTTCTGTGTGGAGTTTGCATGTTCTCCCCGTGTCCGCGTGGGTTTCCTCCGGGTGCTCCGGTTTCCCCCACAGTCCAAAGACATGCAGGTTAGGTTAACTGGTGACTCTAAATTGACCGTAGGTGTGAATGTGAGTGTGAATGGTTGTCTGTGTCTATGTGTCAGCCCTGTGATGACCTGGCGACTTGTCCAGGGTGTACCCCGCCTTTCGCCCGTAGTCAGCTGGGATAGGCTCCAGCTTGCCTGCGACCCTGTAGAAGGATAAAGCTGCTTGAGATAATGAGATGAGATGAGACTATAAAGTCAGAGCATATCTGAGTTCAGGGTGGTTATTAGCCTGGGCCCGCCCATCCTAAGCGTGACGCAACACGAGGGCCTGTTCCGAGCTTAGTCTGGCCAGGCAGGCTATCTACAGCATTTCCAAGCTCCCGAAAAATCGGGAACCAATCAACTTTGAGCATCTCCAACGGCCCTGGGTAGAGGCGTGTTCAAGGCAGTGACGTAGTAGAACTGCGACCGGAAGCCATAGGTTGTTTACAGAATCTATGCCGGAAGCGCTTCATTCACATCACGAACATGGAGCAGCGGCAAGCCTTTAACACAGCGGTAGATGCTGTTGAATGCTTTCAATACGGGAAGTTCTCATTGAAAACGGAGCAAAGAGCAGCCCTGGAGGTATTTATTGAAAGGAAGGACGTTTTCGCCTTGCTCCCGACCGGCTTCGGTAAGAGTTTAATCTACCAGTTAGCCCCGTCGCGTCACATACGTCAGAGGAAAGAGTGATGTGATTGGTTTAAGCTTCGTCACAGCCTTTTCTGGCTTCGACCAGTAGCAAACTGAGGCTTTTCAGGGAGGCGGGTCAACCACGGGCTCGGGGAAACGGTTGGGCTTAATATCTTGGCCAGACCAAATGCTCGCAGAGCTTTGAAGGTCACGTTAGCCAGGCTAGGTGGTTATGGCTTTTTGGAAAATTTTGGATAAATTCACGTTTAAAATTTGTGTCCGGAATGTATACCGGTACATTTCTGTAAATCTGCATTGCAGCAATGCCTATTGTTAAAAGGCTCTGTACAAATAAAATTGATTTGAGTTGTTTTTGTTACATGATCTTCAGTGTCATGCTATGTTCCAGGTCTTCTACAGCTCATTAGATGTGGTCATTTGTCATGGTTTACAGTTATTTAGCCCAAGTCTTTTACCACAACTCTAAGTTCTTTAGAAATTAGCACAAGATCCAAGAACACTTCATTTTTATTATGAATGCTTACTGATCATGTTTAAAGACATTTTATGGATTTTTTTTTTTACGAAAGTGGCAGAGATTCCGATTGAAAAGTCAATTTCCCTGTAAACTAGCCACAGCTTTGAGACTCGTCTTGATCAAACAACCCTTACAGCTTAGCGCAATTTCTCCTTCATCTTGCTTCACAATTGCTATATTATAAACAATTGATATTAATTTTGGTTGTGTTGTCACTCCTAAAGATTTATATTGCACTTTTATTTAATTTCCATTCGTTCTAGGATACTTTAGTGGAAGTTTCTTTCGTTTGTTTACATATCGCAACTGTTGGTTACTTCTTAGGTCGACAAAACACGTCAAGCAGGGCAAGACACACAACCCACTGGTTAATTAATTCAGCAAACGCGTAATCATTGACAGCCAGTCGAATCTGTGATATGATCAGAAGTGACTGGAGTTATCTATGAAGGTACCAACAATTCAAGGTTTAGTACAAATATCCAAAGAATCAGCAGCAGAAATTCCAGCTTCCGGTCCCTAAGCAATCCTGATAAACCTCTTCCTATATCAAGGGGAGTATTTTTTTTTTTTTCGATTAATGTGACCATAATCCGGGCGGCACGGTGGTGTAGTGGTTAGCGCTGTCGCCTCACAGCAAGAAGGTCCTGGGTTCGAGCCCCGTGGCCGGCGAGGGCCTTTCTGTGTGGAGTTTGCATGTTCTCCCCGTGTCCGCGTGGGTTTCCTCCGGGTGCTCCGGTTTCCCCCACAGTCCAAAGACATGCAGGTTAGGTTAACTGGTGACTCTAAATTGAGCGTAGGTGTGAATGTGAGTGTGAATGGTTGTCTGTGTCTATGTGTCAGCCCTGTGATGACCTGGCGACTTGTCCAGGGTGTACCCCGCCTTTCACCCGTAGTCAGCTGGGATAGGCTCCAGCTTGCCTGTGACCCTGTAGAAGGATAAAGCGGCTAGAGATAATGAGATGAGATGAGGTGACCATAATCCAGAGTTGTGCTAGGAGACTTCAGAACTTGTGCTAAGAGACTTTTGCGCTAAATAACCAGATACCTTTGGTCACAACCAAGGTGAAAATCTAAACTAAAAGCAAACTAAATAAATACTGCTGCAGTGGTTGTTGGTTCCCAGCATCAGCATGGCTCCGCGTCAAGCACTTCATGTTCTGGCATGAGAAAAACAGCAAGATTTTCCGAAGGCATTTCTGAAATGCTGAGATCATGAAAACAAGAGGTAGAATTCTGCTCCGTCAGAGCTTAATATAGCAAACTGATATTAAGAGAGACATTTAAGGACAGAGATCAGTACAGCCTTTCAAAGTGCAGTGAGGGAGAAGGGGGGGGGGGTTCATTATTGAAACACTCAGTGTACGAGGAAGCTCTTATTAAATTTCTTGGATAATGTTTATTTAAATCAACCAGCATTGGCCAGCTAATGTTAAATATTTAACACAATGATTTCTTTTCCATGAGAAAACTGGTGAATATACAAGCGACTTGCACCACAGTTTTTCATTTGTAGCTGACTGTCAGACAAGTAGGTTCAACAAGCAGTCCCACTGACTTTTGCAAAACAAGTTTATGTATGCACGTTTAAATGCAATGCATGTCACAGGGAGCTGCGTCTCAATGCTGTAATTATAGTGCGTGCTTCCAAATGCCACAGCCTGCTACGCTACACATTTCAGCCAAGGTACAATCTGGCTGATGGTTGGAGTGTTTGTCACCTCAAGATGCTAGTAAGACTTTTTTTTTTTTTAAACTTTCGATGCAAGAACACAGTTCATTAGATATAATCCCAACTAATTGGTGACTTTTTATAGCGGTCACAAAGTCAACTTGGATTGATGCATCTTTATAAGGAAAGACTAAGGCCGAATCCCATTTCACCCCTTGGACCAACCCCTTGGCCCTTCCCCTCCATTTTGCGCGTTCACGTGAAGGGGTAGGGGTATCCCAATCCCAGTTAACGCGGAGGGGTAGGGGAAGGGGTAGGGCTTCTGTACCCCTCCAAACGGAGATTTTCCTGGAACTGACTCCGAACGAAGGGGTTTGAGTGATTTCCCACAATGCTATGCGGATTTCAGCGAGAGTTCATGTGGATTTCAGAAAGATGGCGGTTCCCGCGGCAAAAGATTGTCATAAATGTATTTTCTCCATTATTTACGTGTTTTAAGTTGTTATCCAGAGGAAACACGCCGCTTGATTCGCTTTCGAGCTGAGAATGAGCAGCGATTTCTGAAATCCAAGCTGCTGCTAAAAAGCTTTGGGAGTGAGTATTGTTTTCGGTTGCTTGACTGCGTACGTTTTGTTCTGTTATTCTCGCTTTTATTGTTTACATGAGTGTTCTGACACCTCATTCTGTCGGATGTGGTGCACGAAGCGCCAAAGATATCCCATTCAGTGGTGTTAGTTAACAAATCACACCCTGCCAGCAGAGATTTCTGGTTCTGCCTCTGGCTCTGACTGTAGCGGCTGGTCGCAGCCAATGACGCATTTGGTCGCGTTTTGCTAACGTAAACGCTGACGGAGGTACGCGATGACGTATGCGATCGTTGAAGGGCTATCCCAATACGTAGGGGTTGAATTTCAAGCCCTATCCCTTGTAGCTCAGTTTCAAGGGGAAGGGCCAAGGGGAAGGGGGAGGGGAAGGGGGAGGGGTAGAAATTAGAATTGGGATCGGGCCTAAAGGCCTCTGCATGCTCTTGCGACAAGGCTTTCGCAGATAGCTTTTCGCAGACAGTTGTAATTTATCGTTGTGCGGGGAGTAATAGGCGTGCGCGATGTTATTCACCGGCACAACGCAAGGGGGCGCGAAGTCGCTAGGAGTAGTTGGTGGGTGTGGTTAGTGGAGTGTTTATCCTCCGGTTACTTATAATGACTAGAACTTTTTTTTTTATAATGACTAGAACTGGAGTCATATAGATGTACGTACTTCCTCAATCAACCGCTCTTCATGCTGCTCCATCTTCGCTCGTGTTTTTAAAAATGCCGGTCATGAAAACAAACCAAACTGGGAAAGTAGGGAAGCGGAAGTGCGTGTACAGCGGATGTAGAGTGGACCAATCAGAGCCCTCTTGTCTGCGAGGCTTCTGCGGTGGTCACAATTTTTGGGAGGTGCGCGCAGAGCGTCTGCGAAGGTGGGGGGGCTACGCAGACACTGTCTGCGACGCTATCTGCGAGGACTGGGTTGTCAGCATAAATTGGCCTTTAAGGCTACCTCTCTTCCCAGGGAAGTCAGAAAACTTTTCCTTGGTCTGTATTAATGAACAGGGATGTAATGATGCAAAACATCTGACTATACGCATCATAGGAATCAGCATTCTATTAATTATGCATCTAAGGCACTTAGACGGTTTGAACACCAAAGGTCCCAAACAAGGCAATTAAAGAATGCACACTGGGCCTGATAGCTCTGGATCACAATGATCAAAATGCATTATATTGCATGTTATATGGTTAAACAACCATGTTAATCAGCATGGGGGGAAAACAAACAAACAAAAGCTCTTCAGTGGCTTTCAAACGACACTAGCCCTGTCCCGCTGTGAGCTACAGCGCCTGAGAAAGAGGTTGAGAGACTCTGGCTTTTTAGCCGACTTTGAAGCTCTATTTCCAGTTAAAATTACACCTCAGGCCCTGCTACGGAGCTCATTAGGTTTTAACCAAATCATTTTCCCTGAGTCACAGACTTTGTTTATTCAAAAAATACTCTGTTTATTCAAGCAAATTTTGGGGAGAACTTACACATTTAAGATACGGTGAATCTCATCTCATTATCTGTAGCCGCTTTATCCTGTTCTACAGGGTCGCAGGCAAGCTGGAGCCTATCCCAGCTGACTATGGGCGAAAGGCGGGGTACACCCTGGACAAGTCGCCAGGTCATCACAGGGCTGACACATAGACACAGACAACCATTCACACTCACATTCACACCTACGGTCAATTTAGAGTCACCAGTTAACCTAACCTGCATGTCTTTGGACTGTGGGGGAAACCCATGTGGACACGGGGAGAACATGCAAACTCCACACAGAAAGGCCCTCGCCAGCCACGGGCCTCGAACTGGGACCTTCTTGCTGTGAGGCGACAGCGCTAACCACTACACCACCGTGCCGACCCTACGGTGAATCTATAGTACATATTGTTTACAATATTAAATCTGCATTCATAGCAAATTTTGCTTTATGTAATTTTCGAAAAGATAAGCAAGTCTCTTCCTCTGCATTCAAATTTTGTTCAAAATATTCTGGAGTTTAAGTGAATGAAGCTTGTATCATGAATCCAAATGTGATGTATTCTTACAACCCTATTAATGAAAAAGCTGGTCATATGTTATTGCATTACATTCCAACATTTTACATTATTCAATAAGGTTTACAGGTAAACAAACCCGGCACTGGAAAAGCATACTGCTCTTCTGTTGGCCACACAGAAGCCATCGTACAAATTTTTAAAACATTTAGATTTTAGACAAACATCAACACCTAATACGATACTCATGTCTGTGCCATGAATTAAAGATAACGTGTCTGAAACTAGTGGTGATTTTTTTTTTTTTGCAAATTATGTAAGCACCCATTGCTGTTCAAATGGCTAAAAGGCAGCCTGCTGGCTTGGACCACAGAGGGTTATTATGAAAATCCCCCGATTGGACTCATGATGACCCTCTTCCCTTTAATCCAGCCATTGCTTTGATGTTTGGAACAATCGTGTCTACACTTCTCTGTACTGCTTTCCAAACAGCCTCTGAATCAAACCATGTGGATGTCAAGATTTATAGTGTAGGTCAGAGACAACGACTCTCTTTATATATAAAAACCACTGCAACACACAGCTTCACGCAGAGAACAACTTTTGTTCTTCAGTTTGGAGGAAAACCCAAATAAGTCAAAGATGATGATTTTGATGAACTATTCACACAGGTCAGCCAATACAAAGTGTGAGCCAGTTCTTGACCACTAGAGAAGTTATTCTGAGGAAATATCCATCATGGGCGAAATAATAGTGCTATAAAGGCTAAATAAGGTTCAGGTCACTAATAAGGAATCTGTGGATAACTCCATGGTTCTTCTGGGCACAGATTCCTTAAGTTTGCCTAACCTCAGCCCAACCTCAAACTCAACGGAAGGCAAAGCAGTATATAGTTAAGGTGTGATTATAGCGGCTCCTTTTTTCTTTTATCCTGTCCGAGACTGAACTATTCTATTTGGCTAAAAATTGCATTAAAGACAGGTGTGAAAGATAACGATTGGAAGTGTAAAACTTAATGCTATACAAAACACGAAACTGGAATTTACAATCTGCAGTTAATTTTCAAAGCAATTTCTTGCCTGACAAATGTAATTAATAAGCCACTGAAATATCTGACATACACTATATTTTGCACTTTATAAAATCAGAAAAAGTTGGGACGGTATGGAAAATGCGCAAAAAAAGACTTCTAAATTTAAATTTTACTCATATTTCATTGCAGACAGTATGAACAAGATTTCATATTTCATCTGGTCAGCTTCATTCCATTTGTTAACATACATCCATTCCTGCATTTCAGGCCTGCAACACATTCCTAAAAAGTTGTGAAGGAGCAATTCAGGGCTAATAATGAAGTAAAGCAACTAATTAATGAGGTGAAACGAAACATGTGTCATCAACAGGTGACTAAATCATGATTTGGTACAAAATCCGTATCCAGGAAAGGCCTAGTCTTTGAGGAGCAAAGATGGGGTAAGGATTACCAGTTTGTCAACAAGTGTGTGAGAAAATAATTGAAATGTTTTTATATTAAAAAAAAAAAAAGTTCCTCAAAGAAAGAACGGAAGGGATTTGGATATTTTACCCCCTACGGTACACAATATTCAACAATTCAAGGAAGCTGAAAGAGCTTCGGTGCATAAAGGGCAAGGGTGCAAGCCTAAGCTGAACACCCATGATCTCTGATGCCTCATATGGAATTGTATCAAGAACTGTTATTCATCTATGGCTGATATAACCACATGGGCTCTTGGATTACTTTAGCAAACCTTTGTCAAGAAATACAATACGGAGTTACAGCCACAAACGCCAATTAAAACTTTACTGTGCAAAAAGGAAGCCTTATGTTAACGGGGTGCAGAAGCACCATCAATTTCTCTGGGTTCTGAGGCGGTCCATCACGTTGTGGAAATGTGTATTGTGGTCAGATGAGTCAGTATTCCAGGTCTCCAGACAAAGGACCATCCAGACTGTTACCAGCAACAAGTCCAAAAGCCAGGGTCTGTCACAGTATGGGGTTGTGTCAGTACCAGTGCTGGGAATAACGGCGTTAGAGTATAACGGCGTTACTAACGGAGCCACATTTTGGGTAACGGAATAATTACTCAGTTACTTAATCCATATTTGTATCGCCGTTACCGTTACTCGGGAAGTAACGTGATGCGTTACAATTTGATATGGGCGCCTTGACAACATGAGCATTGGCAACACGGTACCGCAATATATAATAATAATTATGTACCAATATGGCTTTTACATTCTCCCATTCACCCTTTGAATGCAAGAGAACAAATTGTGATTTGCTAAGATGTTCTAGGTGGGTGGAGTCGATTGTGTTTTCCCGCTACGCACACACAGTGATGGGAATAACGGCGTTAGAAATAAACGGCGTTACTAACGGCGTTACTTTTTTTAGTAACGAGTAATCTAACTAATTACTTTTTACATCGTTATAACGCCGTTCCCGTTACTTACAATAAAATACTATGCGCTACTTTATTAAAGCTGTTTTCATCTGGCACGCTGCTCGTTCAGCCTTTCTTTCCTCTGCTTTAGTGTGGGGCGGGGAGACACGAGACAACGGCACAGTAAGCCAATCAGAGTAGATTTGGACAACATACGTAGGTAGGCCACGCCTACTGCACTACTGCGCACGCTTTCAATCGGAAGAGCCAGCGATGGCGAGCGGTCAGCCCTGCACTGCGCTTTCACACTGGAAATACAGCCAGGACTTTTCATTACTTGAAATAAAAGGCAAGAGTGTTTACGTGCAATGCACATTATGTCGAGGAACAAAGCGTTTGTCCTCGTCAGTGGCCAGTAATTAGTAACATAATTTTAATAACTACAAAAATATATTACATTTGATAGATGTCTTCTCACATTGTCCCACAAAAATATTAATATAGTGTAGATAACGTTACTAATTGGTTCTGTTAAGTGTCCATTTCAGTCATTAAACACATTTAACATTCACTTTTATTATGATTACACTAATTGAATTTGATTTTTTTTTTTTTTGAGGGGGAACAAAATGTAACGGAATAATTACTTTCCCTGGTAATTAGTTACTTTTATGACAAAGTAACTCAGTTACTAACTCAGTTACTAACTCAGTTACTTTTTGGGAAAAGTAACTAGTAACTATAACTAATTACTTTTTGAAAGTAACGTGCCCAACACTGGTCAGTACCCTTGGCAAAGGTAACTTACACTTCTGTGATGGCAGCATGAATGCAGAAAAGTACACTGAGCTTCTGGAGCAACATATGCTGCCTTCAAGACGACATGTTTTCCAGGGATATTTCAATAAGACGATGCAGAACCACATTCTGCACACATTCCAAAGAAATAGATGTGGAAGAAGAGGGTGCCTGTCCCCAATAGAGAATGTGTAGCGAATTTTGAAACACAAAAATAATAACGATCACCCTGCACACTTTAAGACTTGTTTGCAGGAAGAATAGGACAAAAAAAAAAAAAAACCATCTGAAACGCTTCATCACTTGGTGTTTTCAGTCCCTAAACATCTTATGTATTGTGAGAAAGAACGGCAACATTAAAGTGGTAAATGCTTTACCATCCCAAAACATTTTTTTTAGATGTATTGCAAGAATCAAAACATGCTTTTGTTGAAAAAAAAAAAAAAGTGTCATGAGGTAAAACATCAAGCATGCTGTTGTATTGTTTTGAGTGCAATACATGTGAAAGATTATTTACAAATCATCGTTTTCAGTTCAACATACCGTCCCAACTTTTTCTGATTTGGGGGTGCATACGCAGTGCAAAGTGTCACGATGAGTCCTTCATAAACACTGCTTTGAATGAACATGGAGCATTTACACTCTTTAGAGCGATTCTAAGAAGTTGAATGAAAAGGTGCCCTCTGCCCTGTCAGTACAACTTGTGTTATTTTTTTTAAAGCCTTCTTGTGTGTGCATGCTGCACGCAGGCCATTTCAGAGAAATACTGACTTAATTGTAATCCCATTTCTTAAAATGGAAGTGTCAAGTTCCCTTTAACTAACTGCAATGCTCCATTAGGGATGGCATCACACATCTAACTTCTCCATATGTTGCATCTGATCGGCTGTCTGTGGTTTCGCAAATCGCCTCATCTAGGATGAATCTAGCATGTATAACAGTTAGTATAACATGCCAAGATAGCTTTGGATTCATTTGAATGCCAAAGGGATGTCAACACGAAGGCCCGGTCAGTACCACTAAATTGGACGTGTAAATGTGTGTTGGCAGAAAAATCATACACATTTCATCAAGAGTGCATTTGTGCTCATACAAATATGGAAAAGTAGGCTCACTGACCTAATGGAATGTGATTTTGTGTGCGCGTGCACGAGAGTGAATGAAAGATTAGGGTGTGGAAGCAAAAACAGCTGTAATGTTAAAAAAAGTTCCAAAAGACTTGCACTGCCTGATATGAGCCTTTCCTTTCTATAATGTATGTTCCATACTTGCGGCTACTCTAATTACACCATTGTTCTGTACGTTGGTTTGGGATTTGTTTGGGTAATGGTCTACAACATTTCCCCGTTACTACGGATTACTAATACCTGCTACAAACTGTGAAACAGCAGAAATTGTGACATTTAGTATCACTTCCAGGTTGGTCATTACTGAACCTGTTCAGACTTAAGCAATATGGCATTTCTTAAGGTTTTTATTGCAAACATGTCTCAGAATAGGAAGTAAAACATACTCTATCTGCTCACTTATATTGGTACGACATGAGACAAAAGGCCATCTGTGCATTCTCATCTCACTTTGTTTGACAGGTGAGAATCCAAACCAGCTTAGTGTTGCTGCTGATCATGATGCGCACAGTCGCAGTTGGAAACTTTATAGAGCGGACTTGTCCGTCTTTGGGAATGTATGGCATCGCAGCTGCTCGGTTGATGGGACTTTTGATGGAATCGTTCCAGAATATGCCACTTGAAGTCATAAAGACTCAAGTCCAATCTTGTTGCCTAGCACTTGTACTACAAATTGAAAAGGCCAAGAGGAACAGCATCACATCAAGAGAGAAAAAAAAAAAAAAAAGGTCTAACAGGAAAAAGCAGACTAATTCTGGATGAATATTTGTATTGTATTCGGAGATTAACTCTTCCCCTAGCGTCACCCTGCTTCTTGAGCAATAATGACAACATAAGTCTTGCTTTTTTCACCATGACATCATCCTGAACAAACAGAAGATAAAGCTGTTAATCACATCACCGGTTTTTAAGTGACTAATCAGCATACCAGACAGTTTCCTACTCCAGGATATTTAAAATAGTAGATACACCTACCCTACCCTACACTACACATCCTGGGGTCAGCGAGATGCTATGCGCAGAGTTTTCGGTGTGGAGTGGACTGCGTCTGAAATGGGGACCTGTAACAAAAAGCTGTACAGATATTAACGGCACCTCTCTCTTGGCACTCTCTCACACACTGCAGTCATTTAATCTATAGGTTGGAGAAGATTGCTTGCAGTTCCACTCACCATACCACACTGTCCTCAGACCATCTGCAGCCCCTGAGTCAAAGGCTCTAGCTCCAAATTCTGACTGATTTGAGCTAAAGAAAAACTAAAATCAGAGATGTTATCATCAACTCTCCTTATTCAGAAGTCATTCTGTTGAGAAAATCATCAGCTGCCCCCTTCCCTTTCGGTCAGACATCATGCACACTCGTATTCTCATCTCATCTCATTATCTCTAGCTGCTTTATCCTGTTCTACAGGGTCGCAGGCAAGCTGGAGCCTATCCCAGCTGACTACGGGCGAAAGGCGGGGTACACCCTGGACAAGTCGCCAGGTCATCACAGGGCTGACACAGACAACCATTCACACTCACATTCACACCTACGGTCAATTTAGAGTCACCAGTTAACCTAACCTGCATGTCTTTGGACTGTGGGGGAAACCGGAGCACCCGGAGGAAACCCACGCGGACACGGGGAGAACATGCAAACTCCGCACAGAAAGGCCCTCGCCGGCCACGGGGCTCGAACCCGGACCTTCTTGCTGTGAGGCGACAGCGCTAACCACTACACCACCGTGCCGCCGCACGAACTATCATTAAGGACAATTCTCACCCATCTGTTTGAACTGTTGCCCTCTGGCAGGCGTTATAGGGTCCATCAAATCCAGAACCACTAGATTCATAAACAGTTTCTTCCCATATGCCAGAACATACCTAAACAAACAGAAATGACAACTGCCTAAGCCACCCTCTCACTTATGAACTCTTCACGTTGTACTTTTTATTCTTGATTGCATTCTGTTTTATTGTTCTATTTATTGATAGTATTGAGGCGGCACGGTGGTGTAGTGGTTAGCGCTGTCGCCTCACAGCAAGAAGGTCCAGGTTTGAGCCCCGTGGCCGAAAGGCGAGGGCCTTTCTGTGTGGAGTTTGCATGTTCTCCCCGTGTCCGCGTGGGTTTCCCCCGGGTGCTCCGGTTTCCCCCACAGTCCAAAGACATGCAGGTTAGGTTAACTGGTGACTCTAAATTGACCGTAGGTGTGAATGCGAGTGTGAATGGTTGTCTGTGTCTATGTGTCAGCCCTGTGATGACCTGGCGACTTGTCCAGGGTGTACCCCGCCTTTCGCCCGTAGTCAGCTGGGATAGGCTCCAGCTTGCCTGCGACCCTGTACAACAGGATGATGGTATTGAGTACCGAGTTGGAGTAGCAGCATCATTTCGTTGTACTTGACGTATAATGACAACAAAGGCTTGATTTGCTTTGGATTGGATTGGATGACTGACTTCATTTGTTTCCCCTCCCAGATAAGGTGAGCACAAGGTGAAAGCTGAAGCAGAAGTTCAGGAGCACAAACTGGCCTTATATGGAGATCTCACTGTTACTCAACTAAAAGCTAAATTCCAACAGCAAGACAAAAGAAAACAGCAGCTTACTAGCTACACATTAGTGCTAACAAAAGCAATTCTTTGAGCTTCATACTTTTTTTCATCTAGAAAAAGAAAAAAAAATAATACCGTGCTTGGGTAATCGAGCTAATCTAAGACACCAGTCTCTGTCCCTGCCCCACCCTCTTCACTATTGTCCACAGTTTCACTGCTAACAGTAGCTAAATTATCGTTTGACAACAAAACCGTGTTTCTCTCCCAAACAAACCGAATACCTCAGTCAACGCTGGCTGATATCCAGTATCTTTAGAGGTACAGAGTTAGCAAACGATGCTACAAACAGGTTTATTTTCACAGCCAGCTTGCTAATACAGAACAACGCAGACCCGGGTAGCCAGTAAAGTGCTAGAAAGATAACTAGACAGCTTTAACAAACAAACAAAAACACTTACTTACTTACTAAAGTGTTGTTTCGTGGAGCGGTCCAGTCAGTCAGTCAGTCAGTGCTCTGAGCTAAGCAACGGTACCGCAGGTCAAACTACACAAATCCTGAAATACAGCAAGTTACACTTCCCTCTGTTTCCTTCCTAAAGCTAACTAACTCCACCCTTTGGGTCGCCGTGTGGTTAAGTTGAGAGATCAGTTAGCATCCTACAATCCCGGCAATGCGTTTGTTCTGGCTGCTCTTGAAAGCTCCTCCAGCTGGATATGTGTCTGGAGGAACTTTTCCTGAGCAATGTACACTCACTTCCGGTTTAGCTTCCGCATTTCCCACAGAGCTCAGGGTGCACACTGATACCGTGACAGTGCAAGGCTGGGAGGGAGGAACACTGGGGCTAGATCTGTGCTTCATATTGGGTGAAAGAATAAAAATAAAAAAACCATGATAATCCTGTATAATAGCCATATCAGAATGAACCAGATGGGTTTAAGGTTTAAAGCCTGAGATTCTTGACATGGTTCCTAAAAGAAGGTCTAAGCTTACCTCTTTTTCAGAGCAGGCTCTTTGAATGTCTCCTGGCTCAGAGATAAAAAGTTTTCCTTTTTAATTCTCTCTCTCTCACACACACACACACACAGAGTTCCTGTATTACTGTTATACCCTCCCCCTATTTGTGCAAAGGAATGACACCATCCTTCCTTCCAAACAAGTTCTTTCTCGTTCCCGTTCAGCCCAGCCAGGTTTATTACACGCCAAGCATTCTCTCTCTCTCACTGGGCCTCTCTTTTTTTCTCCTTCTTCCTCCCTCTCAGGATTCTTTAAACATTCTTCATTGGATGACATCAGCCCTGCCTGCCTTTCCTTGTAAGGGCAGAGCGAGTGAGAGAGCCAAAGAGAGTGAAAGATAAAGAGAAGGTTGGGGGTTGATTGGACACAGACAGAAGACGGTTTGGCCGAAGAAAAGCTAGGAAGAATCCTGTACTTAAATCAACTCCGAAACAAAGATCCTTCCTTTGAAATAATCACGCTTCATCACTCTGCTGCAGTAGGAAACTTTTGCACAGATCTTGCCAAGCTCAGACTATTCCTCTGCTCATATTTCATGCTCCAGCTCTAATGAGAAACACATGAGGTCATCCAAAACATAATCATATTTTTTCTTCTTAGCCAAACATGGGCATCCAACCGGAACAGTGTGCCGCATTTGATCGGATACACGGAAGATTATACAGTTAAGTTCAATAAAAATTCAGTAGACTATTTTTTCCGCTGTGTATATTATCATGGAACGAGGCCGACACAGATAAGGATGTGACATTACGATTGCCATGATTGTCAAGCCCAATACCACCCATCCTGCAAATCTGCCTCATACGTCTGCCTCACACTTCTTCAGGAGACCTGTTTTCATGTGCATTTTCCTTACAGTTGTCTGGAAAATATCTAACTCTTGATCCTGTGCAAATCCGATCGCCAGACTGATGCAATGACCTACTGCTGTTCAAAATCAACAACCCCTTATGATAACTAAAGTTTGACTTGCTTTATATGCATGAAAAAGCAACAGCAGGGATTAACCACTGGTGAATGCTTCAAATAAGATATTTAATATCTAGCAGTATCACTGTATTCTTCCTTTTTTAGCAAATGAAGATTTAGAGTATCTTCAACAAAAACTGGTTTTGGAAAACAAGGTCAGTGGTCAGGTTTCCCCTGAGATGGAGAGGTGGAGTGTTTGCAGCCAAGCTGAAGATGACGCTCACCAGCAGGAGGCCTTCTGGAGTGTTGCCAAAAACTGGCTCTGGAAAACCAGCCACCCCCTCGAAAACTATGACTCATTGTGTGCGTTTATACTGTATCTCTCAGCTTGATTCCTATTTCCTCATTCAGTTCGTTCTAACTCAGAGGGAGGTGAGTGTGTCGCAGTGGTTCTTTTTCAGATTTCATCTGTCTCTGTCTTTCCCTGCTGGGAGCATTCCTAATGCTCATGAAGTGCCTTGTGTATGTACTGCTCACTTTCGATGTGTTAGATTTGCTAGCTGCAGCATATAGCTACATCTGATACCCCAAAGTCAAATCATACACAGAAAGACCTTATGTTGTCGATATGATGTCTACCTAACTGCTCTCTAACATTCCCAAACTTAGTTTGATTTATGGAGGGCAATGTATCCTTGCAATTCCTAGCTTGTCCACTAGATCTCAGCCCAGAATTCTGCTTTTGTCCGAAACAGATTTAATTAAAACCAGTCTTAGAGGTCAACAGCCCCATATGGTTTAGTGCTTCCCCTCCTCTGGTGCATCTGACAAGTTCCAAGACATGACTTCAGGATGAAGAATGGAAAGAGGCCCCATCCAGAGAATATTTCTGCTTCCCAACCAATGGCCTTGGATTCATTGCGACCCTGACCAGGATTAAGCAGTTAATGAGGATGAATGAATGAATAGAAGTGCAAGCAAAGTGTATATATGTAAAAGCATTGCAGGAAATCGACTGATGTACAGGCAAGTTTCTGGAAGTAATGAACAGATGGCATGGTCTGATACTGGGAGGCAGTCTGGTATGACCAACATGTGGAATGAGCTGACAGGCAATGGAGGTTAACAGGGAGAAGGAGAGAGCATATGAATTATGGAGGAAAGATGGGACCTCCCAAAGCATACTGTTTTTCTAGTCTCTCTCTCTCTCTCTCCACACACACACACGAAAAGAAGAGACGTTGCCTAGAATAGGAAGAGGCTTAAGTATGTCATTCATTCATTCATTCATTCATTCATTCAGTATTAGTCAAACCTTACAAGATTTGTTTTTTTTCTATTGTTTGTAAAAGTCTGGTGATGCCTCCAGAGAACAGAGTATTATTAATGGAGAGGATAGAGTAGGTTCTTAATTTGTGTGTCTGTGTGTTCTGTAATGCAGCTATCAATACTGGTATATCAGCTTTCTTCTTACGAGGAGCAGGTCTAGGATTTTTTTTTTCATGGAGGTGGCTGGTGTGGCAAGGGGATACAAACACAAGCAACAGGAAGTGGCTCAGCTGAGCATATACTAGTACATATGTGGTGGGTTCAGACAAATTTTTAGATTTGTTCATGCAAGACGTGCCCCAGACTGTACCAAAGTGAATGTGCAATAACTCCTTCATTCCGATATGAGAAGCCTCCCAAAAATGCCTAGAATCAAACCTGGTTTGCTTATATTTAATCTCTTCCCATTTAATTGCCATATTTTAGATTGTTGTACTGCTTTAAATCATGTGGGGCTATGATAAATAAATCCCTGTGAATTAGTTATTATTATTACTACTACTGCTGCTACTAATGGTCAAAACAAGGTCTTCTCATCTCATCTCATTATCTCTAGCCGCTTTATCCTGTTCTACAGGGTCGCAGGCAAGCTGGAGCCTATCCCAGCTGACTACGGGCGAAAGGCGGGGTACACCCTGGACAAGTCGCCAGGTCATCACAGGGCTGACACATAGACACAGACAACCATTCACACTCACATTCACACCTACGGTCAATTTAGAGTCACCAGTTAACCTAACCTGCATGTCTTTGGACTGTGGGGGAAACCGGAGCACCCGGAGGAAACCCATGCAGACACGGGGAGAACATGCAAACTCCGCACAGAAAGGCCCTCGCCGGCAACGGGGCTCGAACCCGGACCTTCTTGCTGTGAGGCGACAGCGCTAACCACTACACCACCGTGCTGCCCCAAAACAAGGTCTTTATGATGAAATACATTACAGGGCAATGTAAACCATCTTCCAGGTGATTTCATAATTGCAGTGCCATTTAGCTCTGAAAAACAAACTGAAAGGCCATTTAACCGTTCAGTATACGTGTCCACCTTAATCTCTGACATGTTAATTTTTATTTTATTTTTTTCCCTGCCATTAGCTGCATGTTGCTGTTAAAGAAATAACAGGATTGAAATGTTAGTCTACAACCCCGATTCCAAAAAAGTTGGGACAAAGTACAAATTGTAAATAAAAACGGAATGCAATTATGTGGAAGTTTCAAAATTCCATATTTTATTCAGAATAGAACATAGATGACATATCAAATGTTTAAACTGAGAAAATGTATCATTTAAAGAGAAAAATTAGGTGATTTTAAATTTCATAACAACAACACATCTCAAAAAAGTTGGGACAAGGCCATGTTTACCACTGTGAGACATCCCCTTTTCTCTTTACAACAGTCTGTAAACGTCTGGGGACTGAGGAGACAAGTTGCTCAAGTTTAGGGATAGGAATGTTAACCCATTCTTGTCTAATGTAGGATTCTAGTTGCTCAACTGTCTTAGGTCTTTTTTGTCGTATCTTCCGTTTTATGATGCGCCAAATGTTTTCTATGGGTGAAAGATCTGGACTGCAGGCTGACCAGTTCAGTACCCGGACCCTTCTTCTACGCAGCCATGATGCTGTAATTGATGCAGTATGTGGTTTGGCGTTGTCATGTTGGAAAATGCAAGGTCTTCCCTGAAAGAGACGTCGTCTGGATGGGAGCATATGTTGCTCTAGAACCTGGATATACCTTTCAGCATTGATGGTGTCTTTCCAGATGTGTAAGCTGCCCATGCCACACGCACTAATGCAACCCCATACCATCAGAGATGCAGGCTTCTGAACTGAGCGCTGATAACAACTTGTGTCGTCCTTCTCCTCTTTAGTCCGAATGACACGGCGTCCCTGATTTCCATAAAGAACTTCAAATTTTGATTCGTCTGACCACAGAACAGTTTTCCACTTTGCCACAGTCCATTTTAAATGAGCCTTGGCCCAGAGAAGACGTCTGCGCTTCTGGATCATGTTTAGATACGGCTTCTTCTTTGAACTATAGAGTTTTAGCTGGCAACGGCGGATGGCACGGTGAATTGTGTTCACAGATAATGTTCTCTGGAAATATTCCTGAGCCCATTTTGTGATTTCCAATACAGAAGCATGCCTGTATGTGATGCAGTGCCATCTAAGGGCCCGAAGATCACGGGCACCCGGTATGGTTTTCCGGCCTTGACCCTTACGCACAGAGATTCTTCCAGATTCTCTGAATCTTTTGATGATATTATGCACTGTAGATGATGATATGTTCAAACTCTTTGCAATTTTACACTGTCGAACTCCTTTCTGATATTGCTCCACTATTTGTCGGCGCAGAATTAGGGGGATTGGTGATCCTCTTCCCATCTTTACTTCTGAGAGCCGCTGCCACTCCAAGATGCTCTTTTTATACCCAGTCATGTTAATGACCTATTGCCAATTGACCTAATGAGTTGCAATTTGGTCCTCCAGCTGTTCATTTTTTGTACCTTTAACTTTTCCAGCCTCTTATTGCCCCAGTCCCAACTTTTTTGAGATGTGTTGCTGTCATGAAATTTAAAATGAGCCAATATTTTGCATGAAATTTCAAAATGTCTCACTTTCAACATTTGATATGTTGTCTATGTTCTATTGTGAATACAATATCAGTTTTTGAGATTTGTAAATTATTGCATTCCATTTTTATTTACAGTTTGTACTTTGTCCCAACTTTTTTGGAATTGGGGTTGTAATTGTTTTCTTAATTTATTTAAACTAATAATTGACTTTCGGCTAATAATTTGGGAAATATTGTTACATGTTCCAAGTGGCTTTGTCAGTCAATTTCACAACTGAACTGGCCTGAGTTTCCCAAAAGCATCGCAGCACAAAGATCATTGTTAAATGGTAAAGAGAGCAGCACAATGAACGCTCTCTCTCCCAGTTAAGATGCTCTTAGCATTAAGAGGCTTTTGGGAAACCCACCGCTGTTCAATTTTCCCCACTGAAAATAACGGGGGGAAAAATAAAGGATAACTTGGTTTTCATCATCAAATGGTCTTCAAGAAATTTGGATGATATAATTTCCTGTTGAATATTTGACTTTTGGAATATTCCAAATATTTCATAGAGGTAGTAAATGTGTTCAGGTAACAGGGTTGAGTGAATGAAGTGGGACACAAGTAAAAAGAACATCTGTCATTACCTAAAATGGATGACTCTTAAAAAAAGGTTGTTTGAAGCATGAACTGTTAACAATCATTAATGTATTTTAATGATTGCATTTCAAGGTCAAGTCATAGTGGGCTCAGACAGACAAAATACATTATATACTGTGTGTGAATAATGCACATAGGTTTGTAAAGGACACTTCATCTGTTTTTAAAGTGATTTTTATTTTTATTTTATATTACAACTGTACATTACATAAAGGATATTACATGGCTGTGCGAAGATATGAAGTTTATCTTTGAGTGGTGAATATATACTGTATTTCACGAGTGAGAGAAGCGAATGAGTGAAAATATTTTCAACATGAGAAGATAAACTTCATTGTGCCACCGTGTAATGTTCTTTATATTATATAGACACATCCACACAAAATATACGTGAGTCAATCAAAAGAATTTTAATTTTGAACCAGTTAGCCATTTTGTGAATGCGCATCAAGTCATCGGAGTGAAATATCAGAAATTATTATACATACAGGACACTTTTTCCATGGAATAAAAATATGTATTCTATTCCCTGCTAGCGGGTTTCATTCATTTGGTTTGATAGCATGCAATATTATTAGCACATCACTTATACTACATGTATTACGTCACTCTACCCAATGGAGAATGAGCGTTGAATATGGTTTACGATATTGCATGGATGTCAAGACAACATGATGTTACACGTCGGAACTGATGCTTATATTCAGTGAGAAAGTTTTCTGCTGCGCATGCACAGAAGCATATCTTTGTTCACTGGCGGCGCCCGCAGTAAACTGTTGCAGTGAATTGAAAATGCCATAAGATACGTCTCATCTCATCTCATCTCATCATCTCTAGCCGCGTTATCCTTCTACAGGGTCGCAGGCAAGCTGGAGCCTATCCCAGCTGACTACGGGCGAAAGGCGGGGTACACCCTGGACAAGTCGCCAGGTCATCACAGGGCTGACACATAGACACAGACAACCATTCACACTCACATTCACACCTACGGTCAATTTAGAGTCACCAGTTAACCTAACCTGCATGTCTTTGGACTGTGGGGGAAACCGGAGCACCCGGAGGAAACCCACGCAAACAACATGCAAACTCCGCACAGAAAGGCCCTCGCTGGCCACAGGGCTCGAACCTGGACCTTCTTGCTGTGAGGTGACAGCGCTAACCACTACACCACTGTGCCACCCCATAAGATACGTATTATACGTAAAACTTCCACACTAGCGAGTGACTGTGACAATTTGTAAACAAACATGGCCGCAAGGTTTGTTCCATCAAATGTGTATGTATAATAATAATAATAATAATAATGGCTTTTATTTTTCGTGGTATATCAGATATATCCCATTCAGTTAGCATGATATTGAACTTGTCTTTGACTTGTTCAGTATCATGCTAGCTGAATGGAATATATCTGATATTCCACTCAACGCCAGCCAGTATTATTTAAATATATCACTCAGATCTGCGATGTATTTTGTGTGAAAAATTTGAGTTTTTCAACATGAGAAAATAAACTTCATATCTTCAAGCCAACATGTGATTTTCTTTTTATTATATCGACACATTCACAAACAAAAAGCACCCAAATTTATCAAAACAATTCATTGATTTCCTCACAAGTGACAAATAGAGAAATATGTCACGGTTTTGGTTCTCCATGTCCTGGATGTAGCTCGTATGAAAAATATGGGTGGTGTATTTCCCAGTAAAACACTCATGTCCATATAGATAGATAGATAGATAGATAGATAGATAGATAGATAGATAGATAGATAGATAGATAGATAGTGTGTGTGTGTGTGTGTGTGTGTGTGTGTGTGTGTGTGTGTGTGTGTGTTAAAATGAAAATGTATTCTCGAGTGCATTATATAGTAGAATTTCCTTCTGCTTCGTGCTGGGGCTGTGTCACACCACGTCTTTGATTGCTTTCTTATAACTGCACATCCAACCATACTTTATTCCGTTCTTATTATTTTTATTTACCAAAGAAATATTAGTAAGGCAGCACTTTTTGGGCAGTAAACTGTGATGTCTCTGCAAGGTGCTGTCTCTTTTTCCTCCTCCTCCCTGTTCAATGTGTGTGTGTATGTGGCAATCGCATAGCTGTGTGCTTAATACTATGTGTAAGAAGTGGTGCTCATTATCAAGCCATCCTTGGACACAACTGTGTGCAGACTCATGCAATGAATCAGCAGTATGAACTGTGCTATTTCCTCAACTTGACTGTTTGTAAGCTACATATGACAATAAAGATTGATTTATTTTCCAACAGCGTAATGTATTATTCTTATAATAATAATAATAAGGGCGGCACGGTGGTGTAGTGGTTAGTGCTGTCGCCTCACAGCAAGAAGGTCTGGGTTCGAGCCCCGTGGCCGGCGAGGGCCTTTCTGTGTGGAGTTTGCATGTTCTCCCCGTGTCCACGTGGGTTTCCTCCGGGTGCTCCGGTTTCCCCCACAGCCCAAAGACATGCAGGTTAGGTTAACTGGTGACTCTAAATTGACCGTAGGTGTGAATGTGAGTGTGAATGGTTGTCTGTGTCTATGTGTCAGCCCTGTGATGACCTGGCGACTTGTCCAGGGTGTACCCCGCCTTTCGCCCGTAGTCAGCTGGGATAGGCTCCAGCTTGCCTGCGACCCTGTAGAACAGGATAAAGCAGCTACAGATAATGAGATGAGATAATAATAATAATAATAATAATATATAAATGTGTATGTAATAAAATCATACTCAGTTTGTGTACACCAAGCAAAGATAACAAAGCTATAAAAACACATTAATGTGGTTCATACTATAATCAGAATAGTAACTGAGTTAGCAGTAAATTTTAAAGTCATGTTTGAATCATTTGAATAACGTGAGATTTCTTTACACTGATTTCCTTGTTTGTATATGAGACGTACACTCATGTCCAGATGTGTGTAGGAGGTATGTTATAAATGTAGTATGAGTAATAATCATAAAAAAGTGTTATAAACATGATGATAGAGTGAAAGAACAAGAAGAGGCAAGTAGTGAGTAAAGTGCAAGGTGGCACAAAGGAAAGTCCCTGAACAACACTCCAACACCTACTAATTACTGGATTTATAGTCAGGGAGAGGTGGGTATGCAGCTCTCATCCCAGAGACACACCAGACCTCTGATTCTCTGCCTGCATCTCCTCCTCCGTCACATTCTAGTATATCATCAAGCAATCATGTCCTACCCACACACAATAAAATGATGTGGCAAACAGCATGTTGATCTGTGTAGCAAGGTTTCTGTGTTCTGTGGGTGTCAAGTCCTTTGGTGTCCACCTGTAATCCAGCAGTGTATGTACTGTCTGATGGCTCCTCATTAGACTATATCATGCCCTATAACTTTACATAAAAATTCTGCCCATTCAGCATGATGCACCTTTTGCCCATTACCACATGCTGCAGTGTGAAATAAATGAACACACAAACAGTGAGAGAGCGAAACTGCTATATATAGGCGACACGTAGGGTGCCTCTTCACGACTGGGGAGATTACAGCTCCTCCAGTATGTCAAGCTATCTCTTTGTGTTCATTTGGCATTAACCCTTGCCTTTCCACTCCCCTCTTTCTCTGTCATTTGTCATCTTCCTTTTCTTCTCTATCCCTTTCTCTCTACACCTCTTGCGTTGGCTTTCACTGAATACTAATTTCTCTGCCTCACCTCTGTTTAAAATGGCTCAAGGCCTGTCTGTCCTCTTCCTTTTCTTCATCCCTCCCTTCCTCCCTCCCTCCCTCCCTCCTCCTCATCTCTGTCCATCTGTCCATCTCTGTGTGTGTGTGTGTGTGTGTGTGTGTGAAGGAGGAACGATTACACCTCCTTCCATTCTTTCCTCCTTTCGTCTCATTTTTGTCTGCGTCACTGCACAAATTTATCATACAAGACGAAAGGAGCGTGATGGAGAAAGAGATAAGGAAAACAGGACAGATATGCAGATTACAAATCTACTTGTGTGTGCGAGTGTGTGTTACTAAGAGTGAGGACAAAGAGAGGACTAGAGAACAGAAGCAGCAGGAAGGGGTGGGGTGTTAATAGAGAATAAAAACACAGGAAAGGTCCGCACAGGAATACCCTGTAATGATCTTTCAGTATTGGCTATGAGTGAGTGAGTGTGTGTAAGCAAGAGCCAAAAGAGGAGGGGATTTTGAAGGAGAGACCAAAAAAAAAAAGCTCTGCTGCATTGTAGGTGTGTGTAACGTGAGGGCAGAACGAGAGAGGGAGACAGAGACAGAGAAAAGACTGATAGACAGAATCACTGCATTTCAGCTCAGTCACACAGCAGTGC
The DNA here is from genome assembly GCF_027579695.1 of Neoarius graeffei. Taxonomy (NCBI): domain Eukaryota; kingdom Metazoa; phylum Chordata; class Actinopteri; order Siluriformes; family Ariidae; genus Neoarius; species Neoarius graeffei. The sequence goes on from NC_083573.1 coordinate 52,225,220, forward strand.
ACACACAGATGTGGTGAAAACAGTGGAAACATAATGCAACACATACGTGCCCGTGTAAGACTGAGTGCACACACACACACACACACACACACAAAGCAATATCACAGCAGCTCCAGCCCCCTGCAAGCTCAAAAGACTCTAATTGCCTGTCATTGATATTAGTTAATATACTAATCCACTTCTAACACATTACACACAGAAACAGAAGTCAGGATTACAGCAGGCAAAATATAAAAATAAAAAAGCATGTCAAGTTACAAAGCGATACGGTATTATCAATAAAATTATATTGTGATATATTCTTATGATGGTCTGACTGCATCAGTGAGAGAGAGAGAGAGAGAGAGAGAGAGAGAGAGGGGAGGAGGAGGAGGAGAAAGGAGGGAGAGCACTATGAGAGCAGAGAGGCAGCAAGAGAATAGACAGGGAGAGAGAAGGAGAGAATGTATGGTGAACGGCAAGCCCTTCCTTGTTCATGTCCTGGGCCTTTGTGAATAAACCATGGGATGTATTGGCTCGAGAACACTCAGTAAGACATATTCTTTTGTATCAATGCTGTAAATTGTTTGTTTGTTTGTTTGTTTGTTTGTTTGTGTGTGTGTGTGGTTATTAGGGAGTTGGGGAGGGGTTGCTGGTGTGGGAAGCAGCACTGAGCTAACATTCTCTGCTTCATGTTTGAGATGTGTCAAATCCATTTGGCTGTGTGGACCGGAACATGTTTGGAGCCGAGTGTCACTGTGTGTGTCTGTCTCTGTGTCTCTGCTTATTCCCTTGTGTATACATGTTTGTGAGTTTATAGTAAGGCTGTTGGAGCCCCACCAACATCTTCTGATTTATGCTACTGCATGACCGGTGTGTGTGTGTGTGTGTGTAGGGGTGGGTGGTGGAGATGTTAATAGAGAGAGATGGGGAGATGGAAGATGGAAATGCAGCAATATCAGCTGTTTGCTTTGATCACTTTGCAGAAATGGACTAATTAAATCAGGATAAGTGAGAAAAGGAATATGTCTGAAATGTTTGCATGACATGAAAGAAAGAGAGCGAGAGAGAGAGAGAGAGAGAGAGAAGAGGAAAGACAGAAAAAGGCATGCTTGAGTTGACTGCAGTCAGAGGAGAGGGGAGATGCAACAAGGATTAAAGGGAAGGGGAACATGAGCAGGAGTTACTAATAGGTGTGTGTGTGTGTGTGTGTGTGTGTGTGTGTGAGGCTATTCCAAATCTGACATTAAAACTCTGAAAAGTGTTCAGCCTGTTTGAGCCACTTTCAGATTCCTGCATATAACATGGAAAGGCAATGCAGCATGAATTTGGTCATGAAGATATATTTATGGAACATGTCGCCTTTTCTGGTCAGCGCTTTGCTGGCTTCTATTGACTTTTGACCTAAAAGGCTATTGATAACACTTTTAAGTGGGCAGTGTGACTGAAATACAAAAAGCCCGTAACCAGAGTAAACCAATACCAACCCTTTTCCTGAATCTTTTATCAGGTTTGATGCAGGTTTTTTTTTTTTTTTACTTTATTTTGTTTTATTTATCGGTTTTATTCTCACTGACCTCAAAAATCAATCAAACCTTATATATTACGTAGCAAATCATACTTTACTTGGGAGTCTTAAAGTTCGTCCCTGTAAAAACAAGGTCATTGGTGCATGTGGTGGACTGGTTCATGTTGACTCGTGTGTGATGGTCAGTGTGTGATTATCCATCACTAGTATAAATGACGATCATATCCGATAACCACCTGCTGCTATTTGCTTTCGATTTGCATGAGGAACAGCATTTGCAAATGGATGTTAATTTGTGTCAGTACGGGTTTTTTGAAAGCATTTTAGAAGAAAAAATTTCTTTCTGTGCAAAACCTACTTGTTTATTTTAACAGGTGTTTTAAAAGCCACTGGAAGCAGCAGTGTGTAGCAGGGAGTGGTTTTGGCTCTGATGAAGGCCATCTTTAGTACAGAAATAAACATAATAAAGGCACAATCGTTTGGTGCGCCACATTAACATGTACTTGTGAATACTGAGGTGTCTAACAGCTTCATGAGTGACAGTCAGTGGCCGTCAGCACAGCTGCCATCTTCTTTCTCGTATAGTACACAATAATGCAGCAGATAGTGAGAGTAAACAAAGGCAGGAACACAGAATGATTTATTTATTACACTGGTGATTGGGAGTACAGGGAGGAATATTTGCATATGGAAATGAATATATTGAGCACGTATAACAATTCCCAGTGTGCTTTTCAAATTTAACCTAACCACTTAAATGTTTGCTTTGTGGTAGAAAACTGACCATGATCATTATTAACTTATGAGAGAACTAATATAAAAACACAATACTTATTTATATTTTACATTATAGTTCTAATGTCGGGCGGCACGGTGGTGTAGTGGTTAGCGCTGTCGCCTCACAGCAAGAAGGTCCTGGGTTCGAGCCCCGTGGCCGGCGAGGGCCTTTCTGTGTGGAGTTTGCATGTTCTCCCCGTGTCTGCGTGGGTTTCCTCCGGGTGCTCCGGTTTCCCCCACAGTCCAAAGACATGCAGGTTAGGTTAACTGGTGACTCTAAATTGACCGTAGGTGTGAATGTGAGTGTGAATGGTTGTCTGTGTCTATGTGTCAGCCCTGTGATGACCTGGCGACTTGTCCAGGGTGTACCCCGCC